>NC_088378.1:171083125-171386250 GCF_037993035.2 Macaca fascicularis
TGCTAGTTCTCTTGTTCCCAGTATTAAGTTTTAAGTAAGAAAATGTGCACCCCCGTCATTACTTCTGGTTTACTGAAGCATGAGAAAGCTTTACAAAGCATGCACATGCTTTACAAAGTAAAAATCATCTGTAAGCCTTCCAAGAGGTTTTGTTAAATGTTGCTATCACTTAGATTTTCAGTCTGAGAATAAATGAGAAGTCCAGTGTTAAAAGCTGTTTCATGACCAACAACTGCTACGCATATAACTTTTCAGTGAAATTTTATGTGACTATATAGCTACCTAGTTAAACCAAGAAGTCATGAAGAAAGATTAAAGTGACAGGTTTATAAAGGTGTCTTTAGCGTCAGTACATTTTTATTTTATAATTGCTTAAGTTAAAAATTCCCATCATGGGCTGTTAAAGCCTAAGAACCCAGCCTGTCATCAGGTTGCCTGAAAGGAAAACAAGTTCACAAGCAGCGAGAAGCATTTATTTAATGAATTTTGTGGTCCTGGGTGCCAGTGGTGAGGGAGAAAGGAAAAGGAAGATCCTGGCTGTGGTTGCCTGCAGCATGTGGTATGAGGGCGCCCACAGAGTCTGCTGAGTCGTGGTGATCCCTGCCTCTTTCTCACAAACATGTTCATACACATTGTTTGGGTTTCTGTGTTCTTCCTCCCTCAACTTTTCCACCTGCAAAAAAAATAAAATAAAAGTTAATTGTTGTGAATCAGATCAGGATAGGGAGAAACATTCCTGGGTTGCAAAGTGAAAAAAGATAAATTTAAGTATAACTCCCCCTAATTCTCTCTTTGTGTACCTCCTAATGAGAACTTATTTTTTGTCTTTGTAGATGTTAACCACTAAAAAAAAAAAAAACTATATTTTAAGGCCAGGCACAGTGCCCCACATCTGTAATCCCAGAACTTTGGGAAGCCAAGTTGGGGATTGAGGCCACGAGTTCGGGACCAGCCTGGGCAACATAGCAAGATCCCGTCTCTCCAAAAAATAAAAAATGAATCAGCCAGGTGTGGTCATGTGTACCTGAAGTCCTAGCTACTCGGGAAGCTGAGTTGGGAAGATTCTTGGAGCCTAAGAGTTCGAGGCTGCAGTGGGCTGTAATTGTGCCACTGCACTCTAGCCTGGGCAACATAGTGAGACCCCTGTCTCTAAAAAGATTGTTTTAAAGTAATAAAAAATATTTTAAAAGTAATACTTCTTCATTTAAAATAAAATTATCAAGTAAAAGTTCCCACCCTCATGATAACTGCCAGCCCTGTCCTCAGACCCACTGTTAACATTCCTTCAGAAAAGGTCTATCTATCTTTAAACATATAGAGTTCTGCTACACATATTGTTCTGCAGCTTCAGGCTTCTATTAAATATCTTTAGGAACTTGACCTTAACTGTAGCATACACCATTTTGTTTTGTTCTATTATATGCCTGGAAATCAATGGTATCACATTTTTAGCTATATAATCAAATAATGAGAAAAAGAGGTGTATATGAAAATGATATTAATATTTTGATATGTAATGCCTACTATTGACAGCATTTCTTAAAACTTGATAATTAATTTTCATATTAAATTAATCTGACAGTAATGTTGTTTTGCCAACATTAATTATTGTTTTCTGAGGAGATTTCTTTTCCAGACTGAGAATTCTGTGATGGCAGGACTCTGTTGTATTTGTACATCTCCAGCTTCCAGGCGGTGCCTAATTGCTAATAAGCATTCAGTAAATATTTTTAAATGAATGAATAAATGAATATCTCATGTTTCAGTAACAGCTTACTGACTTGAAAGCTAGGTGGTCTGAATTACAGAAAAGTAGAAATTATATAAATATTTATAAATATTGTTTTGTTGATGTTACTCATATAGTAGTTAAAGTTAATAAACGGGCTGGGCGCAGTGGCTCATGCCTGTAATCCCATCACTTTGGGATACTGACTCAGGTGCAACACGAGATCAGGAGTTCGAGACCAGCCTGGCCAACATGGTGAAACCCCATCTCTACTAAAAATACAAAAAATTAGCTGGGCATGGTGCTGGGAGCCTATAATCCCGGCTGCTCAGGAGGCTGAGGCAGGAGAATCACTTGAACCCAGGAGGCAGAGGTTGCAATGAGCCAAGACTGCGCCAGCCCGGGCGACAGTGCGAGACTCCATCTCAAAAAAAAAAAAAAAAAAAAAAAAAAGCTAATAAATGATTTTGAAGTAAAGTTTCAATCTGATATATATTAATAAACAGCTAAAATTCAGTTTTTGTTCATTTTTTTGTTCATAATCTTTGTAAACGTAGAATTTCCTGTGGTACTTTAAGTGAGTTCGTTTTCTTAAGTTGGTTGAACATTTATACATCAGTCTTTTTGTTCCCTGTTATTGCAGGGAACAAACCCTTTTTTTCTACATGGTGTAGGAAAACTTTGGTAAACCTCAATCTAGTCCTAGGTATCCAATCACACATGCTGAATTTGTAGAGCCCAAGTTGATGCAGTTTTGGGGGGCCATATACTTTTTCTCTAACAAAGTATAATTGTCAAAGGTCCCCTCTCATTGCATGAATAACATTTCATGAGAATTTCTGACTTTCAAACGTGGGGAAAAGTATTTTTTAATCTAATGATAGGCTAAACCAGAAGTTGACAGTCTAGGACTCATGGGCCAAATCTGTCCTACTAGCCTAGTTTTGAAAATGAAGTTTTATTGTAACACAGGCAGATGCACTTGTTTATATATCATCTATGGCTGCTTTCACCTATGGAGTCTTGCAGTGTGCAGAGCCTAAAATATTTGTTGTCTGGGCCTTTAAGAAAACATTTGCTGGCCCCAGCTGTAGACAGATCCTCAACATTCAAGAAACTTTCACTTGGGTTGATTGTGGGTTTCTCCCACGGTGACAAGGTAGTCTTTTAGAAAGATTTCCTATAAATGTTAAACAGCATAGTGCACCAGTCCTTAAGCAAAATTCCTGAAGTGCTTTGGCAGGTTGGAGTTCTGTCGTACTTCACTGCTGTACGCAGGTCACCAAGTGCTCTGAAGGAAAGCTCGTTGTCAGTGACGTATGAAACCAAATAAGCTAGTAGCTGATGATATATATGTAGCGTGGTTTGTCCAACAGTCACAGCTCCTGAGCTTGGACACTGCTCATTGTGATTGTGACTGCCTTCTGTGTCTTTTCTCCATCCCAGCCGTTTTTGGTTTTCTTTCTTTTTCTTTTCTTTTTCTTTTTTTTTTTTAAGACTTCATTTATTTATTTAGGTTTTCTTTCTAAATATATTTGTTTTGAGAACCGTGTAATACATCTAGAGATAGTAAGAATCACCTGTGTTAGCATCAGATCAACAGTTGGAAATCATTGATTTAGGGAATAAAGCCAATAATCTACTGATTCTGCATCCCTCAGTCAGCCTTCCAGTCACTCTGTTGGTGAAAGCAAGAGGGTGGATGGCACTAGTGCTATAGGCTTGCTTCTTGTAAAATGGGAGCACTTTGGTAATATTTACTACAAATTAAGAGTAATAGAATTTTATAATTAAATGTCTGTAAGTCATAAAAATGTATATAGTAATATATGTTTTATGAATAACTATTACTATGTATTATATACTGATATTCGCAGACGTTAACCAGGTGCCTTCTTTCATATGTACTCAGTTTTTTAAAATAAAAAAGTAGGCAATCATAACCTGCATAACGAATTTTGGTCAATGAGGGACTACAATGGTCCCATAAGATTATAATACTGTATTATAATTACAAAATCACATTTTTACCGTACTTTTTCTGTGTTTAGGTATGCTTAAATACACGAGTTTAGGCGTATGTTATTTTATTGTGCTTCATAGATATTGCTTTTTTTTGTTTTTCAAACTGAAGGTGTGTGGCAACCCTGCATTAAGCAAATCTATAGGTACTATTTTTTCGGGTGTTCATCTCCTGTCTGTCTGTCACATTTTGATAATTCTCCTCATATTTCAAACTTTTAACTATTATTATATTTGTTACGATGATCTGTGATCAGTGATCTTTGGTTTCACTGTTGTGATTGTTTTCAGGCACCATGAACTGCACCCATAAAAGACAGTGAACTTAATCCATAAATGTGTGTTTGTTCTGGCTGCTCCGTGAGCTGGTCATTGTCCCCCTCGCCCCCCATCCCTGAGACACAACAATATTGAAATTAGGCCGGTTAATAACCCTACATTGGCCTCTAAGTGGAGGGAGTAGTTGCAGATGTGGGGGAAATAGCAAGAGAGCTAGAATTAAAGGAGAGTCTGAAGATGTGACTGCTTTTGTCGTGTGCAATCGCAAAATAAAGCTTTCACTGGTGAGGAGCTGCTGCTTATGATGAACAAAGAATGGATCTTCTTAAGATGGAATCTGTTCCTGGTGAAGATGCTGTGAATGTTGTTGAAATAACAAAAAAGAGCGTTTCTAATACTGCATAGGTTTAATTGTTAAAGCAGCAGCAGGGTTTGAGAGGATTGACTCCAATTTAGAAACAAATTCTACTGTGGGTGAATGCTATCACACAGCACTGGATGCCTACAGAGAAATCTTTCTTGAAAGGAAGAGTCCGAGATTGCAAGAGACTTCATTTTGTCTTATTGTAAGAAATGGCCACAGCCACTCCAGCCGTTAGCAACCACCATCCTGATCAGTTAGCAGCTGTCAACATGACCATCCCTACCAGCAAAAGACTCAGATGGTCAGTAACATTTTTCAGTGATAAAGTAATTTTTAGTTAAGGTTGTACAGAGCTTTTTAAAACATACTATTATTACACGCTTAATAAACAGTTTTTTCCTTTTGTGCTGTTTCTTCAAACCTGAAATTGTGTATCTACCTGGCTGTTCCATTACATATCTTTATTTTTATATTTACATACATACAGTATTCCTTTTGCCACAAATGTGGATATAATGATAGCTTTCTACTGGAAATACAGATTTACATTATATGTAATAGAGAATAGATTCTCTATTTAGGGAAGAAGGTTTTGTTTATTATCTCAAACTAATATCTATGAGGAAATTGACATGTACAAAAATGTTCTTGCCTTATTACATTTCTTTGAAAAACTAAACAATAAGACTTGTCATAAAGATGTTAATTATTATATAAATTGTAAACTATGGGGAAAATGTTGAGAGGTTTTTTAATTATTTAAAAATAGTTCATAAATAAGTATATTAGTTTCTTTTCAAATGTGTTATTTACCAGTAATAAAATCTACTCTTAAAGATTATGCTATAAATTGGAACATTGGAAACAAGCTTATTTAGTAAAACTAACAATATTTCTAGTTCTGACTGCTTATTACATTAGGAGGTAAACAAGAAGGATAACTACTGTTTATCACCTATGTAATGTAACAGGTTGGGCTAATTATGTCTTAATTCTTAACATTGGCAGAGTACTTTGGCATGCCATAAATACAAATATGGTGATCTTTACAAAACTATAAATAACACTAATATAAGTGTATTCTAAATTAAGAGAAAACATTTTGCATGATAATTAAGAGAAAAAAATACATTCTACCTTCTACTTTTAGATGTTTTAACGATTATCCCTGATTTTCTAGTTTTGATGACAGTAGCTATTGTGAATAAAGGGTGAAATACACGTAATATTCAGCATTCTTTTTTTTAAATGTGATTTTTCAGTTTTCAGTGTGAGTGTAGAGTTAGTGGCTTAGATTCCCTACATTAAGAACTAGCCTTGGCTTCTGTGAGACTTCCCAGGGTCCACGTCTAGGAGGAGAAAGCGCTGACCCAGGAGTGTGCATGGGGGAAGCTGTTCTGTGCTGCCGGCTGTCGGCAGGCCTGGCTGTCATACTGAACAGGCCTCTGCTTTCCACAGGAGATCAATTGAAGATTTCCGTCTTTCGATGAGGATATTTTTCTTATGTTGACTCATTTTAGTCTTTCGATCATGAGGAAAGTTTGGGCAATATAGTAACCTGTACTTCCGGGCCTGACTGAGGAGGTAGTGTTTGGTTACCTGAGCCTACCTCGTGGGCCGTTGGTTACCAGCCGTGAGTCACTCATAGGGATTGGCTTCATCCCTGAATACCTTTAGCCTGAGTAAGAAACCACGTTCCATGCTGACAGCATGTTTCTTCCATTCTCTTACCACTCTTTTTCTTCTTCTCTCAGTGTTTAAGAATGGGATATTTACTCAGTCTGGGTCAAGTATTCTCTCTCCCCTGTAGATCTTCTTTTCTCTTTCTTTCCAGATTTGCCTAACTCCTGACTGAGCCTCTCTTCTACTTACCATATGTAACTTTGCTCCTCCCTCTCTGACCATGGGGCTTTGCAACAGATTCCATCACTACCTTCTTCCTCCAGGAGCTCTTCTGTTGCTAAACTGTCTGTTCAAAATTTCATGAGATCCTAGTAAATACCACCAGAAAGCTGGTTTATTTTGTATTTCATTCTGAGTCACAAAGAATTTTTTTTAATCATCTCCCAGCTGAGGAATCAGAGGGGTTTGCCTATCATCATCATTATCATCATCGTCCTCACTGTGAAGAATGTATACTCGTTAGCTCTTTGTGTTGCATTTGACATAGAGATTTAATACTCCAAAGGTACTTTTAGAGACATTTCGCTAACTTGTTTAACTTACAAATTTTTTATCTGTGTGTGGAAATGAAATTCACGCGTACTTCTATTTTTCTCTATTTTTTTATTTTAAAAATGTGTATTAAGCCGTTAGATACTATTCTTTCATTGAAAGAGCTTGTAGGGAGCAGCCAGTTAACATCCACCTGTATGTATTCTCCCAGAATACCCTCAGAATTTATGACAGGAATTTAAAGCTCATTCCATCTCAGTTTTTTCAGCAATAAGGAAACAGAAGCAGCATGAGATTGAGTTGTCCAAGGTCGTGAAGCCAACAAATGCTAACACTGAGACTAGAAATAATCCGAGGAGAAGTCATGTAAATATTGTACGTATTTGTGGAAATAACATATATACAAATTTTAGAGCTCAGCTTGAGCAAATAAACCCCTGTGACGCTGAGTGGACACTTCAGCTTGCCAGTGAGTTAAGTGGACAAGTTGGAAACTAAATGTCTCAGTTGCTCTTATCTTTGTAAAAGACCATTAGTTTGCTTAAAGGCAATATTCCTTTAAGATGTTTGACAGAAATAATTACAATAAACATAGTTTTATAATATTAGAATATAAATATTATTTGAAATTAATAACTTCTCTTGCTTGTTATCAAGAAGTTGGTAATAGGAAGAATATAAAATACATTAAAAATCAGGCCGGGTATGGTGGCTCATGCTTGTAATTCCAGCACTTTGGGAGGCCAAGGCAGGAGGATAACTTGAGGCCAGGAGTTTTAGACCAGCCTGAGCAATATAGTGAAACCTCATCCCTACCACAAAATAAAAAATAAAACATTAAAAATCATGTGGCAGTGGGAAGCTATAAAGTACTTTAAATATACCCATAATTAACAGTGTGAGACTACCACAAATGGATGGTGTACTAGCACTGTTTAGATATTGAGCCATTCCTAGATGATATAGGACATTCCTCTAAATATGGGCTTCATAAGAAATCATATACATCAGTCTAAACACAGTATTCACCTGACTGAAAGAATCTGACATTTTTAAGGTTCATGAACTTGTGGTTTTGAGTTTTCGTCTTGAGCATTTTTTTAGCTGCCAAGTATTTTGCTTTATAAAATATCTGACTGTATTTATCTTTATAAATTGTCTTCAGAATTTTTAAAATGATAATTCATGTAAAAATTACTTAAGTCAAAATTTAAGTAAAATTTTGGATAATTTTCCTTTTGATATTTTTTCTAAAGATTGTCTTTATTTGTTGCTGTAAAGATAAGATTAATGCTCTAGAACAGTGGTTCTCAGCTAGGGGTGGGGAATGGGGAGAGAGTGACTTTTTCCCCCAGAGGACATGTGGCAATGTCTGGAGATATTTTCCTTGTCCCAGCTGAGGAGGGGGCTACTATTGGTGTCTGGTAGGTAGAGGCCAGGGATGCTGCTGAACATCCTACAGTGCACAGGATGGCTCTATAACAAATGATTATGCAATCGAGATGGTTGATAGTGGTGAGGATAAGAAACCCTGCCCTAGAATGTCATCCTTCAAAATGTTCCCACAGAATCTACGTGAATACCATCTGTAACAGATGAGATGAATGCCATCTCATTTTTCGTTACACTTCACTTTTACTTCACTTTTACTTTACTTCTTCATAGAACAATAGTAGGGTCTCATTTTTCTTTACATATCACTTTCACTTTGCAGTAAATTCTTCATAGAACTTTAGCAAACATTTACATGAACACCAAAGAAAAACATTTAGATTCAAATAGCTCCAGGGCCTTAAGTATTATGGTCTACTGCAGGTCAGACCCAACTCAAGGAAAACCCAGGACTCTTCTAATCATGGGAGGCTGAACCCTCACCTCAGTGACCCACTGATTCACACGGCCAAGTCAAGTTGGGTCTGGGACCCTCCCAAGCCTCCAAAATCAGTGAATGTGTTTACTTTTTGTTATTAGTTATAAGAATAACAAATTATTCATTTGGGATTAAGTTGTATAATCCATGTTCTGGCTTTGATATAAAACAACAGTTAGAACTGATTCGAGATTGTCTTTCAATGCATAGGATTATAGTAATATTAGTGTGAAAGGTTCACTGCATATAAGAATTTTCCTTTAAAACTATTAGAATTCATAGATGTTCTAGTGCTTTAGGGAATAATATAATGCATGATAGAAATTAGGTAACTGGGACTTGTTTTCACTTAATCACAATAGGCAGAAAACACTTTCCCTCTTTTTATGTTATATAAATAGTACATATAACATGTCTAAATAAAATAATCTTTAAAAAAATGACTGAATATTTTCCAGTCTGACTGGCAAATTCAAATCATGCACTGTAGAAGTATCAAACAGGCAAACCAATACCAAATACTTGATATTTTATGTATATTTCTAGCTATAAAAGGTGCCTTGTGGCTTTTGTAGATGAGCATCAGAGACTTAATTTATTGCAAAAAATTTTAGCAGCCCATTGTGAAATCGGGATGAAGTAATCTCCTGTTGGAGTTCAGTAGAGCATTATAGGTTTTACACAATAACATTTGTCTGTCCATAAATGGTTAGACTATTGGCCACTATTCTTGGACCCACCAGGTTCTGGGTAGCCTTTCTGGTTGGGGCACAAAGTGACATCATCTGGTTTACCATTGCATTTGTAGACTATGATACTTCATAGATGACATGTACACTTGGCGATCACAAAGCTGTCTGGCCCATGTTATTCTTTGTGGAGAGAAGAGGTGTAATTGCTTAAACATAAAAGACTTTTGAAGCAATACTTGGTCTAATGTAGGTGCTGATTACCACCAAACAAAATGAAGTCCCTCCCATCTCCTGAGGTGAGACTTCTGGGATTGTTAAATTGAATTCAAGGGTTTGTTTTTCAGTGTTTTGTAATTTACGTGACGTTTATGTTTGAAACCAAACTGATAACTGTCTGATGACATGTAGCACAGTTCCCTGCAATATAGCCGGGCAGTATACACAGAGAATTTGGCCGTTCATCATCAGCTGTGTACATTTGGGCAAGTCACTTACTCAGACCTCAGTTTCTGCACCTGTACATGGAGAGCTTAATAACGCCCACCCACCTGATGGAGCAAAGCGCGGCTCTGTCATTTCGACTCACCGTGAAGGTGTCTGGGAAAGCCTGCAGGGAAAAGATTAATACAGTGCATAGTAGATTTTGAAGATTTATTTCATTTTTCCTTTCTCTTTTCTTCCCTTTTCCTATATTTTCAATGCTGAAAGCTAGAGACTTAGTTGTTTTACTCCTTGCCTTCCAAAGTGAAAGACCCTGTTGGAGGCAGCCCTGTGAGTGGATTGCTGTGGCTACTGATATAAGAGGACAGTGAGAAATGTGAACGCTGCAGTGCCCGCCAACTGAAGATGGTGTTGAACCAAAAGCCAAGAATCTTTCAGTGATGTTGACAGATAAAATACACTAGTTCACTGAGACACCCATGAATTGCAAAAAGATAAAATGTAAATAGTATTGAAGAATTGCTGGAATCACAGGAAAAGCCATTCAAAATGAGATTTTGCCAGGTACACCATTTAACGTTTGAATTAGGAAAGTCAAGAAAAGATGATGATGAATGGAAGACTTATGGATAAATATCAAGGACATGTGAAAGATTCTTGAGAAAATTAGTGAAACTCTCTCTCTATATTTTTTAATAGAGCCACAGCCTCACTGTGTTGCACAGCGCTCAGGCTGGAGTACAGCAGTGGTCATAGTTCACTGCAGGCTCGGACTCCTGGGCTCAAGAGATCCTCCTGCCATTGCCTCCTGAGCAGCTGGGTCGACAGGTGTACACTACCACACCAGGCTAATTTTTTGAAGTATTTTTTTAAGTGATACATATATATTTTTTTAATGGTGCTGTAAAAGTCTTATGTGAAATGTATATGGTTGTGTCAAAAAATTACAAAAAGAAAACCTTACTTTGTGACTAGACTAACAAAAATTACATAGATGCGGTTGTAATTTAAATTTTGTTAATTATAAGTGGAAATTTTTTTCAAAATAACATTCTTAAGTTTTCAAAATTTAATTTGAGTCAAAACTTTCTTTTCCACTATTTGTTGTGGAATATTATTCCCCTTTTTAAGTGGTTCACGTAAGGATATAGAAGTGTTCAACTACTTGGACTCAGTCCAGGTTCTACTACATACTAGATGAACAACTCTGGCAGGTTTCTCAATCTCTCTGAGTCTCAGTTTTCTCATCTGTAAAGTGGGGTAATCATAGTGTTCACTTAAGGTTGTTACGAGCATTAAAGGAAATCGTGTAAGTGAAGTTATTAGCCCATTATTATTATTACCATCACTGCTGCTAATGTCCCACCTAGAGAAGTAAGTTCAGTTTGTGCCACCTCACAACTTAAAATGTATTATTAATAAACAGGAGGAATAAAGGGGAAAATGCATAAAGGAATATATGACTTTGTTTTCTCTGAACGAGTTAAAAAAGTTAAGGTTTCACAGCTTAGGAAGTGATAATTAAAGTAGGTAAGACCTGGTAAAGTAACTTATGGGATATTGAATATTAAGTGCTAGAAGAATAATGGTCTGTGCTTCTGTTATTTATGGGCTAATTCCCAAGTATTGTTATTAGATGTTTCTGGTGTGGACAAACTCTAATGATTCCTAGAGTAAAAAAATCCCAGATTAAGCCAGATTTTATTTTTCAGAAGGCTTGCTTCTGCCTTCTTCTTTCTATTTCTGTTGGTAAGTTTAAGATTTCTGAAAAGCTGCTAAAGCAGGATGTACATGAGGATAACCAGCCCATGAGGGTATGCAAGTAAGGAAGTGAACATCAGTGCGGTCACAGAGAAACCCTCCTGGCAGTGAGAAGGGTGGGTTTTCAGTACAGTTGTATCAGAGGAATAGGGGAAGCCCTAGTGCCCACAGGATGTAAAGAAGGCTTGAGAAGTACCCAGGAAACAGCTCAACCCTGGCTCCAGTGCCTCCTATGATCCTAACAGTTTAATTTGTACATAAAGAATAAACCTTGTTTTAAGAAGGAAGAAGGTGTTTCTCAGAGGAACACTGATTAATTTTTTTTGAGGAAGACAAAATGTAGGTTGGTGAGAACCTTAGTACTAACATATCCCCATTCTGACTGGCAAACGACTGTGTGGTCCCAATTTCACGGAGAACATTTAGTTGAGAATGCTGGACATTGAAGAATGTTTTGTAAATCTGCAAACACAGGGAAATACTTCCCTATAGGAAGCAAATATTAAGACAGGGAACTGAACACATAAGAAAACAAGATAATCTACTCTTCCACTCCCAGCACTAAAATGAGCTAACATACCGTATGCGAAAAGTGATCTATATACTTCTTTCCAAAAAATGTGCAGAACTCGCTAGACACCATTGAATTTGGCTATATTAATTAAGATAGATGGTTATTAAAATGAAATCGCTGTTCTGAGCCAGATTTGGGGGATGGGGATTGCAATAGTTGAGTGCTCCTTGTGAAACATGCCTAGTGAGCTTGGTGGCACTCCTGCCCAAAGGAGGACTGCCAGCACGTGCCCACTAGTGGCTCTTGTGCCCATTCACTTTGAACCTTGGTGCAGGGGCTGTGCCTGACACACGCTCCTCCTTTTCTGCAGCCGAGAGCTGAGCGTGCCGTGTGGTCCCTTCCCAGAAAGCCTTCGATTTCCGCCTGATGTTCTCAGCATGTGCCCCTTTCTTTGGCTGGATTCTAAGTGCATCTGAGACTGGAATTTTTAAACACAAATGCTTCTTGAGAAGTGTAGAGTGCTCTTGAACTAATATCTTAGAATTTTTAAAAGTTTCAACCTACGGGACTGTTAGTGATGCTAGTAATGATAATGATAGCATAGCAGCTAACATTTATTTAGCTCTGACCATGTGCCAGACACTCTGTCACTCATCGCTTTTAATCCCCATAATAAAACTATGAAGTAGTTGTAGTTATATCCATTTTACAGGTGAGGAGACAGGAGTTTAGAGAAGTTAAATTACCTTCCCATAGTACTGAAGGATACAGGATTTGTACCCAGGCGGTTTCACCCTAGAACTGTGTGACTATCCGTTACCTTATGCTGCCCCTATGGTGGCCTGCCCCTTCCGTCACATTTCATTGCCCCAGTGAGCTTTTTTCCAGTTACATCAGCTGCCTTTCTTGACCCTTTAGTTTTTCCTCGAGACCGTTCTTCTTGTTTGACTTTTGGTTGCCTCTTTCCTTCCCTTAGTTTTCATTTTAGGTTTGCTGAATTCTAAATTTAATTAGTAAGAAAAGGAAATGATGAAGTAAAGTACAGAAGCAAATCTTTCACCTAAAATTTTGCCACATAGGTGACATAGAAACTGGGACTAAGCTGTTAAGCTGTCTTGTAACTCAGTCTATTAACTTTAAAAAAAACTGTTTCATGGTATTTAGTTTCTAGACACTATCCTGGGAGTACCATGTCAGTGATACTGCTGAATGACAGATACCTTCAGTTTTAGAATTATTTGTAGTTTACATGTTTTACCTGGTTGTTAAATCCGCTTTTCTGTGATTCTCTTCACAATATTCGTTCTTGACTGATTTGAAGAATGTTGGGGATTTTTGTTGGTGGTGTTTGTTGTTTAAAAAACAGGGATCACGATGTTTCCCAAGCTGAAATCTAACTCGTAGGCTTAAGCAATCCTGCCTCAGCCTCCCTAGTGGCTGGATCTACAGGTGTAGGCCATGGCCCCAGGCTTGAAGAATATTGGGTTCACAGATATTGCTGTCATGCAAATCAGTTAAGGGCCTCTGTAGCTGTATGTGCGTACTCTAAAGTTCAAGCCAACCTGACTATAACGAACCACAAGAAAAAAAAAAGTGTGAAATACTTTATCTCCTTGCGTATTATGGTCTGTTGTCAGCATGCGTTAAAAACATCTCATTTAGTACTGACCAAATGCTTTCTGTGCTCATTACCTAATTTCCAGAAAGTGTAGCTTCGGCCGCTCCTGTTGCCACACAGGCTCAGTCTCTGCTGCTGCTCTGGTGAGCTTGAGAGGCACGCTACTGCCTCCTGCATGCCCGTTCATCTCATTAGGCTTGTAGCTGAGAACCCCACAGATAAAAAGAACCTCAAAAAGTTATAGATGTGATTCAAGCAGAGAGGCTAAGTCACTAGTAAGAAAGCCGTAATTTCTCTTCCTTGCATTTTTCGTTCCTTAATATTACTTTATATTGTATATCAATAACTAAGACAGTGTTTTCTGACTGGCACACAATTCTTAGAAGTCATCCTTTATTTCTAATTATGCTCTAATTATCCTTTATTTCTAATATTCTTGGAGTCTGACCCTTCTTGAAAAACTGCTTGAAGTCCAAATCAATAATTATTAGCAATAGTTATTACAGAGGAGGCAATGTTACTTATTTTCCTTGGGTGAATAAATATCTTTTGTATGTATTTGTTTTCAGGGTATTGCAGATATTTACTTTTCTGTGACAGAAGAGAATAACAGAAACTGTCACGAGAGCCAAGTAAGATTCTTGTGGAAGGAGACACGATTGCATCATTTTATGGACATTTATCTTGCCCCAATTTTCTATCAGATGAAGAATTTGAACCAAAGGTCTTTTGAAGATTTCGTTACTTTGCAGTCTTTATGCTGGCTGGCTATAGGCCAATACTATTTTTGTAAAGTTACTTTGAACATGAAATTTATAGGAAGTGGCTCTGCATTACTACTTAAATATCACTACACTTCTGAGTCGAGATGGAAGCTAAAGAGGAATTGTAATCCAAGGCGTTTCAGTATGGGTGTCGTCAAACAGAAGTGTGAGCATTGTCCTTCTGTGAAATAGCTCTATCAGTTCTGAAGTAAAGCCCAAACATGATGTGGAATGATGTGGGATAAGTCATTTTTAAAGCAAATAAGTCATTTCTACAAAAAGGAGTTGATTTCAGAAGATGATTTACGTATCTCTATATTGTTCCATGTGTTTTTCATTCTTATATGTACTGAATATATTGAATTTGATGCTCTCTCTTTCACAACAAAGTTTTTATCCTTCTCACATCCCTTTGCCACACCTCTGATTATACAGGTAAAAGTGTATACAGAGGTCCCTACAAATATGAAGGCAGAGAAGAAACCCTAATATATGTCAGAAGAGAGACAAGCTGCCTAGTGTGACCAGATAATTTCTTTGTTCTGAACTGGCATCTGTGGTATTTACCTTTATTCTTATTAGTTTGCAAGTCCTTGAAAAACAGACATATCAGTGGAAGCGTTTAATCATTCCTGAGACTCTGGAATTATGGCAGAAGCAATTAGATAATCAGGCTCATTATTCCGAAGTTTGTAAATGTAAAGATGCCTTCCTGTTGAAACTGTGGAATGGCCCTGCTCCCCTCCCTCTCCCTGCAGAAAATGTTGACTGAACACCTGTCGTGTGTTATGTGCTGTGTCAGACGCTGGTAAGACACTGGAGAGACAGTATAGAATGCTCGTCTTTAAGAAGCTCACAGCTGAGTGAGTAAACTGAAGATTGCAGTTGCTGTCATGAGAGCAGGTAGCCTGTGCAAGGGTGATGGAAGAGCACGGAAGAGTGACAGCCCCCACCGGGGGAGGCGTCAGGAATCCCTTCCACTGAGATGACACTTGGAGTGCCAGGCAGTTGGGAAGCAGCTGTGGATGCAGATATTTCTCACAAAGAGAAGGGGCTGTCCAGAGAAGGAGAAGACACCTGTGTGTGCTGTGTGGGGGGGGGGGGGGGGGGGGGGTTCTGCACACAGTAGGATGTCACTGGAGAGAGCTGTGAGGGGGACAGGGTAGTAGGAGATGCTGGGGATGGGGCCAGTGACAGGACACAAAGGAGCTTCTGGCCCATACGCAGTTTATAGCCATTACTCTTGAATAAATCAATGCAGTCAGGATGGCAGGGTTAGGCTACTCCCATTAGAACCATGTGAAGTAGGAAAGAGCACCAAAGCATGCTTCAGGGAATCTGCACTGAGCCCCACCTCATTTGTGGCCTACTAGAGGCTGGGTTGGGGAGTTATTTAGGGCTGCTGAAGAAACAGACTCAGTAGGACTTGATGAGCAGTTGACTAATGGAAGAGTGAGAAAGGAATCAAAGAGGACTCCCAGGCTGCTGGGTGCAGGGTGAGACCATTCACCATGCAGGGCCATCCAGAAAGTCGTGTTAGCTCGGAGTAAAAGGAGAAGCGAACTAGAGCTAATGGTAATGTCTCCTGAGGTGAACAGGAGGAAGATCCGACCAGGAAGTTGCAGGTCATCATGACCAGGCAGCAAGAGCTTAGCTCTCGCTGGAGAACACAGTCAGCGCAGGTGTGCAAAAGTTCTCCCGCAGACTCAGGCCACAGTGCAGGAGCAGAGACAGTGGGAGAGGTGAGGGAGGTGGGGTGAATCGTGTAGTCAGAATGGGGTGTGTGTTTAAGATTTGAGCAGGAATAAAAGTCCTCAGAACATCTGAACTCTGCCTTCCTGCGTTTGTGTTCTCCCCACCTGTGCCCTGGAGGAGCTGTCTGGAGCTCCTATCTGCTACCACCTCCTTGAAGACTTGGCATCAGCAATTCTCACCTCTCTCCTGGATCAGTTTCTCCATCATCACTAGGATCTTTCCCTCAGCATGCAAAGATGCTGCTTTCATGCCCATCTTGAAATGCAGTCCTCCCAGTCTCACCCCCTTCTCTCCCTGACAGCAGAAGTTTTCAGAAGTTATCTGTGCTCCTTGCCTCCGAAATCTCACCGCCTTTCTTTCTTGAGCCCTCTCCTTCCTTGGACTTTTGTCCCCCTCTTTTGGAAGCTCTCCCGTCAAGGTCACTTCTCTGTCTTTGTCCTTCTGACCTGCAGTCATGGTGATCACTCCCTCCTGGATACAGGCTTTCCAGACTATTAGGATACTCCTATGCCCTTGCTTTCCCTCACTGCTTCCTCCTCATCTGACCTGTAAACATTATAGCATCAGTGTATTTGGTTCTCTGACCATTTATGTTTTGTTGCTAACATTCCTTTCTTGGTGGTCTCAGCTGGCCTCAGGACTTGAAATGTCATCTATACATAAATAGTTCCCAAATGTGTACCCTCAGCCTAGACTCTCCTTGGAAGGCCAGGCTCATAGATTCATGCCAGTGTTAAATGAAGACTCACCCTTGTCTCATCCTGATTTAAATATTTCATGTTTATTAGTTCCCCAATAGTTTTGTTAGTGTATCGAATGAATAGAGATACTTGAAAGCTATATATTTGTTTTGATTTTGGGAATTTTGTCTTTGCAGGGTTGTTTTATTTGACTAAGGCCATGGTTCTCAACCAGAGCAGTTTTGTTCCCCCAGGGGGAGTTGGCAACATCTGTGGACGTAACTGAGGGGTGCTCCTGGCATCTACTGGGTTAAAGCCAGTGACGCTGCTAAACACTGCAAAGCACAGCACAAACCGCAATGAAAAGGACTTA
Organism: Macaca fascicularis; assembly: GCF_037993035.2. Taxonomy (NCBI): domain Eukaryota; kingdom Metazoa; phylum Chordata; class Mammalia; order Primates; family Cercopithecidae; genus Macaca; species Macaca fascicularis. The sequence continues at coordinate 171,100,163 of NC_088378.1, forward strand.
TTCAGCCTTACAGGTCAATAGTCCCAAACTTGAGAAAACCTGAAACGAAGACTTACAAATTTGAATTATCTCACTGTCAGTGGAAAATGCATTGAACATTTGATACAAATAGCAAAGTAGTTTGATCATTTCTCTTTAAACACATATTTTAAATAGTTGCCAAAAGGTGGTAGCTATCTCAGACAAATGCACATTGTGAATTGTCCTCTTTTAAGCCTGAGATTCCTTTAAATGTGCCTATTGGATTTTGAGTACCTGCAGTTAAATAGTGTTGCTCTTGGCAGGACTTAGTGAGAAATGAGGTATGATCTCTCTGATCTCAGTCGTCTGCTCAGTCAGCCATGGCCTTCTCAGTGTCTCTTCTTTCTACATGCTGTCTCCACTGAGCCACGGCCCAGGCAGTTCACAGCGGGGTGGCCAGAGGTTACCACAGGGGAAAAATGCAGGGCCCCAGGGCGGAGGTTCATGTGGGGTTCAGGATACATTGGAATGATTTCTGTTTTCCAATGAATATTGTCCAAACTGTCATTGTACTTTAACTCCAAAAAACTCTTTCAATCAAAAGCTTTTGGATGAAGTACTGAGCAATGGGATAGAATTTTTATTAGACAAATTTTGGTTACTTCAGGTTCCATTTGGATGTGGACAGATAATTTTTACATATGTATATATGTATGCATCATGCACATACACAATCATGTGTACCTGTATACACACAAACAATAAAAATTGCCACAGGGCCATAGGAAATATACATTTGAAAAAGAAGTAATTTTGTGTAGTGTGATAAGTAGAATTGTCCCTAGTAGGACTTAGTGAACCTCCCATAGGGTTTCTTCCTTACGTCTACTGCTTCATCAGAGGATGTCCAAGGTTGCATTTTGTTTTTAAAAATAAATCTCTATTGAAGTAATACATTGTGGAAAAGATTGTGATCTAATATCTGATCAGATTCTTTAATAAATTGGCTACTATTCATGTCTTAAAGGCAATTCCATTGTTTTCAGTTTAATGCTGGCAATTTGAAGTGTGTTTTCCAAATTTTGTCAGTTTTTTTTCCTTTAATGTTTGTTATAGAAGCTTAGAGATGTTATGTTGGTATGCTTTATAATATAATAGAAACTTTAAATTAACACGGACTGTGTGTGTGTGTTTTGTGTGTGGGTGTGTATCTCTCCTTGGTTCTTTAGGGAACACCTAGCCTCTTTAATCAGTAGATCACAGTCAAGGGGAAGAACAGAATTTTGTTAACCTGTGCATTCTGGAAGGGGATGAGCATCCCAGGTGTTAGTATCTCCTGGTCCCAAAGAGAAACAAACAAACCGTGACGGTCTCAGGAGGAAGCCATCATTTGCGTTGATGTCCTCTGGTCTCCAGCAAATTAAGGTTACTAAACATGAACTCTCACTAAATGCACATGGAAACAAACCACCATCAGTCAAAGTCAGCAGAAATAACAAATAATAAATAAGTCCCCAAAGAACTTCAAATACTGGAATTATCTAATTCAGAATATAAAATGACAAAAACGTGTGTAAATAAAAATGTCAAATCAGAAAAAATAAGCAAGCAAGAACAGAATGTAAAAATGCCCAGGTAGGTTTGAAAAAGAACCAAAGAGAACTTTGGATGTGCCAAAAAATAAAAATAAAAAAAGAAAGAAAGTGTTAAGTGGCCGATTTAGGATTAAATTAGATTGCTGAAGGACAATTAGTTGGCTGTGCAGAAATTAACCCAGACTATTACAGATAAAAACAAAGAGATAAAAATTACAAAAAGGAAATTAAGAGAATAGAAAGTAAAAGGAGAAGTCTAATATTCTTTCCCAGAAGAAAATAGAGTGAAAAGAGGCAATATCTAAAGAGATAGTTGCTGAGAAATTTCTAGACTTAATAAAAGAGCCACAGATGCAGGAAGCACCATGGACCCCAAGCAGAAAGCCGTGTAGACACATTGGAGTGAAACCCCAGGATACCAAACAAAACAGGAAAATCTTTACATTAACAAGAGAAAAAAGACATGACATTACCTACAAAGGAATGACAATTAGACCGGAAGCACACTTCTCCCTAGCAGAAATTGCAAACCAGAAGACAGTAGGAAAATACTGTCAGCATGGAAGAGAAGATAATTTTCAACCTTGAACTGTGCACTTAGCAAAACTTCTTTCAAATACGAACAAGTTAATTTTTCCCCATTAAGGGAACTTCTAAAGAATGCATTTTAAGAAGGGAATTTATGCTCCAAGAAAGATGCAAGAAAGAATGAGTTAATATTGAAAGCCAAAATCATTCAAGAAATGTTTATTATTGCTTCCTATGTAGGCCCACATGCCTGGCTGTTTATTTTGATTTTTTTCTCAATCTCAGACTTTCAAAATCAGAGAATTAAGAGATGTAGTCGTCTATTAGTAAAAGAACTAAGAAATCTTAACTTTCCATTGAGACTTAATTATAGATACCATTAACATTGTAATGTAATCGTTATAATAATGGCTAACAGTTACTACTTGCTGATAACCATGAAACCTGGATTTTCTCTTTTAAACATCAAAGCTTTTAGGTACTATTACTATCCTTATTTTACAAACAGGGACATACTGATTTTCTTACATTTCTATGAGAAGTGCCATTTAATCTACATTAGTGTACCTGGTGATTTGGCATGGCAGATATTAATATGCAAGTAGTACAGAGGAGACTATGACTTTAGAGTCGTTAAGTGGTTTGTGTTAAGATATCACAGCTGGTTACTAACAGAGCTGGCTCTCCCTCCATTCGTTGAGCTAACTTTTCTTAGTCTTCTTTCTACCTAGAATCTTATAGTTTAAGGCTTTTATAAATCAAGTATGTATTTAAATTAATTATAGGAGTTCCATTATCCACATGTGCTATGATTCACAAACACTTAGGTCATCTCATCGCAGGAGGGATTCCTCCTGCATTGCACTGTGGCTTAGCGAAACAGCACAAGGCTAGAAAGCCAGTGAGACAGGCCTGGGTCAGGCTCGACTACTTGTGCTGACTCAGGAAAGGTGTGCAGTCTCTGTGCACTTCTTTTTCTTCACCTGTCACTTGGGATAGTCTCAGCCCTCATGTTCTATGCTTTTATATAGTTTTTTCCTTAAAAGAGCAGTCTTCCGTAACATGGACTAAAAATGAGGAGAGCAAATTTAAAAAAAAAATCATTTTAAGCCTTTCTTGAGAATTAAGTAGCAAAACTATATGGTTACAAAAATGTTTAAAATTAATCAAAAACTTTTTCTTGGAATCAAGAAAACAATTCTATTTATAATAAAAAAGAATAAAGTGTTTAGGAATGAATTTAGCCAAAGTGTAAACATTATTCCCTGAAAACTATTACACATTGTTGAAAGAAATATTAAAGACCAAAATAAAGGGGAATAACATCCTATAGTCGTGGATTGGAAGGCACAATAATGTTAGCATGGGAATAGTCCCCATTTTGATCTACAGATTCAACATGATCCCTTTCAGATTCCCTGTTGGTGTTTTTGCAAAAATCAACAGGCTGATCCTAAAATTCGTATGGAAATTCAAGGGACAGAGAGTAGCTAAAATAACGTTAAAAAAGAACAAAGTTGGAGAACTCATACTTCCTGATTTTTAAACTTGCCACAGAGCTACGGTAACCAGGACTGTGTGGTACTGGCTTAAGGACAGACATAGAGTACAGCAGTGAAATCGAATTGAAAGTCAAAAATTATCTCCCACATTTTTGATGAATTGATTTTTGAGGAAAGTGCTAAGACAATTGAATGAGAAAAATAACCTTTCCAACAAATAATACTGAGACAGCTGGATGTCAACATGCAAATGAATGAAGTTAGACCCTTTCATCACACCAAATATAAAAATTTACTAAAAATTGATCAAAAATTCAAATGTAAGAAGAAAAACTATAAAACTCATAAAAATGTATAGGAATAAATCTCCATAACCTTAGATTAATGAAGCCTTCTCGAATATGACACCACAAGCACCTGCTACACAAGCGAATATAGACAAATTGGACTTCATCAAAATTAAAAGATAAAAAAGCTTTTATGCTTCAGAGAGCACAGTCAAGAAAGTGAAAAGTCAGCCTACAGAATGAGAGAAAATATTTACAAATTATATATCTGATAAGGGACTTGGATCCAGAATGTATAAAGAATTCTTACAACTCTATAATAAAAAGATAAGTAATCCGATTTGAAAATGGGCAAAGGATTTGAATAGACATGTCTCCAAAAAAGATATACAAGTGGCCAGTAGGCACATGAAAAGGTAATTGCTTCATATCATTAGTTATCAGAGAAGTACACATCGAAACCACAGTAAGGTACCACTCAGTGCCCACTAGAATGACCACAGTCTAGCAGACCATAACAAGTACTGGGGAGAATGGGAAGAAATCAGAGCCCTGTTTCCCTGCTGGTGGGAATGTAAAGTGGTGCAGCCACATTGGAAAAGTCTACATTTCCTCAATTGGTAAAACAGTTCTCATCTGACCCAGCAATTCCACCCCTAAGTATATAACTAAAAGAAATTAAAACATATGTTTGTGAAAAGACATGAACATTGCATTATTCACAAAAGGCAAAGGATGGAGGCACCACAGATATTCATCTCATGGACGGTTAAATAAAATTTGGTATACTTATATAATAGAATATTAATTTGGCCATAAAAAATGAACAATGTACTGATTCAAACCACAATATGGATGAACTTTGAAAATGTTATGCTAAGTAAAAGAAACCAGGCACAAAGACCAGACATTAATATAATTCCATTTATACGAAGTGCCCAGAATAGGCAAATCTGGAGATACAAGGTAGATTATCTGTTTGCCAGGGCTAGGGTACTAGGAGAAAACTGCTAAATGATACAGGGTTTCTTTCTGGGATGATGAAAGTGTTCTAAAATTGATTGTGGTGATGGTTGTACATTTCTATGAATATAACAAAAGCCATTGAAGCATATGCTTTAAATGCATGAGTTGTATGCTATGTGAATTGTATCTCAAAATAGCTGTTCTAAATAATCGTTAAAATTACATTTTGACCAGTCGTGGTGACTCATGCCTGTAATCCCAGCACTTTGGGAGGTCGAGACAGGGAGATCACGAGGTCAGGAGTTCAAGACCAACCTGGCCAAGATGGTGAAGCCCCACCTCTACTGAAAAAGAAAACACAAAAGTAGCTAGGTGTAGTGGCAGGTGCCTGTAATCCCATCTATTCGGGAGGCTGAGACAGAATTGCTTGAACCTGGGAGGCGGAGGGTGCAGTGAGCTGAGATCGCGCCACTGCACTCCAGCCAGGGCGACAGAGCGAGTCTCTGTCTCAAAAAAACAAAACCAAAAATTACATTTTAAGAACTAGAAATTATAGTTAATTTTGACTGGTTATCCAAGATAACTTTAGGAACCAGATAAGAAAAGATCCACCTTTCTAGCATGACATTAAAGTTCTGGTAATATAAGAACTTTGTAGTCACATAGCTCTTGATTTGAATCCTGTTTTAGAATAGTTGATTTATATAGCTTCCCTGAATCTCAGCTTCATGTGGGTACTAATAGTTCTTAGCCCGTGGGTTGCTTGGAAAATTAAATGAGTGACCCCATCTAAAGAGCTTAGCACAGTGCTATCAGTGATAGCCCTCAGGAGGGGCCATAACCATCATAAGGTTGTGGTAAGAGTTGGAGGAGAAAGACCCTTCCTCATCTTTGCGAGTGCTGTTCCTCCTGCCTGGAGTACCACCCTATCTCACGGCTTGATTAATCCCTTTATGACCTCCCTGGTAGACTCCATTCAAGCTCCATTTCTGGGGGGCATTTCTCACATGCTGTGCCTGGCAGCCATGCTACAACCCCAAAACCTTTCTCCCCTTGCAGACCTGTCATTTTATTAGGTTCAGCACTGGTTTGTTGGCCCATCTGACCCTCTCTGTGATACCTGAGAGCAGGAGCTGCGGCTTCACTCCCAGATCCCCAGTGCTTAGCTCAGTGCTCAGTGATTGGTGGGTGCGTAGTGAACAATGGCTGAGAGAATCAATAAATTGTATGAATAGGGTCAAATGCTTCCACTGGACTCCCAAACATTAGTTTACTGGTAAATAGGTTAATCTGAAATGTTTTATGTTGAAAAATTTATTTAATGATTTGACATCATTGGTTTCTTAGTATACTTTGAGAAAATAGTATAGTCCTGACATTGAAATAACGATAAACATCAAAAAACCTAAATTTAATTATAAATTTACATTTAAATTTAACTGTTACAAGTCAATAGAAAAATTTTTTAAATTAATAATTAGCCACTAATTACTTACTGGCTAATAAGTAGGTTTTCATTTCAAAAGGCACTTTTTTTGAAGGACCTCTTTGTGCTATATAAACCTCTGTGGAAAGTTGAAACTTTGTATTTTTTAAGGTACCATCTGAATTGACAAGGGAAATTGAAAATTTGGATTTCCACGGTAGTCCCATTGTATTTCTTAAGGATAATAATGTTGCTGTAAACGTACGTATCAAGTTTGTGGAGTAAGTGAATCTGGTGTATGTTTGAACTTGCGCTAAGCCATATTCTTGCCAAACTTTGGAAAACGTATTTAGAAATATTGCCCTTATCCGTGTGCCTGTTCTCCAAAAGCCATACACTTTGATCATAATATTTGCCTCCCTGCTTCATCTGCAAAAGAACATAAAGTCATTGGTATGTGATAAATTATGATATTCATGTATCTAAACTGTATGAATCCATTATTAACTGCTAATATGTGTATTATTACCTTGAGAATTTGGTATTAAATGGTGTTTTCTCATAACCTTACCTTGATACAAGGTAAAACTGTCTCAGAAGTGCCTTTTAACTTTGTGATCTTTTAAAAGCAGGTAGAGTTTTCATTAAAGACCAGAGAACATTAAAACAATTTCAGTACTTTCATCAATATATGGTCCCTTTCATCCAATCATTTCAAAATATTACACAAAATGTAGGAGCCCTTTCTGTAGATAACACTGAAATGAAGTTGGAAAGTGGCATTGCCTTAAGTATAGTACAGAGAAACTTTTGCCCGGGGGGCCATATCATATCATTTGGATGGCTGTGCAGGTTTCTGAGTAAGAGCCATCACCACTTATTTTGTTAAGAGAAAGGCAGCCCAAATAAATTCCTTTCTTGTTTCCTTTAACTAGTTACCCTGTGAACTAAGCTATGTTTCTTTCTCTCCCCATGAGTCCCAAAGTAGCTTTATTAATAGGAATATATGATGTTTGTGTTCTTAAAAAAAATCAGGGTGGTCTTAGATGTCTGTCGTCCATTCTGGCATTTCCCTTTATACAACCCTTTTGAATTTTCTGTTAAAAAAACTGGCATTCCAACAGCTTTTCTTTGGCCTAATGCCTGGGCTGCATATTGAAGCAGCAAATTAGGAATGTTAAGATGTCCCCGAAAGAAAAACATTTGTTATGAAAGTAGAGCTGATGTGACACATAGAATTAGGGCTTCTTAACTTGTCTAAATGACAGTTAATGATCTTTCTTCTTTTTCTTTTCTTTTATTATTTTAACAGGGTGGCTGGGAGTGCAGAATGAAAGAAATGCCCAGAGGCCGAAATTGGGTTTGGTTCACCAAACTGTTAAATGTGTCAAATGCACTTGACTGATAATACATCTTTTGCCTCTTTTTAGGAGCTAATTTCGTTACTCGAAAAATTAGCCGGTCAGTAGCTAAGATTTACCTTGGACAACTGGAATGTTTCAGTTTGGGAAATCTGGATGCCAAACGAGATTGGGGCCATGCCAAGGACTATGTGGAGGTAGGAACTGACACATTACATTCTTGAAAATACCCGTATCCATTGATATTCTAAATGCCAAGCGTACAGTGAAAAAGTGTGACCTAGAGATGGGGGCATACAAACCTTTGCCGATGCAGATATGTTTACACTCATGCTACTTTCAATTCTGGGATCGGTAGTTCAGAAGTACAGGTAGCTTACACTGATTGGTACTTGAATGAGGAAAACTTTCACAAATATTCTTTTAATTATTTGTGCTGGATGTTGGATGGATAGATAGATGGAAAAAATGTTTGAATGGTGCTCCTCTTTATTTTGGGGGTATAAAAGTACTAGTTTTCAGATCGTCTAGAAATACTACCTCATTTCAATGTATATAATCCAAGATTCTCGGACTTACATTATTCTACTAAATCCCGCCCCGAGTAATATTCTTATGGAACTCCTTGCTTTCTGCTGCTGAAGAGTCTGGTTATTAACATCACACACTTCTTAACGTGTCAGATTGCGTGTCGTGGAGCTTTACCTATTAACAAGAGAGAAAGATGTTAATAACGATTCTCTTGTAAAATAATGGATATTGTTAAAGGGAAATTCAGATTTTCATTCTTGGGATTCCTAGACATGCTGTTTTGGGTTTGCATATATTACATATACAAGTAGTATGATTTTTCTTTTATAAACAAGTGGTTACATTTTACCTTGTCCTGACCTCCCTGCTTTTAAATATCCGTGTTGGTTCTGCCACCAGACATGAGCAAGCATGGTAGAGGCATCATCCTTTCCCTGGAGTTGCCTGTCCTTATTCAAGCGCTCACAGATTTCCTGTGCTCATGAGTCTGTTTCCGTCCTGAGTGGTCCCTCTCTGGGAAACCGGACCCAGCTTTCTTGTTCATTTATGCAATTCAGAAAGAAACCGTAATGCCTACAAAGAAAGCAAACAATTAGTTTGTTTGCTAGTGCAGAGATTAGGCTCACCTGCGATCTTCTTTTTGTTTATAATAATAAAAAATGTGTGTGTGTTTGAACACCTAATAGTGATTTCTGTTACGCACAAAATAATTAGCTTTGACTTTAAATTTTGAACATTGCAACATTAAGATCATTTATTTATTTCTTTATTTATTTATTTTTGAGACAGAGTCTCACTCTGTTGCTCAGGCTAGAGTGCAGTGGCATGATTTCGGCCTACTCCAACCTCTGCCTCCCAGGTTCGAGCGATTCTCCTGCCTCAGCCTCCCGAGTAGCTGGGATTACAGGCATGTGCCATCACACCTGGCTAAGTTTTGATTTTTTAGCAGAGATGGGGTTTCACCATTTTGGCCAGGTGGGTCTCAAACTCCTGACCTTAGGTGATCCACCCGCCTCAGCCTTCTGAAGTGCTGGGATTACAGGGATGAGCCACCGTGCCCAGGCTAGATCTTTTAAATATGTGCTTCTAAGCTATAATTACAAAGAAGCATTTTATGACATTAATCCTTAGATATATTTTCAGAACATCACATCGAAAACTATATAGGTCCACACTTAGAAATTATGAGAAAGTAGATACTGGCAAGAGAAGCCAAAACTTTCTTTTGTCTAACCTAAATGACCTTACCTACTAAAAAATAAGAGGCTTGTTTTGTAAAAATATATTATTTTCTCAATAATATCTATTTATCGTTTAGCCTTCTAGCCATCAGCATCTGCATAGAGCTATGTAATAAGCTATATAGGTATTTTTTTTTTTTTTTTTTGAGACGGAGTCTTGCTCTGTCGCCAATCTGGAGTGCAGTGGCACAATCTCGGCTCACTGCAACCTCTGCCTCCCGGGTTCAAGAGACTCTCCTGCCTCAGACTCGTGAGTAGATGGGACTACAGGCGCGTGCCACCACACCCAGCTAAGTTTTGTATTTTTAGTAGAGACGAGGTTTCACCGTGTTGACCAGGATGGTCTTGATCTGTTGACCTCATGATCCACCCACCGTGGCCTCCCAAAGTGCTGGGATTACAGGCTTGAGCCACTGCACCTGGCCCTATATAGGTATTCTTTATCCAAAATCTTCTCCAAGTTCAAGGAAACAAATAGATTAAATTTCATTCAATTTTATTATTTTGCACTTAGGTGAAAAAGGAGTCAGGAATCTAATAGATTTTGATAGTGAGGGAAACGGTATACCATAATGTTGATAGTGCTTTTTACAGGTTACGTTTATTTTCTTCTTTATACTGTCTTTATTTTCCATATATTTTAAAGGAACGTGTGTAAACCTTTGTAATTGGCTGGAGTAGGAGGTGATATTTCAGAAATAGGCCAAATAGTCTTATGAAAATGAATGAGACTGTTAAGTAAGTAAGGAGAAAGTCTTGTGTAAACTAGTAGATCTGAAGGAAGGACCCTGCTGTGATCTCACTCCCCAAATGCCAAGCTAGCACTGCTGCAAGTGTAGTCCACATCTTGGCACAACAAGCCCACATTTGAATTAGCATAAAATAAAAATATTTTATAAACATTTTGGCTCAAATAGGGGTTGGTGCAAAAAGGTTGTGTCAAATGAAGTCATTTTTATTATTGCTTGACAAGATGGTCTCATTACAGCCTTTCCACAGGCCAACATATTCACACAACACTCTAGCCTTTGAATAAAAATACATAAACACTCTACCCTTTAAATAAAAATTTGAAATGCCTGGATTCCATGGAGAGACAGAAAGTTAGGTCATTCTCCTTGCCATCCAAGTCTTGATTGGTTCCATAATACAACTGGGTCTTGTGTACTAAGGACTCTCCTGGGTTTCTAATATGTTGATGATGTAGGAAGCATTTTATAGTTCTCATTTATGTGTTCTGAACAAAGTTTAAATTTCTTGGTTTCTGAAAAGGTACGATTATTAAGTAAGAATTTATAGCTTGGTACTCTCCATTTTAAGAAATATTATCATTCCTTGCAATTTTAAATGTATTAACATAAGGTGACTTCAGAGATTTATGACTAAAAGTGAATTTGTTGCCAAAATTAAAGTCAGCAGTCATAAAAATGAAAAAGGAGAGGTATTGTTTGTTTAAAACATATATGCACCCTGACACTGAAATCAACTTTAGAATAAAGAAGTGTTTGCAAATGTAGATCAAACAAGTCCTATTACCGTCTCATTTACACACATTTTAATTATACAGTTGAAATGGGAAGAGTTCCCTTATCCACCTCGCAGAGCGTGTGATGGGGTGTGGCCTGCTTCATTCGTGCCCCACTGCTCAGACCTCTTGGGGGAGCATGCAGATGGGCAGGTTGTGCGGCTCCCACCCTGCGGCAGTGTCTAGAGGTGATGTTGACAGCTGAAGCCCCAGCGCGCATGCGTTACAGGGCGCGCTTTCAGCTTAGCCGTCCATGGGTGGCTTGTGTTAGCTCAGTTAGACTCCTTATCTCCAGGACAGAGCGCTTTCTGTATCCTGAGGTTCTTGCTTTGGTATACTGGAAGAATCAGATCACACGTGGGCTTGGAGAATAAGTGCAAGGTTTTATTGAGTGGAAGTGGCTCTCAGCAGATGGGGGAGCCAGAAGGGAGGTGGAGTGGGAAGGCGGTTTTCCCCTGGAGTCGGGTCTCTCAGTGGCCGGAGCTCTCCTCTCTCCACCCCGGCCAAACCCCGCATACTTCCACCGGTCTGTGGACTGCTGGTGTACTGGTGCCTGCTGGTACCTCTTGACATTCTCTCAACATCCAGCTGCTTGTGTGTTCCTCTGGATGTCCAGCCGCTTGTGTCTCTGCCTGCTAGAGTCTCGGGGTTTTTATAGGCACAGCATGGGGGTGTGGTGGGCCAGGGTGGTCTTGGGGAAATGCAACATTTGGACGTGAAGGCAGGAGTGCCTGTCCTCACCTAGTCCGTGGGCATAGGCCCCGGGGTGGAGCCCTTACCAGGGACCTGCCCTTCTCCTCCCGGCACTTCCCTGCCCCTCTTCCGTATCACAACCCCTCTCTTTTATACGCAAAAATTTTAGTAAACTTTTAGATGAAGTGACTGACACTTTTTTACTTATCAGTGAGTTTCTGTAATGAAGAGCAGAGAGCATTTTCTCCTCCTGTTGTGAGGTGGGTGCTGGTGATCCCTGCTGTGCAAGTAGATTGTTTCTCAGCTTAGACAAGCTGTTTTATCTTGATTTTTCCATCTGTGTAAAGGACAGAATATAAACCCTGTAAAAAATTAGCATCAGTGCGCTATACATATATGAATAAAGCTTACCTCTGACTTGTAAAAATTTTCGCAACGATTTATAAAAAGTCCTTACTTGTTGCTGATTCCAATTCATTTTCATCCACCTGTAGTCTTGCTTCCTAGATCAAGATGTCTTCAAAGTTACTTAAATGAGTAAGAAGTATTTCAGCTTGAAGAAAAAATATATACAGCTATATTAAATGATATTGTACTTCTGAATAAAGTTATAGGCAGTTAGATCTTTTCCAGTATTTTATTATAAAACTTTTTAAACATACAGAATAATTGAATAAATTTTACCTCAAATACCCACATACCACCCAAATTCTGTAATTAATGTCTACAATTACTGTTGCATTTTGAGCAAAAATTACTATTTAAGTAATTACTGCAGTGCTAATGGCTTACAGCTATAAACAATTTGCACAAACACAAGTTACTAAAAATTTGCATTTTATGGGATATAGATAGCAGTTCAAACTTTTAAAATATTTTTATCTTAAGTATTTACCTGACCCCTCTACAACCTGCTTTTATGCCCACCTCCCTCCATCTAGGCTCAAGCAGCTTCACGAGAAACACTCTAGTGGCAATGCATGCCATTTTCAACCAGTGTCCAGCAGTCAGGATTATAGCAGTGGTGGCTGAAAACAGCAAGGGAGAGAACCTCTGACTTCTCAGGGTGGCATTGTTCGTTCAGCATATATTCTATTGAGTACCTGCCATGGTCACTGTTCTGGTTGCTACAAATGACAGTGTATGGTCCCACTGAGGTCCCACGTTGATAAAAGTATGTGAAACACAACTATAGCCAGAACATATTGACTGATAAGCTAATTGGTAGGAGCTGGGCCAGAGTATCTTAAGGCTCTTACCGCCCACAAAAAAGGCCCCTTGCTCTTGGGAGACAGGGTGAATCAAGAGACCTAAGTCCATCCTCTTTCCAGGACTCAGTAAAAGCCATGTATAAAGTGGCAAGAGGTTTTCCTGCTACAGCGAATCCCACAGATGCTCCAGAAAGGTCCTACTGGTAATCCGGAGGACGTGAAGATCGTTCGGGGTGAGCGTTGAAATTCAGCAGAATTTAACATCATATACCTGCATCCTTTTTTGTGTGTGGAGGTGGCAGGGGACAGTGAGCACAGACTGAATAATAACAAAACGGCTTTTAGAAATAAATGTAATTGCCAAATGTTAAGCACTTGTTACATACTGGAAACTTTTGAAGACTTTTTATAGATTTTAAAGGTAAGAAACTGGCTGAGATAGCTATCAGATCTTGCTGAACCTGTGCTATTGGCTGTATCAGGTAAAGAAGCAAAGGGTGTGTTTGGGGAAAGTATGCAGTCAGGTCTCCAGTCCCTTCTGTCCCGTGTCCTCAGAATGAATTCACCTTCATTCCAGCTCTCAGTTCTCAGCTAATGCAGAGACCTGGGGAGGGTGAGGAGCCTCTGGCAGGGTACATAGGTTATAGACAGAGCTGGGAGAATTGCCCACTGCTGCCCAGTCCTTTCTTTCCTATCTGTCCATCTTCTACTAGCATTTTGTATTTTATGTGACACAAATCTGGAGGCATCAGATGTCATTTAAACTTTGAGATCTTATTTAAGGGAAGTGTGCTTGTTGCAACATCACCTTTGATGTCAGATTTTTCACGACCCTTTCATTGGACTTGTGACAGGGTGCTCCGTTTACTTGGCCCGCCATGCTCAACTGCTTGCGGGAGGGAGCGCATGAGTGAGCGGGTGTGGGATCCGGCTGGCTGCTGCTCTGTGCACTGGCAGGAGCAAGCTCCATTTACTCAGCGTGCTGCGCTCAACCCCTTGCGGGAAGGAGCATGCACGTGAGAGAGCAAGACCAGCTGCTCTGGTCACCGGCAGGAGCAGTCTCGTGCGGGTGTTGCTGTGGTACACAGGTGGGGGTGCCTGTGCCCCTGAAGCCCAGAGGGTGTGTTACAGTGCTGTCTTAGCTCTGCCGTCTGCGGACAGCCGTGTGTTATCAGCTCAGCTGGCCCTTTGCCTCATCACGTGGAGCAGCTGCCCTCCACCAGCGAGGGCAAAGGGCCAGTGTAACAGCCTTTTCTGGGTACCCGCACTCAGTGGGTCCTGAGCTCTTGTCTGGAGTCCAGGAAGAATGAGGTGGCGTGGACACTTGAAGGATGGTGAAGGCGGATGCACTAGTCTGTTGTCATGCTGCGGCTGAAAACGTCCTGGAGACTGGGTATTTATAAAGGAAAGGAGAGGAGGTGTGATGGTCTCACGGTTGGTTCCACGTGGCTGGGGAGGCCTCACAATCACGGTGGAAGGCGAAAGGCATGTCTTCCATGGCAGCAGGGAAGACAGAGAATGAGAGCCAAGTGAAAGGGATTTCCCCGTTTAAAGCCAACAGCTCTTGTGAGACTTATTTGCTACCGTGAGAACAGGAGGGGAGACCGCCCCCACGATTCAGTTGTCTCCCACTGGGTCCCTCCCACAACACGTGGGAGTTACGGGAGCTACAATTCAAGGGGAGATTTGAAAGGGGACACAGCCACACTGCACCAATGGAGGATTTTCTTTAGCTTTGGGAATGGCTCTCAGCAGAGAGGGGAGCTGGCTGTGGAGGGGACGGGACAAACAGGTAGTCTTCCCTCGACGTCTGGCCGGCTCTTCCCTGAAGTCCAGCCGCCTCTCCTCCGAAGTCCAGCCGCTCTGTGAAGTCAAGTCTCCTCTCTCCAGTCAAACCACTTTTCTCGCTTCTACTGACTGAGACTGGGGTCTTTATAGGCAGAGGATGAGGTACAGGACGGGCCATCGGTAGTTTTGAAAAAGGCAACGTTTGATGGGCAAAAAGGCATTATTCAGAAAGAACCATTCAGGAGACAGTGGACAAACAGGAGTAGAGGTTGTCACCTTGGGCCATGAGTTTCAGGCTTTTTGGTTTGAAGGTGGGGCTTCACCAGGGACCTGCCCCTGTCTGCCTCCTGCCTCTGTCTCCATCAGTAGACCATGTTTGTTCATATGCAGGAGAGTAGCATATAGCAGTAGTGTCTTCTTGTGTTTCAGTTGTCTAAAGTGTTAGTGGTGCCTGAATCCGTTTGTTAGTAAGGCCTTACTTAACAGAAAGCAATGGTGAGGTTGTAGCTGTCTCATAAAGTGACAGTGGTCCAGGAAAACCAGGCCTCTGCCGAGAGCTAGCTTAACAACATCGTTCCTGTCTTCCTGGCACGGGGGAAGGCATTGTGTAACTATAGGCAGAGGATATTTACCTGGAGAGTTTCCTAGAAAATCCGTTCTATTAGAATATTTGTCAAGTGACTGTTAGATAATAAGGCCAGCAGTTGAATTTCTACTCACTTTGGGAGTCTAATTCCATATTATTACTTCGGAGCCTAAGGTGTTCTTTCTTGGAAGGCAAATATGTCCCTGGCCTGCTTGCTGAATGTGTTATAATACTTGTCGATTTTTTTATTTTGACTTTTTATATTGATTAGTGAGGTATTGTTACTGTTTTCCATTGTGGGAAAAAATCTTCTAGCCTTCTGTGGGGCTATTTAATACAATCTCTTTGAAAAATACACCAAGAAATACAAATGGAAATAACTAAATAAATAGTCTCTCCTTTATCTGTATTTAGAAGAACGTGGTTTCTGTGTTGTTTCTAACAAACCAAACATTTAAGGAAGGCAGTTCAAGGGCCTTGATTAATAAAGAGAAAAGAACAGCTTTATTTATAGGAAAAGAAAAGCTTGTAACAGTTTCCTACATCTTTGAAACATAACATGTTTAGATTAAGCAAAAAACCATTTTCCTGATCCGGCTGTGGAAAACTCTGTATAACAAATTCAACTCGCCATTTCTCTTTTTTCCTCTTTTTTCATCCTGAACAGTAAACTTTTCAGTGTATTATTTAAAATAAGTTAGAAAAATGTAGAAAATCAGTTGCCTGTTTTATCTGGCTGGGTCTTGCTTGATTGGAATGACATCCCAGGAGCTGCTGTGTCCCCAAATAAGAACCTGTAGCGCCCGTTTTAAAGTGTTGTTTAATGAAAGACACCTATATCACCCATATTTCCAGTATGAATTGAGTTTTCATTCACAGATAATTTAGAAACATGAGACTGGGTGCATTCTTAGATCACATTTTCAGTTTGATTTAAACCACATAATATTGAGCATATGATGTTAAATCAGAAAAGCAGTTATTGGCAAGGATATGTATGGAGAGAGGATGAAAATGCATAAAGTTGCATATTCATATAAAATGGGTTAGGTATAGTGCCTGTGGACGTGGATTATGAGGATTATGAAACTTCATGTAAGGGCTGCTTAAGTTCTAATGGGTAGCAATTAACCACATTAAGATAGAAGCTTGTACTCCACCCTTTAGTCATGCTCGTTGATGTGGAGTGTCATTATGCCACTGCGGACCATGAAGTGACCCATTGTACTTGAAAGTCATGGTGCTAGTCTTAAGAGCAAAAGTCCCAGGAAAATAGTGTAAGAAAGTTCTTACACTAAAGAACTTCTCACACTTAGGTTAGCTATTCACTTTTACACTTACCAAGTCCATGAGATTCCTTGAGCTTTCTCTATCCACCCCAGCCCGGTCTGCCCTTCCTCTTTCCCTACCCTGCTCCCCAGCTGCCTCTTCCTTCACTGGTGTCTCCCAGTTTTTTGTGACTTCCATGAAAGTCTGGAAAATCTGAAAATATGAACTAAACTGACTGTTTAATTTTAATAACAAGACTGTCCATGGGAAATAGATATAAATATCTCTTATAAGATGCGACATCATCTACATTTAGTGATGATTTTGCTTAGACAAGGTATATATCTTCAGTATTCAGCGCTTCATATTTACACTCATGCACTCTGGAGAGGGCAAACCGTGTTTGCAATCGAGGCAGTCTTCTGCACACACACCATATGTTAATCACTCTGTCTCTCTTGCTCTGTCTCTTTCCTAGACACACACAGGCTGAAAGTCCGATCTCTGTTTTTCAATGCTTGCTAAAGTCCTGTTTGGCTTTATCCTACTGATTAGCACCTTTATTGCAGGAAATAATTTACTAAAATTACGTGTTTTGTCTTTGCAGAGCTCTGGTGGAGAAGCCTGGGGGCTCTGCTCTGTCCCTTTGTGGGCCACTTGAATGCCCAAGCCCAAGCGCCCGGTTCCCAGGCTCATCCTCAGGGGACTCTAATGCAAGCATGTTAATCTTGCCTTTGTATCCAAGGACACAAAACAACACCTTTTTTAAGCTGAATGTTCCCCAAAGCAAAGAAACACGTTTTATTTTCAGCCCCGTTCACTTCCTGCTGGAAGACACCTCTTCCGCTTCTGCTGTGGGAGGGAACTAGAGCAGTAATGCCGCAAAGATTCTCCTTATCCTTTTTCTCAGGTGAAGAAGAAAGTTTGATCCTCTCTGTGAGTGTTGGGTCATTTGTATTTTTAGTATCTGTTGTTTCAGTTTTCTACCTGTTGACGTCAATACAGCTGGGATAATTGATGGCTTTGTAGTGCTGATTTGATCTCCCCTAGACTGTGATTGTCTAATGACCCAGGGCATCAACGGTAAGACCAGGCAACATGGACTGGATGCTGTAGGAAATGGGTCAGATCTCATGTAAGCATAAGCTGTTTAACACTGACTTGCTGGTGAAATACGTTTAATACAGGCTGGGGACTTTGTTCCATGTGCTCCTACTCTATGCCTTATCGAAGGTGAAGAATATTCAAAAGCCATTGTTCTCTTGGGATCAAATTACCAGAGGATTTTTGACTTGTTAGAGTTGCTTCAGAAACTATGCTACATATGCCCCAAACAGATAAATTTGGGGTATAGTTAAGTAAAAGTCTCCTTTTCCTTTTAGAAGAGAAAAACAATTGGACTTCTCCTAGGGCCAGTTATGTACAGGTACAGTTTACAGAAGCCGAATTATGTAAAGGCAAAATTGAGAAATCCTTTGAGAAATTGTCTTTACATTGTTGGCCTAAGCCTCATATGGAAATTATTAGTAGAGTTCTCAAAGAAAGGGATGAAATTACTCCATGGGATAGCTTCCCTAAGTACCTCTCAGAGTTATGTAAAATATTTGAGATCACTTTTACCATTTTTCTCATAGAGAGAATGGTTGGGCTCTTGCTATAAAGAGAAAAGTGAGGGAGACCTCTGAGGAGCAGTCAGGACTTTGTTAGCTGTCTCATGTCAGTCTCTTGTGGGGAAGCTTCTTGAAGGCAGGACCTGGATCCTATCCCTCTTTATCTTTAATCATCCCTCCCAACATGCCTGGCACATACAGATGCCCAGTAAATACCTGAATTGGATCTCCCTGCCCATCGTTTCTTCATAAAATTATAAAAATGAAATTGGTGTATATGAAATGTGTTCCATTTCTTTTACTGTTAAAAGATGCTTTCTTTAGCTAGCACAAGACATTGCCCCCAGAATATGATCTTACCACACTTAGGTTGAGTTGTGCTGGATTTACTTGATGTCAGCAAAACGTTTGCAAGCACCTTTCTCTCTTGTTCAGTGCAGACCATAAAGGAAAGGAAGCAATGTCTATATGTTCTCACACAGCGGCCAGTTTCCTGATTTTCTCTAGAGTCTACTATTATTAGACCTTATGCCTAGCTTTATTTTTACTTTTGACTTACTTGCTTATTTTGAGGTAGGTCTCACTCTGTCACCCATACTGGAGTGCAGTGGCATGATTTTGGCTCACTGAAGCCTTGATCTCCCAGGCTCAAGTGACCCTCCGCTGAGTAGCTGGGACTACAGGCATGTACCACCACACCCAGCTGATTTTTTTTTCTTTTTAGTAGAGATAAGACCTCCCTATGTTGTCCAGGCTGGTCTTGAACTCCTGAGCTCAAATGATCTGTCCATCTCGGCCTCCCAAAGGGCTGGATTATAGGCGTGAGCCACCATGCCCAGCCTTACTCCTAGTTTTAAAGGAAGAATATCTAAGCAGATAGAAAAATGGAAAGGTAGAAGGATAAACTGGCCCTATTTTACAAAACAATACTTAAAAATCACTAATCTAGCGTTAGCTTGAAAGACCAAGTACCCATGGGAGTACTTGATGATGTCGACATGAGCTCATTCAGAAACGTTTTTGTGTGATCATCACTCTATTTCCTCTCAGTGTTCAAGGATCTCACTGGTTAGAGGAATCTTCTAGAGAGCCAGAGTTCCACGGAAGGCTCTGTTGTTACGGAAACCCTCCCACTTTCCTGTCCCTCCCTTCTCCCCTCTCTGTCGTGTCTCCCCGTCTGTACCCGTCACCAACACATGCAAATTAGAAGCAGGTCGTCTTGTAATAATAGGGCTTTATTTTTAATATAGTATATTTTATTATGTTAATATACAGAATTTTACTTAAAGATTCTTATGTAGTATTTGACGGTGGCTCTGGGAAAATCTGTGCACACAGTGCGGTAAGAAGAAAGGAAAAGCCTTCTGCAGTACCATTTTCTGTCCCTTGTAAGTGTGGTTTCATTTCCTCCCTGGTCGCACATCGCCCACATGCTCAGACGACATATCCCTGTTCTCGGGTCCGTCCTCCAGCTTCTGACTCACAAAGCAGAGCAATAATGTGTGGGTGCTTGTGCTGGAGGGTACAGGTTGCATTCCGGGAAGGTGACTTGGCTGGCCTCCTGTCTCTCGGGCCATTCTGTCACCAAGTCCACAGGATACAGGTAGCCATTCAAGGTAGTGGAGCTGTGCCTACTTCGTCTCACCAGAAAAAGGCAGAGATGAGGATGTCAAGGGCTGCATAGTTTCGTGTGTTTTTTCTTACAGTGTGTCCTTTAGTCAGGAATTATTCGCTGGTTTTGCCTGGGTCTTAAATTTCAAGTTTGAAAATAAAATACAAAGATCTATCACTAGAACTTATTTTAAACCCTGGAAGGTTGTCCTTTTCTATTCCTGTAGTGCTTTGTCGTTTACATCTTCGTATTTGATTCTCCCAACACGTATGTAACCATGGTTAGGAGAGCACGGATTGTGTTTTGTCATTTTCGTGGGAAAAGGCTGACATTGAAAGCAGAAGCCCTTGGCTGATGTCTTCTCTTGGTATCAGGCAGTGGGTCTCAGCCCTGTCCTGCCAGCTCCTCAGGGCAGTGTCTTACCATGATACGGCGCCGTGTTTCTGGGTTGATTTTTGGCATATTTAGTCATTCTTGTGAGATTTTAAAGTCATGTTTTTTAGTGGCTTCAAGTGTTGATTGTGTAGCAAACATATTCCTCTCACTAGGAATGACATATAAACTAGCATCTCTGCTACTGGCCTGATATCTGTAGTCATACTGTGAAACCACCCCAGTGTGAGAAACTGAGTGAGAAGGAAACTATAAAACATCTCAGGAGCCAAATGTTAAAAGGCTAGGCCCTGTGTCCTAAACAGACTTCCTTTATAGTAAGTAGTATTTTAATAGTGGTACAATCATATAATTTGAAGAAGATATCACTTGTGTACAGGAAATACAAGTTTAACAGAAGTCATTTCATTTGATGCTTATCTTCAAAAAAACACCTGAAGAAGCTTGAAGCTGTGGCATGGGTGGTTTAGATTCCATTGCCTTTTGTCAGTGGCAGTGGAAACTTCATTGTAGTTAAGCATCTGCCTGGGCCTTTGGGAAAACAAAGCATCATTGACTGGCTGGCTAATGAGTCATCTATTAAAATCATCCCTAATGAATTGTGGGTTTGCTTGTTTAATTGCGCATGGTGTTGGGCTCTCAAATGTTAGCAGTCCAGTGGGGCTCAAAGAAACTACATTGGCTTTATTGAGCATTTCGGTCGGATTCTTCCAAAGTCACTGTGCCATGATTGGCTTTCTCTCTTGCTCTCCCTCCCTTTTTGTCTCTCTCTCTTTCTTTCCCTCTCCTTCCCCTCTGTTTATCCCTACTTCTCTTTTTCCCTCTTTCCCTTTCCCTCCTTTCCCTTCCCCTCCTTCTAGGTCCTCTTCTCTCCCTCTCCCTTTCTTTCACAAGTTGTGGGGTAGGAATACAATATAAAAACTCTTACTTTGGAGAATCTGTGCTAGGGCCAACGGCATCTTGAGTATGAACCACCCCCGACCCCGCATGTGAAGGGTTGGTAGAGCCTGGTGAGTGGCTGACAGATGCCCCCTTTTCCTTTAGCTGCACCCTCACGTTTCAGCAGCACTGGTCGCTGTGGACATGCTACCTTGGACCTAGGTGGCTACTGGTCTTCCTTTCCCTATAGCCATGTTGTCAGTCTAGAACAGGGTATCAAAAACATCGTGGGAATAAAGGGCTGAACTCCATAAAAACTACGA
Source organism: Macaca fascicularis (assembly GCF_037993035.2). Taxonomy (NCBI): domain Eukaryota; kingdom Metazoa; phylum Chordata; class Mammalia; order Primates; family Cercopithecidae; genus Macaca; species Macaca fascicularis. The sequence goes on from NC_088378.1 coordinate 171,121,450, forward strand.
TTGTATATTGAAAACGTTTAAAGACAGTTTTTACACCAGTAAGAATGCCGAGATTTTCAGGTACAGCTTAGCTTCCACCTGCGAAGCTGCATAAGCAGTGGCTGGGCAGATCCGAATGAGGAAGGTGTCGCCATCTCCCAGTATGGCCCTTTCTTTATGAACAGCTCTAATGGTCAGTTGTTATTTTAAAGAAGAAGTCTTCCTTAAGCCTGAAACCATTAATTAAAATACCCATTTAGCCTTTATTTTGAAAACCTTACTACGTACTGAAAATGCATGAACTACTGGACACTTTTACAAGTTTACTTTCACAGCAGTCTGGTAAGATAGGTGCTATTCTCATATTTTTCTCATTAGAGGGAAAAAAATAAGGTGGAGAGAGAGAAGCTTCCTGAGTTTGGCCCAGATCAGGCGCGTTCATCCGGCCGACCCTCGTGCTGGCTGTGCCCTGCACTGCGATGCTCTCTCTGCCTCCCACATGGCTGCCAGAGTCGCCTTTCTGAGATACAGATACTGTCATATTTCAACTTAAAACCATCCATGTCTCCACCACGGAATAAAGGCCACTGTCTGGAGCATGCATTCTCGGCCCTGGGTAGGGCCCCGGCGTCCTCCCCTGGAGCTGCTGGCCCTGCACTGTGCCAGCCCTGGGCTGCCCCTGCTTGCCCTTGGAGTCCTGCCCTGCTCAGGCCCAGCACTCAGCTGTCTCTGCAGATGCCCTCCTCAGGCGCCCTGCTCTCCTGGCCACTTCACTGAAGAACTGGCCGTTTCCCGCTTCTTCTGCAGCGCTTTATTCTCAGCCCTGCGAGGCCCTGCCAGGGCCTGGCTGACACGCTTGCGTCTGGCCCTTGGCATCTCTCACAGCGTCTTGAACCCCGGTGCTCAACTACCTGAGATTGAACTGAGTCAAACCAACTCAGCCTCAAATCCAAGTGTCCAGCTTCTTTATGGGAAAAGCAAAACCACTGGCTCTGTGGGGACACACATTCTCTGCAGATACAGTGGATGGCTCGAGGTCTGAGGCATGTGAGGCCTCCGTGCTGCTCTCCCTTTAGTGGATGCCAGCTCCTACTGTAACTGGAGCCCAGGGTGGGCAGTGGCCGGCCGCTGCCTGACTTGCAGACCTCCTGAGGTATCCTCACCATCCCAAGGTCATGGCAACCTTGCAGACTTCTGCCCAGGCCTAAGCAGGAGGCGGGGCCTGTGTGGGAGAGGCCCTAGCACCGCACTCATCAGAGCTGTGCGCATGACCACACTGCTCTGCTTCAGGGGGCTCAGTGACTGGGTGTTGAGCTTTGCAGACTCCAGTCAAGAAGGGTGGGCAGTTGGGTGTGACACGAGAGGATCCAGAATTTGCCATCCAAATCCTTGGGAGACACAAGACTAAGGCCTAGTGCCTGCTGCAGTTCTGCCTTTGACATTGTTAGGGATGCACCTTGGGAACTTGGAGCACAGGGATCTTCTCTGGAAATAGTCTCAGGTGTCACGTGTCACCCTGCATTGGGACTTCATGAGACTGTGAATAACTACATTAAACCAGATGTGTAAGAAGCCAGAGTATAGGTTATAGTTACTTCAGACTGTATTTAAAGGTTCTCTCTCTGTCTTTTTTTTTTGAGACGGAGTCTCTCTCTGTCGCCCAGGCTGGAGTGCAGTGGCGCGATCTCGGCTCACCGCAAGCTCCGCCTCCCGGGTTCATGCCATTCTCCTGCCTCAGCCTCCCAAGTAGCTAGGACTACAGGTGCCTGTCACCATGCCTGGCTAATTTTTTGTATTTTTAGTAGAGACGGGGTTTCACCGTGTTAACCAGGACGGTCTCGATCTCCTGACCTCATGATCCGCCCACCTCGGCCTCCTAAAGTTCTGGGATTACAGACGTGAGCCACCGCGCCGGCCTTAAGGTTCTCTTAATTAAAAAAAAAACAAAAAGCAAAACAAAAAAAAATACAAAAAACCTCTTTTGTGATGATTCACACACGTTCTATGTAATACAAATCAGAGGCTGGCTTTTGGCTCCCACAGTTTAGCAGCAGTGCCTAAATGGGATTGCTAGTAGCATTTTTCCCATCAACAAAAAGATCTGTAGGATGGATGTACTGTATTATTTTTTCCTTTCCCCCGCTACATCCATTCACTGATGTAGATGGGAACATAATGCAAACTTAAGCTTGCCTTATTTACATAAATCTTCCTGTTAGCTTTCCGCTTTACCATATCTGCATTTTTATGTTTGACCTATTAGTACTTTTTTGGTTTTATAGAGAAAAAAAGTGCTTCCCTCAGCAGAACCATCTGGCGTCGTTTCCTGTTCCTCAGCAACTACATGTGTATTCTAGCAAGGCCGCCCTGTGGTTTTCTGAGTGGTGCTGTTTCACTGGTGGTCTTAGAATTCAGCTGGAGTGATGGAAAAGTTACACTATGGGCTTCTTTCAAGTCTAGAGTTTCCAAGGTGAAAAAGTGCATATTATTGTCATTTTTGACGTAGCATTTTTTTTTCCTGTAACTGGAATATGGTCTTTTAAAACAAATCACACCCTTCTATTCTTTGAGGAAGAAAACTTGCTTCTAAAAACATCTTTTAGATACTTGGCTACCATATTTCCTTGGCAGCAAACTGAGGCAACTGAGGATATAATCCAGACATTTTTACCACATGCAAATTTTCTTAAAGGGTCAATTATTAATAACTAGTTTTCTTCAACAATGAAGGAGTAAGGTAACAATAAACAATGAGCAAATTACATAACTAAAGGATGTGACATTCAGTTTATAGTTTGTGTGGCAGAGGTAAGTTCAGTCAGTCTCATCCTGAAGGGCAATGTGTAATACTGCTTTGGGCTTGCGGTACACACAGAGAATCCCAGCTGGTCATTGGGCACATTTTCAGAGGGGTGCGTGCATGAGGTTGAAATTCTGTATTTTTATGTTGTAATATTCTACAGATTTTGAAAATTTTCTGACCAAGTGTGTACTTATTTTTCACTTTGTGAAATACTGCTTTCTAAATCTCTGTTTTTAGAAACAGTCCCCAAAAGATTTTGTTTGTATATGTGTATTTCTTTTTTTTTCTTTTTCTCTTTTGTTTTTGGTCTGTGCACATCCCACGGGTAATTGAGATCCACAGGCTGTGGAAAGAGGAAGACCCCAGAGGATTTTCTTTTTCTTTTTTTGAGGGAAGGTGGGGTATCACATTCATCACCCAGTAGGCATTACATTTCACATTTGGTTAAAACTGTGTTTTATAACTGTTTGTATTTAAAGCTTTCAAATTTTACTGTGTAAGATAATGCAAAGTGTTTAACCTGTTGGCTGTTACATAGAAAGAACTCTAAAAAGATGTAGTGCTCCCCACAATCCTTTGATTAGATCACTTATTTATTTTATTTTATTTTATTGGACAAAGTTGCACTCTGTTGCCCAGGCTGGAGTGCAGTGGCGTGATCTTGGCTCACTGCAATCTCTGCCTCCTGGGTTCAACTCATTATCGTGCCTCAGCCTCCCGAGTAGCTAGGATTACAAGCGCACACCACCACAACTGGCTAATTTTTGTATTTTTAGTAGAGACAGAGTTTCACTATGTTGGCCAGGCTGGTCTCAAACTTCTGACCTCAGCTGATCCACCCGCCTCGGCCTCCCAAAGTGCTGGGATTACAGAAGTGAGCCACCATGTCCGGCCAAGATCACTTATTTTTAGTGATCAGAAATGGTAGATTCTAAAACGATAAGATTATGAAATATTTTGTTCTTCTCCTTAGTTTGAAAAAGTCCTCAAATGTAGCCTCAGGCCTATAATTTTTTATGAAGACTTTAGAGACATTGAAAAAAACTCTATACTAGGGGATTTGGTTTTTGGAGGTGCTTTTCCCCTACAGAGTGGTTCGTGGTCCCTTGAAGACCTTGCGTAGTCGGGATGTTGCTTGAAGGTGTGCAAAGTTGAAGGGAATGCTCAGTTTTAATTTTAAGAGGAAGGAAAAAAGTTAAAAATTGAGGCTAATAAAAGTTAATGAGGAACATTTAAATCCTTCAATGGTTCAATTTATGTTGCAAGTCAGAATGGTTCATACCGTTATTATATGTGTGTGGCAACATCCTCTCTCTGCTGTAATTCTTTTCCCTGAAAACTAGCCTGTGCGGCGTGGAAGGCACATCATGCTCTCATGATTGCTGGTCGTTCTTTTGACAAATTCCACGTTTTTTTTTTTTTTTTAATAGGGGAAGGAATAGGCACAAGGAAATTAAAATATAAGCGTCTGGTTTTTTTCTGCCATTTTTTTCCTGTTTGACAGATTACTGAATAAAGCATGGTTATCAGCAGAGTGACCATTTCTAACTGTCTCTTTGTGCTTAAACATTTATTTTGGGATGGGAAACATTCCCCAAACCCAGAGGGTACACTTAATATGCCAGTTTTCATTTGAGAAGAATTACTTTTCAGTTGTAGGTGTTTTGGGATGTAGCCTGACTCAACATACAGTATTAATGGTCCAAAGATAGAACAGCTGAACTTTCTGACTGCCCTTCTTTGGGAGACATTAGCATGTCCCTGGAGACAGTTTCCCCAGCTCTGGTTACGCAGATCAGTATGTAGGGAAAGCTTATTACTTTTAGAAACGTTACTCTTGGATGGCCCTGTCTATTACCCACATCAAATATATGGTACACATTGCTGTTTTCTTTGCTTTGGAAATGCTTTAGAACTAGACCCTCCATCTTTCCCTGACTGTAGGGTCTAGGCTGTGGGAACAGATTTTGCATCAGACCGCCTTGGGAAGTGAAGTGAACTTTTTAGTGATAAATTTAATTAATTAATTGCCATTTTCCCAGAACTTCCAGAGATTTTTCTTAAAAACACAATGCCAGGTTTTTAACAGCAATTTTTAGAAAGTCAATGCTTAACTCATTCAGAGAAAAACCCCTATGATCCATTTCCTAGAGGGCATTAGCCTTATCACTTGTTTTTATTAACAATATGTATAGATATAGATATAGATATACTTGTGGAATTTATCTCTAAATGGAATATTAAATCTTACCCCTACACATTCCTCATACTGAGGCTTTTTGTGGTGAGGACGGTGACTGTACGCCGGGATCAAAAGAGCCTCGTGTATGTGCAAAGCATCTGTTGTGCTCTATGTTGGGTCCTCAGCCTTTTCATGCTGCTGTCCAGCCTCGTACAATCACTTAACCGTTCCAAATCTTACTTTCCTTATATTCAAAGGGAGGGGGCTGGAGTTCAACATAGGTTAAGATTTAGAAACTGAGAATATGGTATCATCTTTTTCCATACAGCATTATTTACCATCTAGTATAAAGTTTATGTTGTTTTTAAATGTATCTGCTAACAAAATGTAGTGTTCTGTGACAGAGTATGATTTTGTGTTTTAACATTGTACAATCCCTAAGTGAAACAAATTATTTATAAAGCCCAGTATCTTTTTTTTCAGTTTCATTTATTATTCTGAGCTTAAGCTAACATCTTTTTTTTTTTTTAAACATACCAGGATAAAAAATACTATAGAAAGTGCTACCTGATAGAAGTAAAATTCAAGCTATACATGCATGCCATACGGTATATAATTTTAAATTTTCAGTGATTATTACACTATAAAAAATAAAAAAGTAGCAGTAATTTTAAGAATATTTTTATATAAGTCAATAAATCCCAAATATTAGTTAAACATGTAAAAATATTAAAAAATTATTGAAACATTTTACCTTCCTTTTTCTGTATGAAGTCTTCAGAATCTGGTGTACATTTTATACTTCACAGCACACCTCATCTCGGATGAGCCACGTTTCAGGTCTCATTTCACTCTAGCCCTGCAATAGTGAACACCGCAGTGGGATTCTGGATCTTGATCAAGAGTTTGCTTTCTTATACATGGAACCACATATTTAAAAACCACTGTTCGTAACTATGGTTACGGAATCCTGAAGGGGGCAGCCGTGAGAAAAGAAAATCAGGATGCTTCTCTGATGCCGTCTTGTTGGATAAGCACTGTATCACTTCCATCGTGGTGACCATGTGACCCTCACCTCGCGCCTACTGACTCGCCCATGGGGCCATGGCCGTGCCATCCCTGCGTGTGGAAGGAGCGAGCAGAAGACTCTTCCCAGTCTTGTCCCCAGAGGGAGAGTCTTCAGGAGGTTTTGGGGTGGCTGTAGCCAGCACCACACACAGATGGACACCTTTTACCTTCTGGAGTACAGATTGTCCTTGGAGAAAAGCAACCACACAAGAATCCCACTCAGTGACTACTGGGCCCCACTCAAAAGGAGGGCAGCTTACACTCACAGCAAGATCCTGTTGCAATCCAGAGAATCCCAGAATTTCTGAAGTAAAGAACCTAAGAAAGCATCTAGTTGTTGACATAGGATTAACCAAAGAACATAGTCTATACTTTTGGGTCTTTAATTTATACTAGACAGAGTCTTTGTAACTGTTCTTTTAAGCAGGCAATTCACAAGTAGGCAGAACCTAAATTGTCAAGTGGGAATTTTGAAAAAACTTTACTCAAGTGCCTCGGCTTCAGACTAAGAATCAATTTCATTATGGAGAGCAGTTTAGCTGCACCTTTCTCTGTGCTTTATCTCACTTAATTTACCAAACTTTACTTGTTCCAAAAGCCATAAAGTCTTTGTTTAAAAGGAATTTCATCAGGACGTATGATGTGCTCTTTTTATTCCTAGTGGCAGCAATACAGATAAATTAAACGTTTATAACTTGACTGGTGTGACTAATATCCTACGTTTTCTGGTGGATCCCATGTCATTCTTTCATTGATGTAACCTTTTTTCCCCTGGGAATCTCAAAGTATTTTTTTCTGAACTGGTTGGTATAGGCATGCTAATTACAGAGGTGTGGATGTTCTAACTCCCCTCTCTCTAAATGGCTTGCCTTTAGGGTCAGCCATAAGTCAGGTGCAAACCTGGGATTTTAACACAGAACTCCTGATTTTTGAATTTCTGCTCTAATCTTTAGCTACATAAAAATATGAAGAAACTGACTACAGCAGATTATTCTAATACATGTCCAGCTGTCTGAGCAAATAGCCATGGGGAAGAGCTTACCTCTCACTTCTCTTGGAATCATCAAGCCTTCGAGCAGCAGTTCCTGTCTCATGGTGCCTTGTGTGCGTCTGGGGATCAGAGGAATGATAAGAAGTCAAGAGGAAGGGAGGATGGCTGAGTAGAGTTATGGAATTTCTATGCCTTTTTGTTAACTGGAATGATGAAATTAAAATTATGCCACTTTTATTGAGGTTTGCAGCATAGCCCAAATTTAAAGAAATTTTTGATTGAAGTAAATATTTTTTGCCAAGAGACTTTCAGAACAAAATTGGTCAACATTTGTAAACTACTTAGGGCAGAGAAACATTAGTTTAAGCTTTGAAGTGAAAAATATAAGAAAAGGAGCCTACAAAGGATGGTACAGTTGTCCCCTCCTATCTGCAGTTTCACTCTCCATGGCTTCACCTATCTGCAGTCAACCATGATCTGAAAATACTAAATGGGAAATTACAGAAATAAATAATTCTTAAGCTTTAAATCATGCACCTTTCTGAGTAGCGTGATGAAATCTCACACCATCCCACTTCATTCTGCCCAGACGTGAACCGTTCCTTTGTCCGGTGGATCCACACTGTCGATGTTCCCCACGCATTAGTCTCTTAGTAGCCTCCTTGGTTATCGGATTGACTGTTGAAGTATTGTAGTGTTTGTGTTCACTGAATCCTTACTTTACCTAATGGCCCCATGGTGCAAGAGTTTTGATGCTGGCATATTGTTATAATTGTTCTATTTTATTATTAGTTCTTGTTGTTAAGCTCTTACTGTGCCTGATTTTTAAATTATTTATCATGGATATGTATGCATAGGAAAAAACACTGTGTGTGTGTACAGTTTGGTATTTGTTGGTATTTGCAATTTCAGGTATCCACTGGGGACTTTGGAACATCTCCCACAGATAAGAGGGGACTACTACATAGTTCATTTATTGGCCAGTTATTGTCTCTGTTATATGGACATGCAACTTATATTTATAACCGTATATTCCCTTAAAATTCTGTGTTTTTGTAAAATGTGTATCAGCTCAGGAGGCTTACCTGCCTCCCGTGGAAGACTCTCATGCTTGCTCTGTGTCAGACTTGCTTTGTGACATTAACTGAGTCACTGACAGTTGCTTTAGGAAATTATTGGCTTGTTTCCTGGGGAAAAGAAATATACCATGTCATAAAACAGAGTTCACCTGTGTAAGATAATACCTTCAAAGGTGGGACATTTCCAGAAGGGTTCCTGTCACTTCCCTTGTTTCAAAACTGTATTGGCCCAAGGTAGGTGTTGGTTTTGGATTTCTTAAACAAAACTTCTTTTTAAATATTTTTAGAAAGTTACTGTCATTCAGAGGTCTCAGTATCTTGCTTTGTGCCAAGTTCGTTTTGTTGGCCTTAAATTCAGCTTTGAAAATCAGTGCATGGGACCGTGGGGTACTTGATTTGCTAGAACCCATCTACCAGTTTCTTATCTTCCCCTCATGTGTCACGTGGAGCTTTAGAGTATCTGAGTCTACGTGTGTTGAGTTCAAGCTGATACACACACTGACACATGCATGCCCACCCTTCTTCCCCAGAAGCCAGTTGTCAAATGGGTAGAGAGATTACATATGCGAAACAGCAAATAATGTTAGGCTGTGTGCTTGCAGACACACATACGTGCCTGTGAGACAATGACAGAAAAACAAGGAATCCTGGAAGCTTACGGACTGACTGCTTTGCAGTGCATCTGAGCCTCTGTGGTCTGGGAGAGGAACCTGCGATCCACCCTCGCCTCCTCTCGGAGGGCTGGGGGTGTGCAGGGAGCCGCTGCGGTGGATTCTCTGCCCCTTTCATGCTATGTCAAGTGTTATTAGGGAATGAATGGCTACTGAAAAGGACCTTGCAGCCTGTGCTTTGGGTAGCCTGGGACCCTTGGGAACAGCCCCTTCTGTCTGTGTGATCCGAAGATAGCTCCCAGATGGGGAGAGCTCCTACTCCTTCCCTTGTCCTCCCTCCCTGCTCTCTAGCACAAAAGCTTTTGGAACTGAAGGAAACCCCCTGGCATGCAAACCCAGGACCTGTAGACTTCATAGGTCTTGTGAATGGCCAGTATTTGGGGCTTCACAGCCCCCTAACCTCTTGAGAATTTCTTTGAAAAACTAGAGTATCATAGAGATGTGAAGAGTTTGATTTCTAAAATCAGTGCATACATAGGTTTAAAAAAGACAATAAAAATTAAAATATGCTGACTTCAATGACAAAATAATTGCATTTTATTAATCAAATATTTAATTTGACCGAGGTTATTTTACTTAACAGCAATTTGTGTTTTGGTGTGGGCTAAATAGTACCTAAGAATCCCTGGGATTGTGTTAGTTTCACGGTGCAAAGGCTCGCTGCACACTTGGAACTGGCTTACTGTGTCCTGGCACCCCAGCCCTCAATGTTGGCACTTCGCTATTTGCAGGAATGGGGAACTGGCCACCCACAGGATGGCTTATATACATATATACATATGCCATGCAGCCAGCTTTGAAATGTGATAGCGCTTCTCTGAGGTCCCTAATGTGCTGATCCACCTTTAAGACTAGTCACAAAGCTAACAATTACAGTAATACTTGTCGCAAGCATCACTTATTTGGTAGTTTTGTGTAAAGATCAGTGTCGTTTTTTGGAACAGCCATTCTGTGTGGATCTGTGAAGAAAGACTCGGTGGGTACTTTCCATTTCCATTTGAGAGTGTCAGATGGCTCGGACTCAACAGCCACCTGTACGCTCCTTCTCAGGGACACCTGCACACATGTTCCCAGATGCCCCATGGGGTTATTCTCAGATGTCAGCATCCACAGCTATGTGTTGGCACCACATGGAGATGCACTGGTACCTTTGAGGTCCCCGCCTCTGATGACACCAGCCAGTGTCCTCGGCATCAGGGGTGAGGTCCAGTGTGGAAGAACTTTGCAAGTCTTTCCCCCGGACCTGACAGCTGCCCTGCAGAATAAGTGCTCGCCCCCCAGAGGAGGCATAGCTTGGTGAAGTAACTTGCACAGAGCACATGCAGGTAGGTCGCTGGGATGGAGTCTGAATCTCATGTCATGGCTGCCAGAGCTTATGCTGTTCTTACTTTCTTGGTCCATTCAACCTCTCTCCATCTTTTCTGCCCTTACCCCCTTTGTTCTGCTTCCCCTCTTCTTTGTTTTGCAACACATTTTTCCTACCATTATCTCCCTTTGAAGGAACTTAACGTTGCCTCCGAGAATTGTTGACACTTGCCCTTTGTCAACCAGGTGACACTGGGACAGGTCCATCTCATGCACTCCTTCTGCCACCCCCAAGGAGGGAATGGGGCTTTGTCAGCAGTCAAAGCTGCTGTGCTGGGGGCTCCTGGCTATGTGCCAGGCATCATGCTAGGCCCAGTGAAGCCTGCAGTGAGGTATTAAGTGGATACCAGCCTGAGCCCTAACTTGGCCAACTGGAGGATACTGTGCAGTGCTGGTGTGGGGGCCGGGAGTCACCATTCTGACAGCCCATGCTCAAGGACACAGCAGTGAGCACAGCACACTACTAAGGGCTCAGTCAGGAAAGCCTGGCCGGAAAGGAAACAAAATCATTCGTTAAATGGACTAACCCTTTTGTCTTTGCTTAATGGAATAACTTTGCCTTCTTTTGACTTATTCTGTCTGCCTGCAGAAAGGAAATCTGCTCTCATTTAATGGGCTATCAGTTGTTGGTGTTGCTGAGGAGGGGGCAGTCCTCCTGGCCTTTGCTCTCAGGAAGGACAGACAGCCACACAGAGCAGACCCCGAAATCAAATGAGAGTCCTGATTAACACTGAGGCCCCCAGGGTTTCCTCCTTTTCCCAGAGATAAGGCTGGGGCTTCCTCCCCTGCCACAATCAGCCAGCTGTTTCAGGAGCCATTTTCTCTCCTCTGTGATTACATTTATTTTGTCTGGTACAATTTCGTGTTATTTAAATCTTAGGGTTTTAAAATGGCCTTTCCCTTCTGAACCGCTTGTCCCGTGGCCCTGGAAGTCTGGAGGGCCTGTCCTGACATCACGTGCTCAACATTCAACAGCGCTTTTCTGTTCCAAGCTTGCCTCCCTCCCCTAAGCTGAAATAAATCAAAGTTGGTTGAGACTCAGTCGCAATAAATCAAGACCTGTCCAGAACTGGAGCCTGCCCAGTCAAAATGTCATAGCTTGGCTTTCACTGAGGATTAATTAAAGGCCTAATATAAAGCCCAGATGTGCTTCAGAAGAGTAGCAAGCTGCCTGGTGGCTGCATCTCCCCAGGTTTCTGCCCACCCAAGAACATGGAGGAGGACAGAAAGGCATCCAGGGTTGGGAGGGCACTGGAGGGGAGGGAGGCACCCATAAGCACATCCAAGTGAACTTTATCTAGTTTGGGGAAAATAGGACAAGCTTTCCAGCAAGGCAAGAAACAAAATCTATGTCAGACTATGTGTGTACAGCATTTAAAGGGAAGGAAAATGTAATGTATCAGAAGGTGTGCTTTAATTGAGGAGACAAAAGAAAATGAACCAAGTAAAGAGGTTTCATTGTTTTAAAAAAATGCAGTGAGATTAATGTCTGGTTCCTACTGAACTTGTAAAGCTTTTAGACCAGAGAAGCTGTGTAGATGAAACACTTTTGAGATATTTTTATTCACAGAAAGTTGAATTAGATGGGGATAGCTTTTGGATTAGGATTTATCCAGTTCTTCCTTTAGTTCTACACAATTCCATATACTCAACAAAAGGGTGCTTAATTAAATTCCCATTGAAGAAATTCATACAAAAAGCAATGTGCAACATTAACTAATTCTCCATATGTACCAAAGTACTGCATTTGAAGTAGGAAACAAGAAACAATGTATATTTCAAAACCCTATATCATGATCATATTGTTATATGACTTTAAAATTAAATTTTACCACTATTTGTAGAAATTTGATTCTGAAGTTGGAAAAAGAAGACATCATCAAAGACTAATAAATCCAAAATTTTTTTTTTGTGGTAATGTGTATACTTTCCTAACTTGAATATCTGTAGATCAGCTATTTAGAAACTTTGTAAATAAAACAAAGTGAATTTACTGATTGCTGTGCAATTTATGATAGACATTTGATGCAAATAATTGGAATATTTTGATAGATATAAATAGGTTTTTTGTGACTAGGAGGGCTTGCTATTTTATACAGCCTATCTTTATGTTAACATTAAGCTTTTATCCTTGGAAAATTCAGCTTTCCCCAGAAGATACTTCCTCACAATGTTATATTGATGTTTAAATTCTAGACCTGAAAATTTTGTTAATAAACAATAGTATATGTGCTGAACAGATTTAAGAAAAATGTTATGGTTTAATTCGAGTAATCAGAGTGTTCTTACTTGTTATTTGACCCAGATATTTAAGTGTGCAATCATATTTACTTGTGAGGAATTTTTAGAAGTCCATTGGCCTGTTAGTAGTCAAATTGTGAGTGGTCATATATAGTGTCTTACTATTTTTTTATCCTATATTCAGCTTATCTTGAGGTTGAAGTATCAATTTAAATGAATTTTAACATACCTGTGCGATTTCCCAGAAGCAGGAATTTCACCTGTTTTCCAGATGTGTTACACATTTCTATTGAGGTTACTGAGGACTGGTAGATCATTTTGGGTTATTAAGGATCTAGCAGCATGATACTTTGTTTTGTAAGGCCTTTCCTCTAGGACCCTTTGCTTATTTTAGTCAATAATATAGAAAAAATAATTTACTACAAATTTACATTTCCATTAGTTCAGATAATTTATGTTTTTAGAAGGGTTACTGTGTCATGCTTTATTGCTTAGTCCATAAATAACTTTTGTATTTACCATTGCCTTTTATTCTATATTTTAGTTTTAATAACATCAAGTGAGAATGAATGGCCTAGGACAATGTGTCTCCAGAATGAGGACTGGATTTTAAGAGCAAGGAAATTTAGATAAATAAGCTTGCCCCATTGCCCATTTTAAATACTCTTGCATACTTAATTCTCAATATGCCGAATTAATTACACACTTCTAGAACTTGGAGCCAGTTGGCATTTGGTAAATGGCACAGCATATGTGATATTTTCCCCCAGATTTTTTAATCCATTAGGTTGTTCTTTTGTATTTTAATTTTGAAGTATTTTCATGTTTAAATACAGCTGTATCCTTTACCATTGCACAGAAGTCATCTGAGCACCCACAGTAGCCCTTCTCCCTGTCTCCCCTCTTTGTGCCTGTGGCCTCCATAGCAGTAACTGATTACTTAATGTTTGTGTGTTTCCCAATTCAGATAGATTACTGGTTTGTTCGGGGCAGAAATGGCGTATTTCATTTTGTTTCTTCAGTGTCTAACTTAGGAACAAGCACATAGGATGAACTCAGTATATGCTGACCGACTGGCTGAGCAAAGGCTGGTATGTGATAGTTAGGGATAGTTGGGTGAGTCATTGCCATGACATATCAAAGGCCACAGTAGAGTTCTCTGAGCTTCAAAAAAAAAAAAAAAAAAAAAAAAAAAACTCTGTGGGAAAGAGCAACAGAATTTTCCTAGCATATAAGTATTTTTGGAAGATGTGTTAACTCTTTGTATTTGGATCCCTTTTATTTTGTGGAAACCATAGTATGTGGTCTTCAACTGATCTGAAGGAGTTACTGCAATTCCCTAATATAGGTCACCTGACCTCCTAGTATAATCTTTTTCATCATATATTTTCCTTTTCTATGCTTTTTTTGTTACAATGAGATGAAAAGCTGACTTAACAGACCTAACGTAGTTTTGATCAGTGTGAGCATACGCATTGTTGCAGCTAACACTACCTGTGTGAGCAAGAACATCTCATTACCAAGCCCGAGTAGTAACACGCTGTTAAAATTCAGAAAAGGCTCACTTTAAGAGCTTGCCATAGTCAAAATCAGAATTATGTTCCACAGTCGTGGAGAGAAACATATCTTAATTAGCACAGGCCAGTTCTGTAGCCCGAAATATTGGGCACCAGGTGGCAACTCCAGGCATGCTTGCCCCCAGGAGCTGAGAGCTGGGAGCCAAGGAAGCAGGGAGCCACCTCTGACAGGCTCACGGGAAAGCGGGTGTAGGTACCCAACGGCTGCTTATACTCTGCTACCAGCGCTTCGCCTTTCTCTGATTTGGATGGTTGCTGAAGACATGCATTTCTTGCTAGTAAATGTATTAGGAAGTGGCCTGGGAAGGAAAAAGTTGCAGCATAACTACTTTCTCCCTTGCATGGTAGTGAGTGAGCGCAACATGTTGGCATAAGTGAGTCATCTGAAACACTGTGAGTGACACCATCTAGAGCGCTTTTCTGCAGTTAAGGCAATATACATTTTCAAAGTATAACATTTTAGACTAGAAGGTACACTTAGAAATTGTCTACTCTGATTAGACGTGGAAATGAAGACTGAAATAAGTCACTGATTTATCCAGTGTTAGAGAGCCAGAATGAAACAAAATGACCCAGCAGCTCCTTTGGCTACTGGTTTTTCCTTTTCACTGTGTCAAACTGCCTCTTCTTGTCACATTATTTGAAAGATTAGTAGAAGTTGGACATAAAACTTCATGATTAGTTTCTGACAATACATCAAGCCATGTGCTTGTCATATGTATACTTTTTAATTTGTATATTATACTTCAGTAGAAGTTATCTTAAAAACTTCATGACTTATGAAATCTGACGTCAGACTTACCAGCAGGGCTCTTTATCAACACATTTTTGATCGTAATGAGGGCTTAGCTCTTAAAGTTGAAGTGGTTGTAAAAAGATGGGTTTCATTGGTTCTTGTGTGTTATGTGCTAACATATCAGACATTTAAAACTTTTTTCCTGCACACACTGTTGACAGTGTTCACTGTAGGCTCTGCATGATAACGCTTCTGATTGTGACATTTTAGCAGCATCTGCTCAGGAGCCGTGGCCTCAGAGTGGTGACTGTGTTCTCTTTGCTGTACTTCTTCACTGCCAAATTCCAAATGATGCAGCCTTTAATAAAGATTAGGTCATGTTTACAAAACAGTCTGAGCTAAGATTCCACTGAAGCCTTAGGAGATTGTTTTTTGGCTTTGAAATTTAATGTTTTTTATAGTGAACTTATTAAAACTTCTACTTTCTTCCATAATTTCCTGGAAAGGCCCACAGGCTCTCTCTCTCGGTTCAGTGCAGCTACAGCACCAGGCTTTCTTGGTGAAGGTCTTCTCTCTTTAATGGTGTCTACTCCTTAAAAAGTTCCATGGGTCGCCTTTATTCCACTTTGCCATATCAAGCATTGTAACTGCTACTCATTTTAATCCCCTTAGCCAGGACGCATGGGGACCATGGTCTTAAATTTTCTCCTAGTAATAAAGTTAGATATTACTAATTATGCCAGTGCCTTCTGATGGATCAAAGCATCCAGGAAAAAGAAACACAAATCAAAACAAACACTGATAACATTTAAATCTGACATTCTAAGTAAGATTGGAGAAGAAAACGCCATAAATGACTATCTGTTTACCGTGTGCCTGGTGTGCTCACAACAGATATCTTACCAGCTGCCTAGACAGACAGGCAGGATGGATGGAGAAAAGGAGGAAGAGGGAGAGAGGAAAGCAGGAAGAAAGGAAGCTTTCTTTCTGACTTTATTCTCCCATTGCCACTTCTATTATTATTAGCACAGAGGAGCATTTATAAGGCAGGTGAAAGCTCATGAAACACTGTTATGTACGTTATTTCATTTCGTTTTATGACATTTATCACCGTTGTAATTAATTCATTATTTGTGCAATCCATGATGTAAGTTCCATTAGGGCAGGAGCCACATCTGTCCTGTTCATTGGAAATCCCCAGCCACTGGCACACTTTCTCGCCCAGCATAGGCTGGTAGGAATATCTCTTAAACCAGTACACAATGGGATTTGATTCTCACAGCACCTTCCTTTAGAGTGTCGTCTCCCCGCAGGAGGTTGTTCTGATCCCCCAGATTACATTGGCAACTCATTCCCAAGCTTGCATTGGATCCTGTTCTTTATTTTGTAACTGACAGGACACTTGTGGTTAGTTGTTCAAAGTCTTTCTTCCATGCTAGACTGTAAGGTCAGAAGGGCTTGACTGGTGTGCAGTTTTCATTGCTGTGCCCCTACAGACTTAGGGACCGGTAAATGCCCTCCAAACAAGGAGGGTGGGAGCTATTGTTTTGTCCATCTTGTAGAAAAGGAGGTTGGACCCTAGGAATCGAATGGGCTGATGGTAATCACATCACTTGTGGTTAAACATCCTGGTACCAGAACTGTCTATACCTGCAAGCATGAGTTTCCTCATCTTAAAGAGACTCAACTAGGCAGTTTCTAAGATATCTTGCAATTCTGATTTTTAAAGTGCCAAATAATTTAATTTAGAAGGTTATTTTCTTTAGTAAACTTTAGTAAGTTTTATTATGGCCTGAAGCCAGGGGAAAGGCCTCGAGGGTCTCTTCCGGGGTGGGATTTGCCACTCAGTGGAGAACCCTGAGCAGAAGAGGGGAAGGAAGGCCAGGATAGGTGTCCAGGATCGCAAGGGTGGCCATGGAGTAGATCCAGCCTGTGGGATGCATGAGATAACCTCAGTTATCAGGAGCTGCTTTTCCGTGAAAGGCTGTCTAGGGATCATTCAGCATTGGACAGGTCGTGTCAAGGGATGAAAAGAGGTTGGTTAATGAGTACATACATAGAGTTAGTTAGAAGAAATAAGTTCTAGTGTTTGATTGCACAGTAGAGTGACTATTGTTAAGAATAATTTATCGTGTATTTCAAAGTAGTTGAAAGAGAAATGAGATGCTCCCAACTCAAAGAACTGATAAATGTTTGAGGTAAACAACATTCTTGGCCGCTCATTTTCATTCTTTATTACAAACTTTGTTTCTTCAGCCTGTCCCTTAAATATTGGCAAGATATATGATTTATCCAGGTCCCAAAGCTAGAGGAGGCAGAACCTGGACTCCACACAATTTAACCAGGCTCTCAACCCCACATAAAGCTTCCTTTCCAGGATGCCATCCTTGGCCTCTGCTGTGGGCCGAATTTTGCCTCCTACCCACAACCAAACTTTAGATGTTGAAGTGCTAACCCCTCATACCTCAGAATGTGACCATATTTGGAGATAAGTTATTTAAACAGGTGATTAATTTAAAATGGCCATTAGGGTGGGGACTCATCCAGTAGGACTGGTGTCCTCATGAGAAGAGGAACAGACCCCAGGAGTACCTGCACACTGAGGAAAGGCCATGTGAGGACACAGAGAAAAGGCAGCCATCAGGCAGCCGAGATGAGGCCTCAGGAGAAACCAAACCTGTGGCATCTTGATCTTGGATTTCCAATCTGTGGCACAGCAGGTACAGCAGCCCTAACCAACTAAGGCAGCCTTCCCCTCCCTCGTCCAGACCTCTTTTTGTTCACCTGCTGCTCCTCCCGAATCTCCCACCTTTATTGATATGAGGCCCATATACGTAGTTGTCCTTGCCCCAAAACTGGGAAGTCAGCCTACAGTCCTGCCCTCCTCTTCCCTACAACACCAGCAGTGAGCCCTGCCCTTCCCAGAGACATCAGTCACATCCCTGTCTCCCTGTTCGTCCCTATTGTATCACCTGTGATTTGGAACCTGGTTATCTTTACCTGGAAAAAGACTCGCAGTCAGTCTGCCTGCAGTGTAGACATTTGATATCACTTGTGTTTGTCAGTCACACTTTGATGGGACAAAGTCTGTACCACCGTCCAAAAGGTAATCCTGCCCATTTATTCCTTTGTTCAGATTTCTTCACAATAAAATCTAACTTTGGTACAACCCCTGCAGCACACCAACACCTTCATGATCTGACTGCTCCCACCTCACGTGGGTCCTGCCTCACATGGCCCTCACCTGACACCCGCTCTCCTCCCAGCACCGAGCCCCCTTCCCCGCTGTCAGATTCCCCGGGTTTGCTAGCCGTCTATACTTTCTTACATGCTGTCCCCCCATTCTAAGTCACCTTCTCCTTTGCCCATTTGTCCACTCTAGTTCCCACCAGACTTTGAGGTCCTTACTGTGAGGACTTTGTCCTTCCCTCTGATTATTCTCACCACTTAGTTTGCAGTAAGTGCCTCACGAATGTTATGGAGCAAATAAACGAACGTGGCCTTAGCTCAGTGCTTCTCTAAAGGCAGCAATTTTGCCCCCAGGAAACGTTTCCAATGTCTGGAGACAGTTTTTAGGGGGGAGTGCACATATCTAATGGGTTGAGGCCAAGGATGCTGCTAAACATCCTCCAATACACAGGACAACAATGAATGGTCCAAGCCGAAAGGCCAAGAGTGCCAAGTTTGAGAAACTCTGCCTTAGCTCCAGCCCTTCCATAATCATCTTCAAGCCAAGCTCTCTGCTCCCCTAACTCTGCTTGTGCCTTTATTGGAGCTCTTAGGAAATTCCTCTTTTTCCTTTTCCATATCCTTCATTTGATTATGCTCCTGGAGGTCAGGAATGATGAATAACTCAGCTTTGCATCTTCAGTGCCTGCACTGTGGCTCAGTAAGTAATAGCTGAGTAGAAGAATGGATAGGGAAAGAAAGGAGTGGGAGAAGGAGCTAATGGCGTGTTTCACCTCTTTATGTTTTAAACTTAGGTCAGCTCTGGATCTATCTCTGTATCTAGTGGTTCTGGTTAGAAACAAAGAGAGGGGCCAAGTGGTGAGTAAACTGAGAACTATGTACAGAACCTATTGGGCAGGATACTAGTTTCAAACCGACAGTGCATAACTGGCATGCATGTTCATTTTGTTACTCATCTCTATTCGATAATGACTAGAGTTTATATAGAAGGTAGGAAGAATAATCATGTAAAACACGTCTGTCCAATAAAAGATTCTGTAATGATAGAAATGTTCTTTATCAGTGCTATTCAATACAGTAGCCCCGGCCACACATGGGTATTGAGCACTTGAGTGTGGCCTCTGCACCTGAAGAGCTCAGTTTTTAATTTTATCATTTTAATTGATATTATCTTAAATGGTCATATGAGGTCACTGGTTACCTTAATGGGCAGTGCAGAGCTGAAGTCTGTTTTCAGGCTGACCCCACTATACGTGATCGTCTTGGGAGTGTTTTGTTAAGCTTGTTACAGTTCATTTTGACCAGAGGAAGATAAAACGAAGGTTTAAGAGAAAATGCAGTGGAGAAACGGTTCATCTTTCCAAGAAACCCTAGTGTTCTGAGTCACATTGTGAGTAAATGGTGGACGGAAGGCAGGTTTAGCTGGGCAGTCATCGAAAATCACGAAGGGCAAGCTGGGTACCACACCCTCAGGCGCTCCCCAAACTCATTGCCCATTGGATGAAGTTAGTCCAAGTGCCAACTCATGCCACAGCAATGCCTTATAAGGACTTTTAAATCCTGTCTTACCTTTGAACAGGTTCAGAGTGTGCTGTGTTCAGATGGGACGGAATATGAAATAATTCTAGAAGATATCCAACCTGTTGATAAATTATAGACCCTGAAGGGGGGCAAAGAACATCTTTTGTCTGGAATTTTCTTGGAGGGGATGTGATTTTTGAGGGTAAGATTTTCAGTAGGTAATAAAGTAAAATCCCATACCTCAACTAATAACTATTTCCGAAATGCCTATTGCTGTAACCTGAGGATCTATAGACACTGGGGGCACACCTAAGAGTACTCTTAGATGTAACGCCAAACTCCATGGAGCTCAGTCGTTTGTATAAAACAGCATTTTTTTTAAAAAAACGATTGTTTGTATTACTATCCCATTTCTCTCTAATGCTTTTGACAAAATATCCTATGGTACTTGATTTATGTTTATTCCCTTACTGGATATCTGATTGTGGAAATAAAAAAATAGGTATAACATCTCACTCTCTATGTAACAAGACAGATTTAGGTGAAAATGAAGATAAATGCGTACTCTCACTTTGAAACTGTAAAGAAAGCACTAAACAGTATTTAAGATATTTAATACCAGTATTCATTATTGTTCTGTCAATGTTTTAATATTATGAAATGTTTTAATATTAAAATTAGGTAGTTACTTAAGGAAGGAATAATTTTCCATAATACTGTCCTACTAAATACCCCTATAATATAAAACATAATACAAATACCTATAACATAAAATATGAAATATACTTCAGTCTAAAGACCCTTTTGCTTGTAACTACACCATCATTCTTCCATTGGAATTCCCCCTAGCTTTTCTCAGAGTGGCAGTAAGATCAGATTAGAAGTGTGAGTAAAATATTATTGCAATCAATTAAAGCATTAGGCTCATAAATTGATCAATAATTTTTCGAGAACACGATAGGTCATGATTTCTTTTCGTTTTGTTGAAGAAAAATGTGATAGCTAAGATGAAAAGACATGTTTATTTTTGTGTCGGGTATTTTGTGATTAGTTAATTACATATTTTCATCAGTTCCGGTGACCTCTTGTCTCAGCTGCATGTTGACTTTCCCAACTGTGTCTTCCATCCTTCTGGCCGCAGTAAGAGAAACCAGATTTTGCTTAGCCCCTCCAGGCTCTTTCTTATCTGACTCAGGAGCGCCTCCTGCCAAGGGGTGCCTGGCAAATAATAAACCCAGAGGTCTCCATTTTTGTAAGAAGGTTCATGGCAGGTCAGTTATTTTTCAGTATATTTTTTTAAAGGCGTGGTTGAGCTAATTTAATTTCTTCTGTTCATTAATTTCTCTCCTTTCACCTCCACCCCCTCTGAATAAACGGCCCTTCACACGAGTCCAGTGTAGCTTCAATACACCTTATTCACACTGCCTTTTATTGCAGCTGCATTCCAGCCAGCTGGAGGTGGCCCGGCTGCCTCAGCTTTCCCGATTTAGCTCTGGAAATGATTTCAGCATGGCAAAAACTTTTCACTGGCCAATTTGGAAAACAGGATTCAATTTGTGAAGAAAGCTCAAAATGGCAACTGAGAATGAAAAAGAGGATGGAGAAGGTTGCAGCAGCAAAGCAGTAAAGGAACAGAGATGGGCTGGGTGCGGTGGCTCACACCTGTAATCCCAGCACTTTGGGAGGCCGAGGCAGGAGGATCGCCTAAGGTCAGAAGTTCGAGACCAGCCTGGCCAACATGGCGAAACCTTGTCTCTACTAAAAATACAAAAGTTAGCCGGGCATGGTGGTGGGTACCTGTAATCCCACCTACTGGGGAGGCTGAGGCAGGATAATTGCTTGAAGCCTGGAGGTGGAGGTTTCAGTGAGCCGATGTCATGCCACTGCACTCCAGCCTGGTCGACAGAGCAAGACTGTTTCAAAACAAACAAACAAAAAACAAAAAAACACAGATATGAGAAACTGTCCTTCTCTCCTCATGCTCCTTCCTTCTTCCCGACTGGGCCCCCATTTCTATTCTCTTAAATTGAGGTCAGGTGGGAAGGAAGTGGATGGGGAAGCTGCAGCCAAAAGCCAGTTCTTTGCCTCGCACTTTTGTTGCCCTCTTTGGGACTTCTTTTCTTGGCCCCAGCTTAATTACAGGACTGATACAAACAAGAAGCTAGTGTGGAACTCTGCACAGGCCGCTGGAGAGGACCAGGCAGTGGTGGCCAGGACTGGGTTCTGTGCAGAGGTCTCATCTGGGAGCAGCCGTAAGAAGGGGAAACTGCAGCTGCAAGTCAGAATGTGTGTCCAATCACAGTAGGCCAGGGCATCAGCTGTTCCATTGACACAGCTGGGGTAAAAAATAGTAACACCTTCTTTTTTGCGAACACCGTGCACCTAAAGCCACTCTGCTGAATTTGTGTCTGTCTGTTAGATCCAATAGTTATTTTTTAAGTAATTCATATAGGGAGTTAAAAGCTTAATTAAGGCTGGGTGTGGTGGCTCATGCCTGCAATCTCAGGACTTTGGGAGGCCAAGGCAAGTAGATCACCTGAGGTTAGGAGTTTGAGACCAGCCTGACCAATGTGCTGAAACCCCATTGCTACTAAAAATACAAAAATTAGCCAGGCATGGTGGTGCACACCTGTAATCCCAGCTACTCGGGGTGCTGAGGTGGGAGAATTGCTTGAACCTGGGAAGTGGAGGTTGCAGTGAGCCGAGATCATACCACTGCACTCCAGCCTGGGCAACTGAGCAAGATTCCGTCTCGGGGGCGGTGGGGGGAAGCTTACTTAAAAGTGGATTTATGGTGGTGGGCTTTGGTAACAGATTTGTTACTGAAATGCACTACAGACAGACAGATTCCAGATTCCCAAGGCTGATTGATTTCAAGTCTAGGGAAGACATATTTCTAGGTAAAAGCTGTATGTGTGTTATGGCTTTCTCTTTGGATATATATTTCAGTCTCTCCCAAGAGAAAAGAAATGTCATATTTAAGTATGAACATACTTTAATAATAGGTGCTACTTATATCTCTACTATGTTGTTTCTGTTCTATGGGATTTGTGGTATAAAAATAAGTACATTATTTATCGTTTTTCTTAAGAGAACACTACATTTTGAATAATTCCAAAAGCTTGTGCTACCTTCAGAAGTTAAACATGGATCCTAACAATTTGTATGTGTAGCCATATCATGAAGACGTAACTACTGAATGTTTACAATCGATGGGATTTGTGGAGTTCTGTGGCCTCCTTGGCAATTTCAGCATCTGGAAGAGGTGTTGATGTTGTCATGTGATCTCAGCCCTGGATCCTCACCTGTCTCCTAGCCCAGTGGTTATCAAACTTCTAGTGTGCATTGGAATGACCTGGTCGTCTTGTTAAAACACTGATTTTGGTCTTCACTCCCAGAGTTCTTGTTTAGTAGATCTGGGTAGGACCCACGAATGTGTGTTTTTAACAAGTTCCCTGGAGATACTGATGCTGTTACTCTTGCTCTCACATCTTGAGAATGACTGCCCTAGTGGTTCATCCTTATCTTGACCCAACACTAAGGAAGTGGTGACCAAGTTTTAAAAATTAGCCTCTCTTGTTAAATTAGGAGATCAAATACTTAATACTAAATGGCAGTTTCTTTTAAATAACTTGGAAATTTTCGAATCCTCCAGTACTGCCCCTGTTTTCCAAATTAGCATAATCTATTCTAGAAGTTCAGGGATTAGGCTAGAATATGAATGGGCTGGGCCCTTGTTCTGATACAGCCATTCATAGCACTAGCTTATTTCATATCCCAGCACATTAAACTCCTCTGCTTTGGCCATTAGAGGTATATTGGTTGGATTTGTGACAGCACGGTGTGCCCATTTAGACATGAATTTATTTCTCAACCCTTCTGAAGACAACAGTAGTGAGGATTTGATTTGATAGAATGACACTGAAAATGGAAAGGAAAGGATGAATGAAAACGACCTGTAGAGATGGAAACCATGTGGTTTGACTAATGCCCGTGTGGGAGAGCACAGGAGAGGAAAGAATCAAAGATGACTTTATGTATCAGACCAGGAGGATAGATGGCAATACCATTAAAAATCAGTAGTTGACTTTGTGACAGAAAATAAGGTTGATTTTTAAAATATAAGTCCATACATTTGTAATTGGTTGATTTTCAACAAGGGTACCCAGACAAATTAGTGGGGAAAGAGCGTCACAAAAATTAACTCAAAATGAACTCAAAATGATCCTAGCTGGAAATATAAGTGCTAAAATTGAGGCATCAACTGTTCACATTGACATGGCTGGGATAAAAAATAGTAGCACTTTCTTTTTGAAAACATCATTGAACCTAAATCCACTCTGCTAAATTTGTGTCTGTTATTTTTAAGTAATTCATATGAAGTGTTAAAAGCTTAATTAAAAGTGGATTTATTGTGGGCTTTGGTAAAAGGTATGTTACAGGCCGATTCCAGATTTCCAAGGCTGATGGATTGAAAACACAGACAAGAAATACTCTTCTTGAACTTTAGTGAGGCATAGCCTTCTTAGATATATAACATCTAAAGCACAAGCAACAAAAGAAAAAATAGATAAAATGGACTCCATCAAAGTTAAAAACTGTTCTGATAGGACACCATCAAAAAAGTAAGAAAGCAACCTACCAAATGGGAGAAAACATTTGCAAGTCATGTGTCTGATAAGGGGCCAGTATCAGAATGTATAAAGAACTCTTACAACTCAAGAATAAGAAGACAAATAACCTAATTAAAAATAGGCAAAGGACTTAAATAGACATTTCCCCAAAGAAAACATTCAGCGACATGAAAGGACATGCACGTGAGTCATTCAGGAAATGCCACTCAAAACCACAGGGAATACCACTTCACACCCACCAGATTGGCTGTGACAAAAAAGACAGACCATAGCAAGTATTGGTGATGGTGTGGAGATATTGGACCCCTCATACATTGATCGTGTAAGACAGCTTAGCCACTTTGTAAAGCAGTTTAACAGTTTCTGGCCGGGCGCGGTGGCTCCCGCCTGTAATCCCAGCACTTTGGGAGGCCGAGACGGGCGGATCACGAGGTCAGGAGATTGAGACCATCCTGGCCAATACGGTGAAACCCTGTCTCTAGTAAAAAATACAAAGAACTAGCCAGGCGAGGTGGCAGGTGCCTGTAGTCCCAGCTACTTGGGAGGCTGAAGCAGGAGAATGGCGTGAACCCAGGAGGTGGAGCTTGTGGTGAGTCAAGATCCAGCCACTGCACTCCAGCCTGGGCTACAGAGCGAGACTCCGTCTCAAAAAAAAAAAAAAAAACAACAAAAAAAAAACAGTTTCTCGGTGTTCAATATAGGCACATATTTAAGATAAACGAAAACATATGTCCACATGAAAACTTGCACAGGAATCTTAGTAGCAGCATTATTCACAATAGCCAAAAAGTGGAACTTTTGGTAGAATGATGTCCTTTAATTCATAAATGGATAAATAAAATGTGATTCATCCATATGTCATATTATTCAACCATAAAAAGAAGGAAGGAAGTACTAATGGACACTGCAACATGGATGAACCTGGAAAACAGTATGCTAAGTAAAAGAAGATAGACTCAAAAGGCAACATATTATATGATTCCATTTATATGAAATGTCCAGAATACGTGAATCCATAGACACTGAAAGTACATAGTAGTTGCCATGGGCTGGGTACCAGAAATGGGAACGACTGCTAATGGGTGCAAGGTTTCTTTACGGGTAATGAAGTATTCTAAACTTAGGTCGCGGTAATGGTTGTGTAACTCCCTGAGTTTACTAAAATCAATTTAATTGTACGTGAATTATATATCAATGAAGATTTTTTTAAGTAGAAAATCTCTAAAGAAACCAAGAATAAATGCCATGGTAAAATCCAGTGGATGTTTGGAAGTTGGGAGAGAGGCCTGTGCCAGAGGGGAACGTGAATCTCTTTGCATAGAAGAGTAGTTGAAGCCATGGAAGTGAATCAAGTGTCCAGGGAGAATGTGGAGGGAGAGCGGTGAAGTTGTTGGAATGCAAAACCTGGGAACACGACTCTTTTTTTAAGGACCAAGAAGTTAGAAGAATGATTGAGAGATAAGGAAGAAACCAGGGTGGCACAGAATAATGAAAGTGAAGGAAGAGAGGCAGGTTTACAGAATAGGCAGTCACAAAGGGAAATGCCATGGAATGACCCAACATGCCACTGAGTTTGATGTTTGGGAGGTAGTTGTTTTTCATATAGATCCAGTGGAGGTGGAAGCCACATACCAAGTTTTAATGAGTGTGTGGAGAATGAATGAAGGCTGAAGGAAAGTAGCATAGTCAGCCCTTTGTTTTTGCATGTTCTGCATCCGTGATTCTACAATAAAAAATAACAATACAGCAAAATAAATAAATTATATATATATATTTATAAATATATATATTTTTATATATATATAAATTTTAAAATATTGACCAGGTGCAGTGGTTCATACCTATAATCCCAACCCTCCTTTGGGAGGCCAAGGTGGGAGTGCCCAAGGCCATGGGGGCACACCTCTTGATGTGAGACATGGAGTCAAAGGAGATTATTTTGGAACATTAAGGCTTAATGACCACCCAGCTGGATTTCAGACTTGCATGGGACCTGTAGCCCCTTTGTTCTGGCCAATTTCGCCCATCTGGAATGGGAACATTTACCCAATGCCTATACCCTCATTGTATCTTGGCAGTAACTAACTTGCTTTAGATTTTGCAGTCTTCTAGACAGAAGGGACTTGCCTTGTCTCGTATGAAACTTTGGACTTGGACTTTTGGGTTAATGCTGGAATGAGTTAAGACTTTGGGGGATTGTTGGGAAGGCATGATTGGTTCTGAAATGTGAAAGGGACCTGAGATTTGGGA
This sequence comes from Macaca fascicularis, assembly GCF_037993035.2. Lineage (NCBI taxonomy): Eukaryota > Metazoa > Chordata > Mammalia > Primates > Cercopithecidae > Macaca > Macaca fascicularis. The sequence goes on from NC_088378.1 coordinate 171,147,736, forward strand.
GGGGCCAGGAGCAGAATGATATGGTTAGGCTTTGTGCCCCCACCCAAATCTCATCTTGAATTATAATCCCCATAATCCCCACGTGTGAGGGAGAGACCAGGTGGAGGTGATTGGATCGTGGGGGTTGTTTCCCCTTGGGGTTCTTGTGATAGTGAGTTCTCACGAGATCTGATGGTTTTACAAGTGTTTGGTCATTCCTCTGGCCTTCTCCTTCCTGCCGCCCTGTGAAGAAGATGCCTTGCTTCCCCTTTGCCTTCCACCATGATTATAAGTTTCCTGAGGCCTCCCCAGCCTTGGTGAACTGTGAGTCGATTAAATCTCTTTCCATTATAAATTACCCAGTCTTAGTAATTATAACAGTGTGAAAACATACTAATACGGAGAGGATAGCTTGAGCCCAGGAGTTTGAGACCAGCCTGGGCAACACAGCAAGACCCCTCTCTCTTCAAAAATAATAATAAAATAGCCAGGAATGGTGGCACATCCCTGTAGTCCCAGCTACTTGGCGTGCTGAGGTGGGAGGATCGTTTTAACCCAGGTAGTCAAGGCTGCAAACAGCCATGATGGCACCATTACACTCCAGTCTAGGCCACAGAGCCTTTGTCTGAAAACAAAACAAAACAAAACAAAAAAACCTAAAAACTAAAAATACAGTGCAACTATTTATATAACATCTACACTGTATTTAGTATTATGAGTAATCTAGAGATGATTTAAGGTATATAGGAGAATGCATGTAGGTTATATGCAAATACTATACCATTTTATATAGGGAGTTGAGCGTCCTTGGATTTTTGTATCTGCAGGAGGTCCTGGAACCAATCCTCTGTAAATACTGAGGGATACCTGTACAGAGTAGTTTTTAAGTAATTTGGGAGGAAAAAGAAAATAAATTGCTGAGGGTTGAAGAAAGGTTTTGTTTTTGCTAATGACGATAACATTGTTTAGAAGGGCAAATCTTAAGATTTAAAGGCAGAAGGAAAGGAACCGGTAGAGAAAGATGATTGATAATGAAGGCAGAGCAGAAGAAAATTCATAACAGAGTAAAACTCTGGATCCAGTTATTATAAACATGTGGTGCCTCATTCTCACCTTCACAGCTCTTTCTTCCTATTTTGGAGGTAGTCAAACGTAAATATGTGTACATTTAGTATAAATTTGGTATAAGTTCAGTATAAATTTGGATTTTTTTACTTAATGAAAAATATACCTAGAAACGTTGATAACTTGCAGTTTTGTAAAGTGTTTCCAAATCTGTGGCCTTCTAGCACCTGGAGTCTTTGTAAGATCCCCCTGGTTGGTACCCTGAGCTCAGAAGCCAGCGCTGCCTCTTACCAGCTTTGGCAAAATTGTGTAAACCTCTCCAAGTATGCGTTGTCATCTCTAAACTGATAGTGATGTCTACCTGCAAGGTTTTTATTACGATTATCAAAAAGGTATTATTGAATAACATATATAGCTGCTCAGTGGTAAAGAACAGGACCTACAGTAGACTTTCGTGGGTTTGAATCCAAGGCAAGTTGCTTACCCTCTCTACATGTCTGTTTTCTCATCCGTGAAATGGATCTGATGAAAGTACTTATGTCATGTGGTGGTGAAGAAGAATAAATGAGAACATCTGTGTAAGTGCAGAGTCTGGCACATCTGTAAGTTTGCTCAGCAATTGAAAGTAGAAGCAGCAGTTGCCAGCACTTTTACTACTACTTAGAGTAAAAATGCTAAGAGCAAATAAGAAAAAAATCTGCCACTTGTTAATAAGAGCTAACCAATAAGAATGAGTTCTACTAATTTAATCATTTTTCAAATCAAAGCTTGGAGCTGCTGGGATAAAGTTTATTATTTGCTAAAAGAGTCAAATCTAATTCTTATTATAATAACCAGACATTATTACCTCTGACACAGAAACTTTAGTGTTTATTCCCTGAGTCACTGGTGTTGATAAATATAATAAATATTGTTTTTATTCTTGATTTTTAAAAATCAGTATAATTGATTAAAATGAAATAAGTAAAGTGGCCATTGTTCCTTACAAAACTGCTCAGTAAGATGCACTTACAATCTGTTTTTTATTGAGAATGCTATTAGTAATTCTAATAGTCTATTTTTTATTAAGACTACTATTAATAAAGTAACTATTAGATTTATAGGCCCCTGTAAATGAAATGTCTTAATAATATAAAATCTACTTGCATTCACAACAACAGGGTCTCTAATTTATGTTTTATTTCCATCTATGATATGTGACGTTTTTTGATTTATCACAGAATAAAATTGGTGTCATTTCTGGTCAGTCTCATTTTTTATTGATATTTAGTTGTTACAGTAAAATTCCAACAGAATTACACAACTGAGAAAGAATGATTTGATAGGTCCTAAAAGTATATACCCTAATGGATTTCTAATGGAGATTGAACTTGATGGCAGTATGCTAAGTTCTTGAAGTTGGAAATTAATGTTATATTTTAAGGGGACATTCTTGGCATTGCTTTTACCTTTTGGGAGGAGGCGAGGAGGAAAATCATAACTTTTCTTCTTTTCTCAGACAAATGACCAAGCAGGAAATTTTTTATGAATTACAGAAACATTCAGATTGAATAGCATGCTGCGATTCCCGGCTCAGTCACTTTACTTTACCCTGCCCTTCGCATTTCTACAGACAGCAATAATCAGAGCGGTCTGGGAACCACTCAGTCTGTGTCAGTGCAGCCTAGTGAGTTCAGAAGACTCCTTTGTTTTGAGTTGTGGAACAAGAGGAAAGGGTAAAATTGGCCCCTCTGCCTGCGGCTGGATGCAGCATGGTATCCCAGGCCAGCCTGCCGCTGCAGTAGTTTAAACAAGGTTTGTGGTCTTCACTTTCCATACCACAGGAGGAGCGATGTCCCGTAGGGAATAGCAAGTAGATGGCAACATCAGACACTTAAACGTGGGAAGCGAGCAGCCCACAGACTGCCAAGGTGGACTCTGCCCTCTGATACTTAGGGAACCTCGGAGACCAAGGAACAATCACGACATTGTCACGTTACATTCCACTGTGATCTTTATAAACTAAAGCATAGTGTCTTAACACTGTGAAGGAACACTGCCTCGTTCTTTGCCTTTGTAGTCTCCAGCCAATGTCAGTTTAGATATATCCCTCCCGTGGTTTCTCCTACTCTTCCTTGGTATGAGAAAGTGAAATAAAGTTCAGATTAAACATTTCACTTCTTTACTGGGATTTGTGGCACATTAATTTGATATATGATAAAGATAAACATGCAGACCAGAGAGTAAGGGGGAGAATCCACTTATTCTAAGATAGCTTTTCTTTGTCAACTTCAAAATGAGAAATAATTATATTTATCTCTGTAACATGGAGATAACTAGGTTGTAAATTAATTTCCATGCAGGCTTTTCTAATAAATTACAGAATTTTACTCTTTTCCAGAATCAGAAGTCCAAAATTGGCATCTCTGGGTCAAGTGCTCTGAGCCTTCTGACCTTGTTTCTCTATAACAAGGACTTTATCCCCTTAAATTCATAAATTACTTAAAACATCCTTTTAACATCTCAGAGGAGAGGTGCCAGATTGCTTAAATATCTCCTGTTTTATCAGAGTGCTACATTCATTTTTCACTCATTTCAATGTAGTTTCCTCCTATAGTTAAATCAGCATTTCAAAATTTAACATTGAGTTAGGGAGCGTATAGATAAATGATAGAACTTTGTGACTGAAATAGATAAATCTTGGGCCACTGCCAGTAGATAAATAATGTCTATTCAAGCCTTTTAGAAGTGATCAGCTACGAGGTCGAGCAGCTCAGGGCACCGTAGCCTAATGCACTTTTTAATGAGTAAATCATTGCTAACTGGTGTGCTCATAATTTAACTCCTTTTTAAATATACTACCCATGGGTTATGCCCCTAAAATGCAAGTGAGGTACCCTAAGGTCCAGAAGGGGACTGGGAACATTTACAAATGAGCGTGACACTGATGTGAACCAATGGATTATTTGCATTCCACTGCTTCAGTTATCACTTAATGGCTGCAGGCTCTGATGGCAGGCCTGTGGACTGTGTTATGTTAGCCTCAAAAATAAATGCTAATATCTGTGAAGTTTTCACATTCCCCACCATATTTGGTCAATTGTACTAGCTTAGCCCCTCAAGGGCTGCCAAGAGTCTTGTTGGCAAAAATGCCACTTTGGTGAAGACATAACTGACCACCAGTCCTATTTGTAGACTTTCCCTGGTTAACGCTACATCATTTCCTCCACTTAGAACTCTGGGATTTGTGCTTTTTATTAAGTGTGATCATTTGAGTTAAATATAAATTGCCCTGTTGTATCATATTTCCCTTTGTTGGCAGTGTTTTAGTCTTTGGATAATTCTCTCAAGGGAAGTTCTCAACTGTATAAGTTTAATGAATGGTTGTATTGATCTGCTTTTCACATAGATATTTGATTGGGTACTTGGGACCATTTGGTAGAAAAGTAAGATATATAGGGTGGAAGGAAATGACTAATTCAGGTTCCTGTATGTGGTTTAATTGTGGCTCCTTTTCCTTACATTGAGGCTCTTGATCTGATTGTAATTACATGAAATCAAAATCTTTACTAGTTAAAAATTGTATAATAAATATTATATAGGAGGCCATGTTCATCTATTCTAAATGAACTGGGATTAAAACTAGGTAATAAATTTTGTAATGATTGGGAAATGCCTAGTTTTGATTAAATAAACATGTACTAATGTGTTTGAGTTTATGCCCTTTATTTGGTTAATAGTGAAACAAAGTATATGGGGTCAAAACTGCTTTTAGATATATTTAAATTAATGTTAAAATTTAAATATTCGTGTTTTAATGATGAATTCTTTTTATTGCTTGGCTCAGTATACAAAATAGTTTGTACATTTTTAAGTAGGAGGAAATGTCTCTCTTTAGGTCCTGGGGAGCTGACTCGTCGTGCTGTGTTTGCTCCTTAAATATGTATGTGTGTAAAAATTAAAGACTTACCTAGATTTTTTTCAGCAAAACAGGGTTTTAGAGCTCATATACCTGAGAGTATTTCTACCTTTTAAAATCTATGATTTTGTAATATATGTGGAAAGTTCTTTTTATTATTCAAATTGTCTTTAAGGTATTTAATTTGTTTAATATTTTATTACCAAATTTTAAAATCCATTAATCAATGTATAAAAAAGATAAATGGACAATTGTGATTTCCATAAAATTATTTTTTATTTATTTTTATTTATTTATTTTTTTTGAGACAGAGTCTCGCTCTGTCATTAGGCTGGAGTGCAGTGGCACGATCTCGGCTCACTGCAACCTCCGCCTCCCAGGGTCAAGCAATTCTCCTGCCTCAGCCTCCCACGTAGCTGGGATTACAGGCGCACCTCACCACACCCAGCTAATTTTTGTATTTTTGGTAGAGATGGGGTTTCACCATGTTGGCCAGGATGGTCTCAATCTCTTGACCTCATGATTCTCTCACCTCGGCCTCCCAAAGTGCTGGGATTGCCACTGCACCCGGCCCATAAAATTATATTTTTAAAGAAATCAAAGTCCTACCTATGTATTTATTTTTAATGCCACAAATTGCATATATGCAAAAAGAGTAATCCTTTTCTCTAGGAAATGGCTCGTGCTCGCCCTGCCAGCATACCTGCCGTATGAGTTCCTGTGAGGAGCCAGGCTGGATTACACACACGATTTCTTCTCATCCTCACCACAATCTCCCGTGATAGAGATTTGTCCTGTTTTACCAAAGGAGAAAACTGGAGCTAAGCCTAAAAAAAGACCGGGGAATTCTGAACTTGGATAATAATGAGTTTTCTATTATGTCATGTTGCCTTATCCTTATAAATCCATTAGATAATGACTTCAGGAGAATATGACACAGAATTTAAATCTCCTGTCTGTGGCCACATTAGTGCTTATTAAATAGTCAGCAGTAATAATTGTGTTTGGATCCTTTTGCTCACTGATCCTCCACTAGATACTGCTTACGACGTTGTGTTCTTAAGGTTGGATTTTTTCTTTTTTCTTCCTTAACTCCATATGTAAAGTCCTTCATTTAATTATTTCTCTCTCTTCTTTTTAATTGATTCTGTGTCATGATCATTCTAATTGCAAAATATGGAACCTTGTACTTAACTTGTCATATTATTCTAAGAGCACCTCTCCTTACACTTTGATTTATTTCATTCTAGCTGTTTATTCATATTTGAGTGTATACAGATGTACTTATGTACACACACACGTATATCCTTGTGCATGCTCAACTAAAATGGGAATTTTAACCAATATTTGCATTTCTAAGCAATATTATACATCCATTTTTAAAAAACCAATTAAATAGCTCTTTGGTGCAATACACTGAGAGTATTGTATGTGAGTTTTCTCTGCCTCCAGCTCTGAGGGACCAAGGGCTATGAAGAATTCTCAGACCCCAAATGCCTGCTAAATATGCTGAATTTAGACAGCATAAACTGTATGTTCCAGTTTGAAAATGCCACACCATGTTTATAAGCCCATGCCTACTTTCGTTGATTTAGGAAAGAAGTTCTAAAAATAAAACACCACAAATAAACCTACTTGCATGTGTACTTAAAAATAATCACTTAGATTATCTTTTGTGGACCAAGAATTGGTGACTTAGGACCTAATCTTGGGAAAACTCTATAACTTTTACTATAGCTTGCAAGACTTTGAATCTTACTGCTGTCTGTGGTTCTGGAAGGTTTTGTCTGCCTCCTTCTAATGGTAATTCTTACCAGATCTCTCGCTGACTGTTGGTCATCTTGCCAGATCTTGAGTGATGTCTTTTGCTTCATCCCGCTGTGCATCTTGCAGGAAAGCAGATGCTCTTGGTCATTTAAGTAATCTGAATCCTGTTATTTCCAGTAAACTCAGTTGGATTTCTGGGATGAGAATTGGAGCAGTCCTGTTGAAAAACTGGAATGAGAGATGAGAAGTTTGCTGAAAACAGAACATTTTTTTGTGTGTGGATTGATTTGTCTCGTATACCTGCCTTGTACTTTAATCACATCTTTACAGTTTAAAATAGAACACATTATTTCTTCAGATTCACTTATTTTGACTACATCAGTAATGCTCTTACAAGGCTACATGACAGATTTATGGTGACATGCTTTAGGCAGTTCAAAATTTCTTAAACCTATATTCAGCCTCTTTTTTCCTAGAAAGTAAGTGATCTTAATTTTCAATCTTTCTTTCTCTTCAATCTTTTAATGATTTTTTGGTGGGGAGGAGTCTTGTAAATTAGATTTTTCAAGCTTGGCTACCAGTGGGTTAAAATATAGTATGAAATATTATACTTTCTCCTGTTTTATTTTGTCTGCTTATTTGTTTCTCCCATGTTCTCAGCATACATTCCAAGTTTATTGTCTGTATCACTTGTTCCATTTCTGCAGGAAAGGCGCTTTTCTACTTGTGTTTGGTCTTTTAAATTTATCTATGCCCCCACTTCTCTCCCGCCTGTTTTTAAATTAATAGTTGAATGTCTTTTTTACTGATGACAGAAAAACACCTTTTTCTAACATTTCCTCTTCATCTCGGAAACGCAGTGCTGGAATGATCTTACTTTTGGTGCAGTCTATTATTTTCAAGATACTAGGATTTTCTTCTTTTTGTTTCTTTATCCTGGATTTCTACTTTAATATTTCATCAACAGTTCATACCCTTCTTTCTAGTTTAATTTTACTACTAAGTACCCATCTGTCTAGTAGTGGTACATATTTACTTACTCATTTCAGTCATTACCTAAATACAGGCAGAGACATTATAATGGGTAGGCAGTGTTTGACATTTCCAACTAGATATGGCCATGGTTTCTGCTGCTGAAGTTATCTTTGTTTCTAAAGAGTTTTGAAGTCTGTTAATGGAGGTTAGTTAGAATTAGGAAAATATTAGGATCAACTATATTGCCTTCTGCTTTCACAGTGAAAGGTAGCATGTATGTGTACACTTGCTGGTTACCGTGGCAGAAATACCAACTCTAGAAGCTATTTGGATGTTAACCACAATGGCTAGGAACCAAAGCAGTACACTCAGAGTGTGAGGTAAAGGAAGAGTACTAAGCAGTGTTGAGTTAAACAAGAGTAGTAAGCCCCCAACGTAACTCACTTACATTTTAAAAAAAAAATGTCTTTGTTATTATTGTTTTAGAGACAAAATCTTGCTGTGTCACCCAGGCTGGAGTTCAGTGGCACGATCAGGGCCTACTCACCCTCAAATGCCTGGGCTCAAGAAGTCCTTCCGCCTCAACCTCCCGAGTAGCTGGGACAACAAACACGCACCACCATACCTGGTGATTTCTTTTCTAATTTTTTGTGGAGATAAGGTCTCGTTTCATTGTTCAGACCGGTCTTAAACTCTTGGCTTCAAGCAGTCTTCCCACCTCAGCCTCCCAAAGTGCTGGGATTACAGGTGTGAGCCACTGTGCCCAGCCTCAACATTTTTATAACAGTAAAACACTTCTGCAACTTTACCTTCCTCTTCTTTTTATTTTCACTGTGTGCCTTTCTACTCCTGTAATATAAACTCTATTTAAGAAATATTCATCGTCACTTATCATTATTCATTCTTCTCCCAAATCAACTCAGATATACGTTGAATAATAAAATCAGTTTATTGTCTCTCCCATCGTCTTTGTTAAGGTGTCAAGTTCCCTTAACATCTCGTATGTAAGAAAGACGAGGTCGTGAGTTCTTGAAGCAATATAGGTCGTGCCTCTTATACCCTTAAACACAGTATCAGGGTCCAAAAATGTTGTCATCCTAGAAAGGCTGTACTACTAGTGCCTGAAGTAACTTTCCATCTCTCAGAACCCTCTCTGAGGTCTCATACACGATGTTGAGATCAGATCTTACTATATTTGAGGACAGTTTTTAGAGATGCTTTAAAAATACAACAGATGTCTGAGTTGGTTATTCTGGCAAGAGTCAGCGGGTTATTCTGTTAGCGTGATTACCATCCAGTACTACAGATTTCAGTACTGCTTCAACACGGAGGAGTAAAAGTCAGAAAATCTATAGTGAAAGGCACTTCTCTATATTATCTCAATATTCTTTAAAAAAAAAAAAAAACACCTTTGGTAACACAATAAGAAGTAAGAATAGCTTTCTGTCTTCAAGAAATATTGAGTTTTTAGCTTAACATAAAAATGCCTATATTGGCTTGTAATTCTGTTTTATTTAGTGTAAAAGTGCCCATATTGGCTCTGAAGTCACTTGAAGTTTACTCACCCAGCAAGCTTGCCTCCTGAGCAGGTGAGCGTTCGGCCTGGGCAAGGGGTGCGTTTATTTCAAAGGTTTCTGAGAATGCTGATAGATTCCACCACCTTTCTTAGTAGCCCGTTTAATGTTTTTTCTTCTTGTGCTCAAGTCCTCCTCACTTACATGTAAATGTTGTGCTGTATTTTATACCCAATTTTAATTTTTACCTGATCTTAATTTTGTTTAAATAGAAAATAACCATATCATTACTTTCTTTTCCACATGTGTAATGAAATTTTGGAAATAATCCTTGAATTCTTCTTTTTGATCTTTATTGCAACTTTGTATAATCATTTATTTAGCAACTATTTAAACAATACCAGTCGTTTAGTGAAACTCTTTTTTCACTCTGGGGATGGATAACACCATGAATACAACAGAGCCTCTGCCTTCCCTGGGCCCACTGTGTCACAAAGAAACATGCTTGCAGAAACCGAGTATAATCACTGGTGGTGAGGGTGATGATAGCTCAGGGCCCAGGTATATTTAGAAAAGGCTGAGGCTGTTTCAAACCTTGCTTTCTATCATTTGCTTTTTTGAGTATATATGTGCTGGGAAAATCTTCACCCTTTTAGAGTCTTTTAAATGATATTCTTAAGTGTTATTTTCTGTATATCCTATCACTTACTGTACTAGATTCTGTAGAAAATACACTCTATTCATTTATACTTCATATTTATATTTACTTATAATTAATATTTTAGGTATTAAATAATTGTTGTTGAGTATTAACATGTGCATTTGCATTTTGCACCTCCCACTTCTGTAAATGTTACTTTCTTTTTTCCACACAAGCAGATTCCCACATGGCCAGCAGGAATGGTTGGGCCCACCTCACAGGAATGAGTGTCACACGTCTGTATCTGTGTGCTTTGGGCACATCTGTAGAGCCAAGAGTTCCCCTTTAGTTGCTACATTTCTGAGGGTTACCATCTCACAGAGGCTTTGAGAAGACCCATAGTTGTAAAAACGGAAGGAATGATTTCGTGTCGATTGTTTTGCCTAGCTAGCTTAAGGGCTTTTTTTTTTTCTTTTTTTTTTCCTTTTTTTTCTTTTTTGAGATGGAATCTCATTCTGTCGCCCAGGCTGGAGTGCAGTGGTGCGATCTCGGCTCACTGCAAGCTCCGCCTCCCGGGTTCATGCCATTCTCCTGCCTCAGCCCCTGAGTAGCTGGGACTGCAGGTGCCCGCCACCTCGCCCGGCTAATTTTTTTGGTATTTTTAGTAGAGACAGGGTTTCACCGTGTTAGCCAGGATGGTCTTGATCTCCTGACCTCGTGATCCACCTGCCTCGGCCTCCCAAAGTGCTGGGATTACAGGCGTCAGCCACCACGCCTGGCAGGACTTCTTAAAGAATGACATTTCTACATACAGTTACATGTTACATCTCCTCATACCAAGGATGTAGCCAATCAAATGGCCAAGAGGGCTGAAGAGAGCACACAGGTGTGGTTAACCTCTAAATGTTAGAAGTTTGTTTCCAATAGCAAAAATATTTTGCTTTTAGATCATATAATTTGTGCTTTCCAAATGAAGCATCTCTCAGAAAATGTGAAATTCCACTGACCCCCACATTCTGGGATGTAGATATTTAAGATCCCTCATACCAGGTGGCCAGAGAAACAATGCAGCTGCCAACCTTTTCATTCTTTAAATGTCTCTTCAGTGTATTACAAATAACCTGTATTGGACCTCTCTCTCTTTTTTTTTTTTTTTTTTTTTTAATTTTTGAGATGGGGTCTCACTCTGTCAGCCAGGATAGAATACAGTGGTGCAGTCATAGCTCACTGCAGCCTCAAATTCCTGGGCTCAAGTGATCCTCCTGCCCCAGCCTCCCGAGTAGCTGGGACTAAAGGGACACACCACTATACCTGGCTAAGTTTTATTTTTTGTAGACAGGATCTTGCTATGTTGCCCAGGCTGGTCTCAAACTCCTTTCCTCAAGCAATCCTCCCACTTTGGCCTCCCAGAGTACTGGGATTACAGAGGTGAGCCACCATGCTCGGCTGGATGTATCTCAATTGTACATTTTTTCCCCTCCAAAATGCACTCTTTAATAGATATCTAAGGCCTGAAGAGGAAAATGAAAGACTGGACAGAAGAAGGTGTACCTTCAATCCTTCCCTTTTTTTGGCCCCTTTTATGTTTTCCATCAGTGGTTCAACTGAACATCTGGGAATCAACAGCACACACCGTGACTTCTGTGCCTCTGGCTGTTAGATGGAGGAAATGTTATGTGAATTCATTCCCTGCCATTACTGGCTGGGACGTGATGGTCAGCCCCAGCAGGCGGATTTCCCAGGTGACACTGAAGAGGGAAGAAAGTCTTACCCTGCTGTCCATCAGCATGTCAGACACCAGAGCCAGAACTTCTGAGAGGACCACAGTTCCAAAATAAAGGAGATGCAGGATGTCAAATCACACTGGTGTTTCAGCCATAACCGTTCTCACGGCATTTTTCTCACAGTGTGGTCCCCTGCTCCTGGTTTATCCACTGTAGGAAGGGGTAAAGATGATCAGAGAACCTCCTTACATAGGAGAATTAATTGTCTTATTTTTCACTAGAAATCAAAAAAGAAGGAAAGCATTTGATTTTATGGTATATTCCAAATAAAAGTTTGTTGAACTAACAAACAGAAATGTCGCACATCTAGCATTTATATTGTATTTATATTTATTTTGAGTTTCCAGAAGGCTTTCCTTTAAATAATCTCCTTTCATCAGTTCTCACAATAGTACAAGGTAGTGTTGTTATTACCATTTGAAGTGATGGAGATAAAGATCTCAGAAGTTCAGGAATTGTCCAAGAGCTCGGCATGAACCCTAGTCTTTCTACTCAAACCTCCTCTCTTTTCTACCAGCCTAACAGCACAGCCTCCTGACAACCTGGGCATAAGTTTAGTTCTTTAACAAATCACCACATTTATTTTCAAAGCCTAGTTACTACATCATAAGGATTACATCCTTAGGTTAAAGAATTAATAAATTATCTCTTTTATGTTTCACTTCATACGCCTCTTTTTTTCTCATCACCTTCAGCTCCTGAGCATAGCAGAAAACACAGTTAGAAAGTGTCCTTTGCTGTATAACAGATTTTTTTTTTTTTTTTTTGAGATGGAGTTTCGCTCTTGTTGCCCAGGTTGGAGTGCAATGGTACGATCTTAGCTCACTGCAACCTCTGCCTGCTGGGTTCAAGTGATTCTCCTGCCTCAGTCTCCCTGGTAGCTGGGATTACAGGTGCCCGCCACCACACCCAGCCAATTTTTAGTAACAGAATTTTTTAAATGAATATATAGTAAAAGACTGCATTATTTATGCTCATGTTTTTTTTTTTTTCTTTTTTTTTTTTTTTTTTTGAGATAGAGTTCTCTCTTGTTGCCCAGGCTGGAGTGCAATGGCGCGATCTCGGCTCACCGCAACCTCTGCCTTCTGGGTTCAAGCGATTCTTCTGCCCCAGAGTAGCTGGGATTACAGGCATGTGCCACCACACCCAGCTAATTTTGTATTTTTAGTAGAAACGGAGTTTATCCATGTTCGTCAGGCTGGTCTCGAACTCGTGACCTCAGGTGATCTGCCTCCGAAAGTGCTGGGATTACAGGTGTGAGCCACCATGCCCAGCTATGCTCATATATTTTTAAACATGTGATTATCAATGTGCTATTATTATTTTGAGTAAATTTTACTTTGGCATAATATTTGACAATAGAAATTGTGAAAATATTTGGCAGTATTACAAGGATAAAAACCCATTGAAAACATCTTGACATACAAGATAGTGAGTTTAAGAATAGTGGTAAGAAAATTAAAATCTGACAATTTCTTAGGATTTTGAATCTACCAATATAATTCTGATGTTTAAACGTTTTGAGAGAGTGATATATAGTGCTTGTAGGTTTTATTTGTGTGGGGGAGAGTGTGCTACGATTTTTCTGTAATGTATCTTGTGGCACTTATACACGTTTGAAATTTTTTAAAATTCTAACGTTCAGAGATTGTGTTGACACATACCTTTCCAGTCTATGTGCGTGTGTGTGTGTAAATAGAAAAAAAGACTTCAATATAAAATGTATTTGGTTAAATCAGAGTTATTCAAATATGTGAATATCTCAAATCAGAGATATTCAAATATTATAAACATCAAAATTGAGATTCTCTTAATTTAAATTTTTTAACTTCAAAGGACTTGTTTGAATATTGAATAGAACTCTATTGGATATTATTCTTTTTAGTTTGAATTTTATATAGCCAAGGATAGGTAACCCAAATAGGGGGCAGTCCCGTGTTTTCCAAATGAAAAGAAACAAAAAATACTCTAAGCCAACTGAATAGTTAAACTTTTAAGAATGTGGACAAAATGGTCAAGTGACTTTAAATGTTTAATTTACTGAATAGCTATGCATACATTTGTAAAATAACACTAAAATATTTCCAAACATTGGGGTTTTTTCTTCTTACATTTTAAAAAACAATTTTATTGAATATCCTTTAACACATCCTCAACATCAGTGTCTTTATTACTACAAGACACTTTTTGGTCATCTGTTTTCTAGAACACGTTCTCACACAGGGCTTTCAAGTCCATTGCTAGTGCTGTCATAGGGAAGTCCATCCCAAGTCATAAGTCTTCAGTGCATATATGAGGACGGGTGCTGATGTATATTATATATACGTGTTTTATATATACACATATATATTAAACATTGTCATGCTTCCCCTAGTTTCCTAATATATTGCTTTTTTAAAGGGTTACTGACATATAACTCTTATAAGAGCGTACTCATAATAATGACAGCTAAATTTTTATCTCTTGTTTTCAAGAGATTCTCTTGTGTGACCCTTGAAGCATGGAAAATAGGATTAATTAATGTTATTTCAAACTAACATGTCCTCTCTCTCCACCACTCCAATGTAGTACTTAGTTCTTCAAAATAGTATAACTGAGAAACTGCCCCATAATACATGGGATTTTGATAGTACTTGAGTATAAGGGGACCGACTCTCTTTTTACTAAGGAGTGTTAGGGAGGAAGAATTGAAAGTTTAAACCACAACTTAAATGTTCACCTCTCCCACCATTATTTCTATACTATCTGTTGATTTTCACATTTTTTTCTACCATCCTAACATTTCTTTCATTAAACTTTTCTGTATAAACAAAATAACAAACTTTAAACTCCATCAAGCCACAGTGAAAACTAAAAGTAAAGAACAAGTAAAAGTAAAGTCAAGAACAGAGTGACTCCTAGCACCAGAGGCCAAGTGGCTGTGCAGTCCCTGTGGGGTGGCGCACCTCCAAGCAGGTCATCTCTGGAGGCCGGTGCCCTGTTCGAGACAGTGGTCACCCTTCCTCCCACTGGTCCGTCTGCCTCCTGGAAGCGAGAATTACACACAGCCCTAATACAGCTGTGGCCCTTGGGGAATGCAAAAGCACAATCGATTGATTGTTCCATGTGAATAAAGCAAGTGTGTGGTATAAGAGGGTTTGATGGGTTCTGGTGAGTTTCTGCTCCTTTGGTAGAGGGTGGCACTTGTCTTTTCTTAGTAAATTGTGGCCCCATCCAAACAGGGTAGGGCGTTGTGTTTTCCTGCTGTCACCAGCTTCTCCTCTTGATTAAGCTTGTCTTTCACCAAGCTGGCGTTACTGAAGTACTTGAAATCACGGATAAAGAGGTGGGATCTTTACTGCTTAAAAACTCAGTGCACTGATACGGTGTTTGGGTCTCTCAGCTTTTCACGTAGTGAAATCCTCATTTCCCTGTCTTTTCCGGTCCTTCGGTCTTAGCGCTGCTTCTTCCGTGCTGCCCGGATATTGTGGACAGTAATAAAATTACCAAGTATGTCAGCTGGCATTTCATTTCTCAGTGTCTAAGCTTGCTGTGTGCCCTGTTTCCAGGGAAAAAGTGGCCCCAGTATAGGCATCCTTCGGGGAAGTTGTTGCTCAAAATTCCATTCCCTTATTGCACAGTTTAGTTGTGGCATTGCTCTCTTCTTCCAAAGGTGGGGCAGGATGGTTGGCGATGGAATGAAGGATGTGGATGTGGATCCAGCCCAAGCGACAATTTTCTTAAGGAAAAGTGGTGGGAGGAGGTCAAATGCAAAGCACCCTCTGACAGGCAGCAATGTTGCACAACAATAATCTTTCGGACTGGTGTAGACAACCCTTTTCGTCTTCAAAGCACTTTGCTAACATTTAGTTCGTTAATTCTACCAACAGCCCTGTAGGGAGTTACGTTTTTATTATAATAGCTTTACGTTGCCTTTAAAGAACTGAGACCGGGTTGGAGAAGGCGACTTGCTGAATGCCACCGGGCCATCCCTCACTGTCTAGGTGTCTCTGTCTTTCCTGTGAAACGATTCATGCGACCGACAAAAGAATGGGGATTTCGGCGGTTCCCAGAAACCTGTGTGATGCAGGAATCCACTGCCACTTGTTGCTCCAGAAGATACCATGCCTCCTGCTCCTGCGCTCTGTGGCTGCTTACAACAGCAAGGCGCAGAGACTGAAAACTTGTAAACAGCTGTCGGGGGCTGGGGGTGGGCAGAGTGTAACAGAATAGGCTGCCAAATTCCTGACTGCCATATGTGCTGTGTAATACTTGTCATCTCAAGTGAGTCATTAAAAGGTTTCCCCTTAATGGGGCTTTGAAGTGCTGGGACAGCTTGGGCGCATCTGTAAATTACCACAAACAGCCCTCTGACTGAGTTAGCTAATTGCTTGCTCTTTGACTTATTAGGATCAACTGAGTTAAATAATTTGTCACATGTGTGGCTCGTAATAAATAATGTGACTAGCCAGTTTGTGGGCTGTTTCAGTGATATATTGTACCCCTTTTGGACGATGTCACAAGTAGCTAGCAAATGTGGGCTATTTTATCCATAGGACTATCATATCCCTGAAGAAAGAGTCAGTTCTGACAGAGCAATTGGGGAAAAAATGCTAAAAGGAGTCTAGTTACTAACAAATGTGTTCACTTCTTCAACCTTTCCATAAAGTATAAATGTCATTTTTCTTGGATATTGGGCACATACATCACACATCATGCAAGTCATAGGCAAAAGAATATAAATTATCAGTGTGGAATTATTCTAGTTAATATGGACTGAATTATTACAGTTAAAATATTATCTGTTCCCTTTGTGAAAACAAGTAAGCCCTGCTAGCCAGCCCGGTGGATGTGCTCACCCCAGCTAAGCCCAGCACTGCATTCCGGCCAGAGTTTGTGCTGTGGGCTGTGCCAAGGGCATTGTTGTCTACTGCCAGAAGACAGACAGGGTGACAACTGGGATAGAGAGGACCATGGATGAGGGGAAGGTTAATTTGAAAGAGGGGATTGAGAAGGTCATTGTCCAGTCATAGGGAAAGGAGGATGCTTTGCTAGCCAGCAGTTAGAATTAAGTTCTTCTCTTGCCTAATAAATAATCTGTTGACTGTAGGTGCTCGTAGCATCTCACAGAAAGAGGATAGTGCCAGCACATCGGGGCTGGCTGGCTTTGGTAGCAGTGTCTTTGTCCTCATTCACAAAAGAAAAAAGAAAAGAAGGCAAGTAACTTGCCATGTTGTTAATGTGAACGATGCTCTTGTAGAAAGTATTATTATGTGAGTAATAGGAAAATAATTGAGCCATCTGTAACTGTTTTTAGAAAATCCTTGCAAGAATACATCATAATTGGCTTTCCTTATTATTCGCAACAGCAGCTTGGGACAGCAATTTTACTGTATTTAGCATGGAACAAGTATCAAGTATGTTTAAAACAAGGATCATTACGTTTTTCTATTATAAAATTGGTAGGTGAACCCTTTTATAATTTCATGAAAAAAGGTAATTTCTATAACAAAGGAGGATAGAAAAAGTCCAGTTTACCAAAGATTTCTTTTAGCTCTTCATTTCAGGGAACATCATTTGTTATTTATTTGATTGTGCTCCCCAAAGAACTAAATTAAAATAATAATGGCTTTAACTAATATTCTTATGACAATTTTTAAAATTGAAATATTACATTCTCTGTACATGTCACTTCAAAATTAATGTTCTTTTGCTGTTTTCTCTAATGACCTACTCTTTTTCTTTCTTTGAGTGTGTTCACTTAGGTTTTTAATATATCTCTATGCTTGCACATTATCACTGAGACAACAGGCAATAAAAACGCCAGAAAGTCTCAAACAGTGAGGCCGAGAAGTCACAAACAGGACCCAGCTGGAGGGTCCCCAGCTTGTTCTCCCCTCCCCTTTCTGGCCGCCCCTTTTAACCCTTGGTACTTGTCAACTCTCCTTGTGGATGTTCAGAGTAATTAGACAGTGGTTTAAATGTGTGTGTGTGTGTGTGTGTGTGTGTGTGTGTGTGCGCGCTGCGGGATAGTGATACGGAAGGGTGAATGCAGTTTGCAAACGAGAGGCATTTCTCTCTAATTAGTAGAAGCCACCCAAACCTCGATTTGTTTCATATGCAAAATAGTAAATGTCTGCAGCAGACCCAGACATCTCTCTGGCATTTGGAACAGGTGACCTTATTAGTTCCCTGGGCCTGTTTGTGTTTACTTTTGTTTACATAAGTTAATTAGTTGGTTAGAACAAAAGTATCATTTCTGCCTTCTGAAAAAATAAAACTTTACTCTCTCAATATGGCTTAATTTAATAGTGTGTGTTTTGCATTTGTTTTGGATATTATTTCTAAGTGACACCTTAAACTTCATAGGTGTGTCTTGGGTGTAACAAAAATAATTATTCTATTAAAAAGAGTATGTATAAGGAAGAGTGTATTTAACGATATTTATCTCAAGATAACTGGCACTGAACTAAATAGTTCCTTCCCTTAAAAGACAAAATGTGCTGAGACTGTACTCACACAGCCAATCTGAGGCATCCTAAATCACAAGCAGAGAGCCACTATAATGATTTGGCTTGGGCTGTTTTGCAGCTGTGCTTTGTATGTGTGTGCATAGGTGTTTGTGGGGCTGGGGTTGGGGAGGAAGATTGAGATTGTGGCTTGATTGGCACAGGTATATATCATGCTTCTAAGGGTTGGGCTTATCTTCATTGCTGAAAGTACAAGCTGGATGAAGTGCTCATCCTTAGCTCTTCTGGAAGAGCTCATAGAATGGATGTCCTAGTTTCTTAGTATCCAGTGACATATAGCTGTCACCACCAAGTGCACTTGTCTGTACAAACCTGCCGTATTGATCGTGGGGTGTCATCCAGCACTGAGGAGCAAGGAGGTACAGAAAGAGGAAAAATGACATCAAAAGGCCACTGAATTAAAGCCTTCAACACTAGTGCCAGAGACACCTGGCAGATACCAGCCCTGTGTGACTCTTGTCCTGGCATGGTCTTCCTATCTGCCCAGGAAAGCAGGCCCCAGGCACAACCTGTGAGAGAACAGGCACCGCCTCCTTGGGGAGAATGGACGGCAGACAGTCGTGGTCAGAGCCGTCTCAGCTGTGCCCACCCTGCGGTAGAAGGACCTCTCCAGGGCATGCAGGGCTGTTTGGCTGCCCCTCCTATCCAGACTGTGTGGAAAAATGTGCCAAGAAATTAGTCTCCCTGGTTTTGTAACAGTAGCACGTCTAGGAGGAAGAGCCGGGGATCGGGGATGATGTGAAGGGGACGTCATCCACTAAATGTTCAGGTCTCAAACACTGGGTTCTGCGCTGATTTCTTTTTTATTTTTTAACATTAAAAGTTTCTTTCTGCCTGTAAGTGTTTTTGCTACTTACTTTCCTCCCTTGCTGAGAAGCAGAAGTAAAATGGTCTCAGGTTTTTCATTATTTCTAACCATTGTCAGAAACTGCCTAACTATCTAAAGGCCGTGGTTCTTACGCGATCAGCAGTTCCAGATACCCAAATACCAGACATTCACCAGGGGCAGGACCTTGACAGCCCTTCAGCTCCTGCCACAAGTGAGTCTGAAATAATTGCTGTTGAAAGAATGACTCCATGCCACCCTCTTCTTTGCTGTCTGGACCCTCAGTCGGCCTCAAATTAGATCACCATAGAGAAACATACTTGAGCCACAGATGGATCACCTCCTCCTCTCGTGTCCTGCCCGTGACTTACGCCTTTGATTTTTATTTAGGAACGCTATTTAAAAAATAGGAACAAAGAAAGGAACAATCTGTGACTTTGAAAACCTTCCCACTTGTGTTTGTCAGTATCCATGTATGAGACCTTATGTACCTAGTGCCAGAGAAAAGCATTCCCTAAAGAACTAGTGTTTTTCTTTTATACAAGCAGTGTGAGCTTTCTCACCCAGTAGGGCCTTTTCTTGCTGCAGTTGCCTCATGTTCTCAGAGAGCGAAAAGATGGTGCTTGTAAGTTTTAACCATCTTATGCAAAGCTCTGGGGCATTTCCCCACTGTCACAGATGGTTTCGTATGCCTATGTTAATGTTTCTTTTGCAGTTTATATTATTTCACTTGTACGTGTTCACATTGTAAGAATATATTAAATCATTTTTAGAAGGAGAGCAGGTACAAATTATGAGTTATTAATTAAAATGAATATTTTAAATATATTCATAATTTTCTGATTTCTAATAATATACAAATACTGCCTTAGAAGATTCTAAGTTATAGAGCTACTTTATCTGGATATTGAGCCTCTGAATTCACAACCATATATAATATATTCAGCACATTCTGGAGCCACTAAGCATTTACGTGTAACCTTTACAGCACATTATACTGGGAAGACTTTGAGTTCAGAGATTTAGGAATGAATCCTAACTCTGCCACTTTGGTAACTTTGAGATAAAATTTTTCATCTGTAAAATTCTTAAAGAATACTAAAAATTATTAAATAAAGTAAGAAATATCAACATGCCTACCTCAGTGCTCTGCAAAATATGACTCTCAATGTCCTTCCGTCTGTTTTTGCTCCTGAATGCAAGGCAGTCTTGTGACGAAGGGTCTAGGAAACTAAATGCATTCAGCTGGGATCACTGCAGTCTTCCTGCGTTCGTCCATGTGTGTATTTACCCCACATTTACTTCATCAATCTAGGAAAATATGTTCCAGGTTACCTGATTAGACATTTAGAATAGACTGGTGAAGAAGCATGATGGCATGATGGCAGAACAACTGTTGAGGGCCGGGCGCGGTGGCTCACGCCTGTAATCCCAGCACTTTGGGAGGCCGAGGTAGGTGGATCACAAAGTCAGGAGTTCGAGACCAGCCTGGCCAATATGGTGAAACCCCATCTCTACTAAAAATACAAAAATTAGCCAGGCATGCTGATGGGAGCCTGTGGTCCCAGCTACTTGGGAGGCTGAGGCAAGAGAATAGCTTGAACATGGGAAGCAGAGGTTACAGTGAGCCGAGATCATGCCACTGCACTCCAGCCTGGGCGACAGAGCGAGACTCCGGAAAAAAAAAAAAAAAAAAAAAAAAAGAACAGCTGTTGAGAAGGAAAGTCAGCATTCAGGAGCCTCCCTTCCTAGGACCATCTTTTGGGGGAAGCACCATCCACAGACATGAGGGACACCTACAAATGACACAGGAGGCTGTTTCTTATACCTCCAAAAATCCTGCCTCTGTTACTAGTATTCTTGAATGTGTGTTTTCTTTATCATTTTACCTCTCAGACAAGTTTGACTTTTATTCTGATTTTTTTCTCAGACTTTTCTTTGGATTTACTGACTTGTTTAAACATCTTAGTCATGCTTATGAATAATTCACAATTACCTAATTAATAGAGGGAACTTTTCTCTTATCTCCCTGTTCTCTAAGATATGTATCCACTTGTTTCTAGAGATCTCTGTGACAGGACCTTCTCCTTCAATGCTTAGGGAATGTCCAGGGTTCCGGCTTTTGGCTGGTTAGGTGTCAGTAAGCTGGTGAGTGTTAGGATGAAAATATTCTGGTAGTCTGTGTCTACAATGTTGTAAAATCCAGATGAATGGATTTTAGATTTGTACAAATTTCTCTAGTCTATATTTGTCTGCACACTCTATCACATCTGTCAGACTGACACCATCTTACTGATGGATACCTTTTTAAACGCACAGCTAACTGCTTGTATTGCCCTGTACTATAGAAGTAAAATATGTTTTGGCTAATATTTCACAAAGAAAAATAATTCCTTTTAGAAAATGTTTAAAGAGACTTATTTAACTACTTTTAAAAGTAATCCTTAGTTGGCCCTATTAGCATGTCATATAAGAAAATGCAATTTACAACTTTTTTGAGTTCAAAGTAACTTTTGCATTTATTAAAGATTTCACCAGAATTAATATCATCAAAGTGGAGTACAGTGAGTCTCTGTAAATTATTGTCAGTGAATTGGGAAGTGTAGCTAAATATATCCATGTAATTTGTCAGGAGCATAATTTTTACTTAAACTGAAATACAACACTGATTGTTTTAACTTTTTAAAAATTGTTGTTAATTTAAAAGTTAACAAAACAATCAATTATAAACCAAGGAGTATATTGTTGTTATCATCCAGTGAGCATGGTGTGTGTTAGATGATTTTCCTTCCTCAGCAGGACTTGAGCAAGCATACTGTCCGTGCTGCACGTGCTGGCCACAGGGATTTAGGGTGCCCTGGGGCGCGGTGTGGCAAGTGTATTCCCAAAGGTTCAGCAGCGTCTGCTCCCTCGCGGACTTTCTGCTGTTTTCTGGGATGTCGATGCTGTAGTGCGGCCCAGAGCTCTTCACCAAACACGGTTCACGCGTTACCTTTTTGAAATTTAAAAATAAAACTTTTATATTGTAACTACTACATTTGTAAAAGCTTAAATATTTTCTTTTTCTTCGTCTCAGCAGGTTTAATTGTTGAACTTCAGGAAACAATTCAGAATGGCCCATTGAACTGGCTGCTGGTCAGGAGTAAACTGAGACCTGCCCTTTAATAAATAGAAAACCAAACGATTAGCAGCAGAATTAGCTCATACTCACTACTAACTACCTGCTCTCTGTATGGCACTCAGTAGCTCCAGCCACTTAACATTTTTAAGCCTTTTTTCCCCTCTGTAATGTAAACTTTGTGAAGCTCAGGCCTTTTTAAAATGTATACCCTTTGCTAAGTAAGCTCGATACAATAAAATCTTTGTTCTCTGCAGCATTGCAGATTCATATATGTATATACACACATGCACTGTCTAATATTTATCTGGTCTGGAATAAGCATTAATCTTTAATTACTATATAAACATTTTAAACAGGTGTGGAATAACTGCACTCTCAAAAATGCAGTGTTTATCTCCTTGCTGCCTGATGGCATCGGCCCCACTGCCTGACAGCACCTCCCTGTGCTTGAGGTGGAAACGGAGAGGCGGTGGGTAAAGGGCAAAGAAATGCCCCAAATCCCACATGAATCAGAAATTTCCAGTTATAAATTATGCACCACCATAACATCCTTTACCACAGTTTGCCAGCCAGGAATTGAGTTTGGGGTAGTGTTTTTCTGTGTTGGTAGGGTGTGGGGCTGGGGGCTGTATATATAGCCATGCATTTTTTTTCTTCCTGTGGATTGTACACCCTCAGCCGCCTTTTCTTGGGGCTGTGCGCGGAGCCTGTGGTGTGAGGAGATATAAAGCAGCATTTTTCTAACTGCCTTTGGAAACAATGAGGGCTCTGTTAACAGGAGCCCAAGCCTCTGCAGACTGCCTCGCTGGGCGGAATGACTGGTGGAGCCCAGGTTCAAAGCCATTGGCCTCCAAGTGCTTTAATTCAGCATTATTTTTGCTTCTCTAACCTCTTTTTTCCTTTCGTTCTTCTTTTTTAACCTAAGCGTTCTGAGGTCTCCTTGTTTGGTAGGGAACTGAGCAGCAACTTTTTATAATTAGATTCAAGTTAATCAAATGAAGGCTTGGATATTTTTAAATGTCATTTAATCTGCTTCTCTTCTTCCTTCATGGATTTTATCACTCTAGCTTAATTTGTTGTAAAATTTCCCCTCATTTTTGCCTAGTACCAGGTTTTCCAGTTTAAAATAAAATCGAAATAGAAGACAACAGATATTTTCAGTAATCTTTGTTCTTCCTTGAAATACACAAACTCAATTCTGTACTAGACTTAACACCAAGAAGTTGTAATATTCCTAGTAGTAATTTTTCTGCTATTACAAATCTGCTAGGTTGGAGAAATGAAAGGGAAATAGGAAATAAAAGGTTCTATAATTAAGGACAAAACGAAGAGGATAAAGTTCTCAAGAAACCTTAATTGAGGAATATTTCTTACAGAAAGCAGTTTATGTCTGTGGTAAGTGCTGACTGATGAAGTTAGGATATTTTGGTCAATTTAAAATGATAATCCCTGAAGAGAGAGTTGGGATCATGGAGCTGGGGAGCATAGATGACGGCGTTTCTACGCTCCGGCAATAGAAATGTAAGCATATGCTTTCTTGTTCGGTCAAAAACTCTGTCTTTTGTACGTTTTGCAAATGAAATATGAAAACAAGGCAAAGGAAACAATGTTCAAAACTATTTTTAACATCTCACACTGCTGTAAACTCAAGATATTATATGAAGTTTGACTTTATACTTGGGGTCTTTCTCTGCTTTTGGGAGTTTGCTGCCCAGCTTAGCCTTGTCGGGGGTTTGCTGCTCAGCTTAGGCTCTGACAAGCCTACTTTCTACGCAGAGGAGGGGAGATCAGGTTTCCAATTTGTTAGGCGATAGGCAGTGGGGTGGTGCACCGACAGGTCTGGTTCTGATTTTTAAGTGGTGTTAAAAAGGTCAAGGTTCACATTTTTCCCATTTTATCCTGAGTTCATCACCAGCAAATCTGCCTTTGCCACATTTAGTCGACACTACTAAATGAACGCAGACCGGAAATGGCGATCATGGGTTCGCTTTCCCTCTTGGTTATGGTCTAGCATCCACTACAGAAAAAGAAAAATTCGTGTCACCGTACAGTGGCCCTTGCTTCATAGTTTTGACTAGTAGTCTGATCATTTAAATGTCTAGTTAACATTTCTTATTTAGAGTGAAAATAAATAGCTCAATAATTTTAATGTTTGAAGATAAGAATGGAGTGCTGTTTTATTAATTCATCATTTTTCCTTTGTCATGGTTCTTTAAGTTTACACTTCTGTTTTGAAAAATGCTGTTAGGAACTGCATTATGTAAAAATATGTAATATTGAAATTATCTTTTTTTCTAACACAGGAGTTAACAATAGCTTCCCAAATCTCTGCTATAAAATATTAAGCATCATTTTTATGTAATAATACTAATAAATAATGAGAAAAGTTTAGAGAAATAATTCTTGATATTTATAATGTTTTATCTTGGTTGTTTTTTGAACTGATGATAAACTAGAAAGTTAATTTATTTTTGCAAAAAGTGACAAAACTTATATAAATAAAACGTTATGACCCACGCCCTTAGAGAAATTAATTGTATCAGTTGAAAATGGCCACTCTTTTTTGCTGGTTTTTGGCTAATTTGTTTGAAATTGATGAATGCTTTTTTTAAATGACACATTAGAAAATATATGTTATCAAACTTATATTTT
This sequence comes from Macaca fascicularis, assembly GCF_037993035.2. Classification (NCBI taxonomy): domain Eukaryota; kingdom Metazoa; phylum Chordata; class Mammalia; order Primates; family Cercopithecidae; genus Macaca; species Macaca fascicularis. The sequence continues at coordinate 171,172,466 of NC_088378.1, forward strand.
TATTTTGAGATAAACATGTGAAAACTTTAGTTTGGTAATTTGTGATTTGCTAAAATGCAGAAATGTGAAGAAATGTACATGTATGTGAGATGTTTGGCTTTCATTGGCTTTGCAATAATGATAAAGTGATTTATAGATTATCAAACTACTATACTGTTTAGACATATATTATGATGTTCCTGTGTGATCTCAGGCGACCTTGTAAACCTGTCTGAATCTGTAAAGAAGAATTTCACTTATAAGACTTAAAAGAAGCTTGTGGGAGGTGTCAGAATTTTTAAATTACTACTATTTTATTCGCAAAAAGCTAACCAGGTACTTCATGTAAAATGAGAGATATTGAATAAAATTACTGGGAAGCTTCTTACCCACTTCCCCATTTATGTTGGAACACACACACACATGCACGCACACACACGATATTTTTCTGTGTTTATGAGTGCTATATAAAGAATTAATATGTGGACACATTACATAATACCTTAGAATTTTACAGCCAAACGTTTGTGGGTGCTGTTTCCACTCCCACCCTTCTTGAACACAAATATGTACTTAAATAAGGAAAAATATACCCTCTGAAGTGAAATCCTAAAAACATTTTCTTTTTTACTTGCTAAAATTTTTCCTATGGTGGGTTTTCCTAAACATGTAGAAGAAACTAATGGTTATGGGTGATTTTAGTGCCTCCTAAGAGCTAATTGATAGGCCAGTTCATTAAGATTCCCCTACCTCTTATAGTCACATAGGTAGTAAAAACCACTGATGCAACAGATAACAGTCCGAAACTTCTGAATTTAATGTTCAAAATCAGAGTTGCTAAAAAAATTTCTTCCTTTTCTGCGGGATAAAAATGCAAACATTTTACATGTTAAAAAGTAGGATAATGTGATTAGTTTAGCCTTAAACAGTTATTACTCATAATGAATTATCTATACCTTTAGTATTTAACTTACCTAATTTTGGGGATGTTTTCTCAGTGTTTTGTATAAGTTGTATGTTTTATATTTGGAAGAGATAATGTTGCTTGAAAGACTTACTTATAACAGTGTTAGAGACATTATATGCATAAAAACTACAGCTCTCCACCAATAAATCTTATGTTATCCCCATGATTTTATTCTAAAGAAGAATATAGATCACCAGTACAACATAGTAAGAAGTATGGAACTTTTTTTACCCAGGGAACTATATGAATAAAACGTTAGGTGTTTTCAAGTTAATTTGACAGGGTTGTCATTCCAGGATACTGCTGAATGCAGCTGGGAAGGGTTCTTTGGCAAAGACTAATCAGTACAAGCTCCATCAGGTTGTGGAAATCTATTAATCACAGAATCCTTTTATGGACAGTTTCAATGTGTGTTAACCTTGTTCTAGCTAATACAGAGAGCTGTTTCTGAGACACAGGTGGTGTGTTCAGCAGATTCTCTTAGCTCGATAAGCTGCACCTAGCATTGAGGAGAGCAGTGGTGTGTGTCGCTCAGACATTTCAGTGATGCCCGCTGGATTCGAGGCTGTGCCAGCAGGATCTTTTGTCTTTTCCTGATACCTCTTGCTCAAGGTGTGTTTATGTAAACGCAGAACCATTATTTTAAAACATTAAGCAAAGTAATGTTATTTCCGTTTCAATGCTGATGGGTCACCCAGTGCCCCAAAAATACGTGAACGGCCGAAGTCACAGACCACGTTGTTTTTATTGTCTGGTTTGTGAAGAGTGCGAAGTCCGAGTGCGAAGTCCGAGTGCGAAGTCCGAGTGCAGAGGCAAGGATCTGTTCTTTCCTCATCGCCAGCTCCCTTCCGTTCTGGTTATTGTCCGTAAATCCCAGCTAAGTACTCAAAGATTTAAAGTGTAATGAAACTTAGATGCTTGGGAAAGTGGTTGAAGTGAATGTTCTCTGTGAAGTCTTTTTATTATCTAAAAGTTTGGGTAATTCCATTGTTCTTTTTTCCTGAATATATTCAATAATACCTGCTTTCAGTTTGGATTTTAACAATCCTAATTTTCAGTGCAACAGATAAAATGTATTTTATTTTATATAGACATTGCTATCTCTCACTTTTTCAGAGGTGAAGTCAGAAAAAACAAAATGTGTTTCTAAAACCCTAGACTCACTTGTGACTGGGGACTAAAGTGCATTTCTTCCAACTCTCTTATGTTGGCTTCTCCACAGAAGACACCATGACACCAGCTCAGGAGGCTGATAGGAGGCCAGATCACTCTAGCCGATTAGCCCATTTCCCTGTGACCTGTGGGATACCTCCTGCCTTTTTGCCTTTTTTGGGGGGGTGGAGGGAGAAAGAGCAGTGATAACCTTTAGCCACTGACATTTCTGCTTCATGCCCCAAAATTAGAGGAATCTGATCAGCCTGATTAGTGCTAGCAGTCCAACCCTGTAGGCTGGGAACACTACAGGGAACACTACTGGGAACACTGGAACAGGCTCTCCTGATTTACCCCGAAAATGTAGTTTCCAAGATGCCTAACCCAGGCTGTATGGTAAAATGAAACCCCCTCACCATCCCCAGATACACCACACTGGAGTGGCCCCTCCTGGTTCTGTAGACCCTGTGATTCTCAGTCCTGTTTGTTCATTCTGCAAAACATTATTTTGTTTCGTTTAAATATGTTTCATCACCTCTTCCTATTTTATACACATGTATCCTCCCAGAATGAACACTCACTCAACGCAGGACTGAGTCCAGAACTTCAGAGATGTCAGTTGGCTTCCTGCTTCTCCATTCACTGAGGGTGCTTTCCCCTTGTGTGCATGTCACCCTCCAGGTGATTTGTAAAGCTCTCCTCCAATGATCTGGCTCAGAAGCAGACATCTTACTTAGTAGTTTAACAGTGCACTAACCGGAAGGCAGAGTAAAGACAGACAGATCTTGTTTCGGTAACTCTGTTCTTGAATGGAGAAGAGTGATATTTCATTGCCCTAATGATGGGGTCTAGGCCAAGGGCATGTGAGTGAGAGTGTGCCACTGACTGGCGCAGTTAGTAGAGCAAGTCCAGGGAAGGCACCAGCCCTTCTGAGCACGCATCACAAACACAGACCTGCCTGGGTTCCTCTCTCCTTCCCATCAGTGCGTGCCTGCCACGTAACTCTGCAAGTTGGAGAACTTCTTAGCTTGTTTAATCTTCTGAAAGTACCCTTGGATTTTGCCTTCCCCATCAAGTTCCTACAACCCTAACCTGTGGGCCAGCCCTTCTCTTCTTCACAGTTGACAATGTGAGAAGACTCTTCTCGTCCTTTTTTGGGGGCACCAGACATATATTGGTGAAAGATATCAGCCGTTTAGGCGGGTGTATTGAGGTGTAACTTATATACAGTTAAATGTACTGTTACTAGTATGTAGTTCTATGATTTAAAAACTGCATATAGGCCTGCAGCTACCACCATAACCGAGACACAGAACAATCCATCTGTCACAAGATTCCCCTGAGCATCTTCAGAGTCGGCTTCCTCCTCTCTCCCCCGAGCCTTGTAATCTCTAATGTTTTCTGCCCTACTGTTTTTCCTTTTCCAGAATACCATATAAATGGAATAATCCTGTAGGTAACTTTTGGAGTCTGTCTTCTTTCACTTCACATGTGCATTTGAGATTTATCCATGTTGTGTCTATCAGTAGTCGATTCCTTTTTTATTGCTGAGTAGTAATCTATTGTATAGATCAACTTATTTTTTAACTTCAGAAACAAAATCGTATAACTTCATTATAAGATTTTTATTACATATCACATTTATATGTATTAACAGTTTAAGTTACATATAATTAAAGTCTGAGATACAATGGTTAATTTTTAATTCTTGTATTCCTCTTTTAAACATTGTTATATAGGGTTTTGTTTTGTTTTGTTTTACTATTATTTTCAGTTTATCTTATTCACTACAATATGAAGTCTAGAAGGCCAGTGGAGATCAGGACTGTCTTCAGGACAATCTATAGGTCAATCTGTATAAGAAGCCTCTACTCCGATTATATATATATATATATATATTTTTTTTTTTTTTTTTTTTTTTTCTTTTTGAGACGGAGTCTCGCTCTGTCTCCCAGGCTGGAGTGCAGTGGCACGATCTGGGCTCACTGCAAGCTCCGCCTCCTGGGTTCACGCCATTCTCCTGCACAGCCTCCCGAGTAGCTGAGACTACAGGCGCCCGCCACCGCGCTGGCTAATTTTTTGTATTTTTAGTAGAGATGGGGTTTCACCGTGTTAGCCAGGATGGTCTCGATCTCCTGACCTCGTGATCCACCCGCCTCGGCCTCCCAAAGTTCTGGGATTATAGGAGTGAGCCACCGCGCCCGGCCTACTCCGATCATATTAAAGTAAGATTTTCTAATTTCTTAAAATTTTTACCTATGTATTATTTTCTTAAAATAAGGACTGAATATGTTCGAAGGCACTGAATGATACATTACGATGTTTGTTCTTCAGATACAATCAGGTTCTGATTCGGAGATCAAATGTGACTATTATAAGGCTACAGAAATCACCTGTAAGTCCCCAGATTTCACAGTAGGGAATGTCAACAGATGTGGGGACCACTCAGTCATTCACTCAGTGGAAGGGCAGACCCCAGTCTCCACTCCTGGTCCAGGCTGTGCTTCCAGGGGCTCCTCAGCACTTCCTCTGAGGTTACCTGACTGGTCTTTTGACAGACCATCCAGAAACAAGGGCTTTAGGATTCTTTCTCCTTTGCTCAAAAAACCAAAAACAAAGAAGACAAAGGTTTGAAGTGCAGCATCATCATGAGGCATAAACTTGTGAAAGTAATTGGATTCATTTCATTGCACGTTTGGTGGCCATTACAGCTGAAATGTTGCAGTTTTATGCCAAATTGAATGAATTTTTTGTATTACTTTTTTTCATCCAACAAACTATAGCCTAGCTCCATTTGTCTTTCTACCTGGTGGAAGGTTTTTATTTTTATATTCTCTGGCATGAAAGACATTTTAATAAATAGTTTGTCGAGGGCCATTGTCCGAGCAGCAGTATTTGCAGACGCCGTTTCTGTGAGCAGTGCCGAGGCAGCACCAGGATTCCACGCTGGAATCCTCTTTTCCAGTGAGGTATCAGCGTCTATGGGTCAGACTTCTAGGTAAGTGCTGCATCTGGATGTCAGCAAGAGCTGCAAGATAGTTTGCTAGTCAATCAGTTACTGCCAGGGCTGGCTGGAAGCACCATCTCTGTGCAGGGCTGAGTGCAAAGTTCACACAGCACAGGCCTGTAGGGCGGACTGCGTCACCTCAGACCTGAGAATCCGGCCAGTGCGCTTCTGTGTCATCTCAGTTAAGTGCCCGCCCCCCGAGAAAAAGCACTGAGATACGGTCATTTCTCCTTTAATGTACCCTGCCAATGCTTGTAGATGATCTTAAACCATTAAAATTCATTTTTTAAAGTTGAATAGATTATAACTTCTTATGTAGACAGTAAGGAAAACACAAAAATTGTCATTTTTATTGCTTTCTCGTAAGATCAGCAAATGGTGCTCAATATTAATGATCCCAGGAAGGTCTATAGAAATGTTAAAAAGTCTCTTTAACCTTGCCAAAGAGAATGGTCTTGGGAGTTAAAAAAACTTTGACTCTCGGTGTCAGAAGTAAACATTTGAATTTGCTCTTCTCTCTCCATTACATTTCTCTCCCTGTTTTTATCCCTATTCAGTAATATATAGTGTGCATTTCTCAGTGAAAATAACAACCAAAGAAAGTAATTGGAAATAAGTAAAATCTAAACCAAATACTAGTGTGAAGTAGTAGAAAAAAATGAAATGGAAATCTAGTGACAAGCAAAGCATTGTTATTGAAAGGTTTTTGGAAAAAAGCCTCTTTCACTTTGCTGGCCCAGTTAGAAAGTTTGGTCCCTGGTACAAAGCCATACAGCTGCACACAATATAAAGTAAGGTTAACAGCATATTTGGTGCGTTTATAACTTCCCTAGGGCATTTTAACATTAAAAATAGTGATTGTTAACCCGGTCCATCTGAACTTAAATATGAGCTTACTTTGCAAGAAATGAGGGGTAACGTCTAAGCACTTTTCTCTAGGTTTTATTATTCTTTTAAGGTTTTACATTATAGCTCCTTTTTTGTCTGTTTTATACGTTTTATTCCGTGTACTGAGATACTTGGAGTTGTAGGCTAATTGGATATAAGACCCTTGACTCTCAACTCTGTAACTTTACTCTTAGGCAGAGTGTGACATAGATCTTCATAAGTGCAATACATTCCTTACTCTTACGTAGGGTGACACTGATCTTCATATATTTATGCACTTTCCTCTAACATGGTGTGACACTGATGGTCATAAACATAACACAAGCTTATGGTGGATGTGGTAGTACTTTATCTTAGAATGGCCCATGAGTGTTCCGAGATGATAATTATAGACAACTACCTTAGTATGTTTTGATCATAATCACAGAAATGCAATTCCTAACAAGGGTGGCACCTTCTAGACTGTCGGAATGGTTGCAGCCATATTTATGATTTTTATTAATAAAGAAAACCAAGAAGTCTGCAAATGGACTAGGGCTCAGTCTTGCTAAAAATATAGTGAATAACACAAATACACTTTATTATATCTTCGATAATGCAAAAAAGGTAGAAGCATCCATCCTTTCAAGGCTGAGGGATGTGTGTATTCTACTTGGCAATTCTCCAACTCACAAACAGGAAGCAAATATATTTAACCATAAGAGGCATCCTGAGAAAAATAAGTTCGGGGGCACTTTCCAAGTTAGTCCCTACTGTGATCCTAAAGTCAAGTAACTATTAGCCAGAGCCAAACAGCAATTTCCAAGGTGTAAGGAGATAAAGATACTAGAGCAGACAGCAACCCTCAGCCCAGATCCAATGTAACACACCACAGAGGCGGCTGCCTCCATATGTCCCCAGCCTTATTTATTGTTCATGGGCTTTGGAAGCTGCCACCCAGGTAATCCCTGTGCTTCCTTTTGTGATGACTGGAACTGAATGCAGCATATGGACTGTCAGGTGATTTTTTGAAGTGTGAAAACAGCAAAACCCAATTACATTCACTGCAATGAATGTCATATGAATGTTTTCCTCTGTACCATCTCTACGACCCACTTCCTTTTTTACTTTATAACTTGGTAATGGAGTCAGTACTGTCTGAGACAGGAGACTTGGAGCATCTTGATGACAGATTAGAATGGCAAGTGCTGGTGCTCTTTCTCTCTGGAAAGCACAGGGAACTCTGGATAGAGGTGGAAATCTGTTCGCATGTGGGACAACTGTGCATTCTGGGACCGAGTTCATTTGTTTAGTTTCTTAGATTATAAGTGTGCTGAAAAACTCATGAACTCACAAGGTGTCCTTTCAGAAATGGTTTTTAGTATTTTTGCCCTCTCTGTCAGTGGCACATGAGAGTTGATGCCCCTGACCTCCAAGATGGACATAAGGAAGGAGTGTGTTCACATCCACATGGTCCTGTAGGGAGCGAAGTGGTTGGTCACAAGGGTGAGATGTCTAGGATGGAATATCAAAACTATGCAGCCTAAAGCGTTCCACGCCAAGCACTTCTAAGCTGGCTGCTGGGTCTAGGGTGGAGACCCCTACCTGTTGAACTCTGTTGGAAATAAGAGTCTGTGCTCTTGCATTTTGTCCAGATCTGCTACAGCTTCCTTGCTCTGGGCAGTATGCCAGGATTGTCTGTCTTGAGCAAAGCTGGGGCATCCCCATCATAAAGTGAAAGGAGTCCACTGCAGCTGCAGACTATTAAAATGCAAATTGGGCAAATACGTTAGCTCTCAGCCATCTGAAGAGCTAATGTCTACATCAGTGGTAGAGTTTGGCGCTCCATATGGAAGCTAATAACGCTTTCAGGGCCAGGAGGAGTTTTCTGATTTATGGAAGTAAAGGGAGAGAGTGTAGCCGCTGAGTTATAAGTAAGAAGAGATACAGGCAACCTCTCACAGGTAGGTTAGAGCGCAATCTTCTGTGATGTTGCAGCAAGCCTGCGTGAATTATAAAGACGGTTTTCATTCTCAGCAACTTTATTCACCAAAATCAGGAGATGAAAAAAGTTAGGGTATTTTAAAGACACATACACCAGCATTATCACCATCACTCCCGACAAGTGTGATCCTCACCAGCCATAACTCCAAAATACGAAACTGACCCCCTGAGGCAGTCTCTGCACTTACAGGGAGGTTAAGGATTCCCCAGATACTGTACTGCTCATTGTTCAGCCATCTGAAATTCTGGAGGATGTTGGAACAGTTGTGGGGAGATTTTGGATTTGAGAGATTAGGTACACAGACACACAGTATGTATGAATATATATTTATACATCCAATTTGTCACAGTCAGAATCTCCCTGTAATGTACCTGCATGCATCCATCCATCCATACGTGTGTTTGTGTGTGTGTATTGTAGTGGCAGATAGAAAAGAGAAGGTTAGACTGTATGGTGCCTAAAATTTGTTGAAAAAGTAAATTAAAATTCATTTTCAAATGTTCCCATTTCCGGAAGGGTGAATCTGTGTACATTTTTTCTTGAAAAATATTGTTTCTTTGTCAATCTGCTAGTCAGCATCCTGCTATCAGACCGTATTTTGGTTAACAAAAGTAATATTTTTATCACTTGGTCCAGTTGAATATTTTTCTCAGTGGATCCTTGAGTTCTTTTTCCTCTGATATTTAACTTCATTTACTACTCCTGGTGACAGCTGTTTACCTGACAAGTCAGGTACCCTCTCAATACCTCGGGAGTAGTACCAGCCATCTCTAAACTGTGCATTCTGGATTCTGCAATGATCTCTATTCGAGAATAGAACTCTGTTCTGTTTAGTGTTAACTGAAAAACCCTTGGCCACACTCCAGCTTCTGGCATTTTTACTTTTTCTTTACTAAGTAGGCCCTCCCTTCAATGGTAGAAATAAGAAAGAAAATGAGTTGTAATTTAAGTCACCAAAATTTTCTTTTTTTTTTTTTTTTTTTTTGAGTCGGAGTCTAGCTCTGTCGCCCAGGCTGGAGTGCAGTGGCCAGATCTCAGCTCACTGCAAGCTCCGCCTCCCGGGTTTACGCCATTCTCCTGGCTCAGCCTCCCGAGTAGCTGGGACTACAGGCGCCTGCCACCTCGCCCGGCTAGTTTTTTGTATTTTTTAGTAGAGACGGGGTTTCACCGTGTTAACCAGGATGGTCTCGATCTGCTGACCTTGTGATCTGCCCGTCTCGGCCTCCCAAAGTGCTAGGATTACAGGCTTGAGCCACCGCGCCCGGCCCAAAATTTTCTTGATTATGGTTTGAGCAAATGGCTGACCCCTCGAGAAGATGTTGATGTGAATGGCTAACAGCTCTGGGACTCTATGCATCCCCAGTGCTTTTCCCAGAGTGGGTCGTACAGGCACTTGGAGCCACCTGATGTCTTTCCTGACACCATACGGGGAGATTGTTTGGTTGATCAACTGACTTATAAAGTAGGGGAGTTAGCTCTATTTGTCATAGGTAAACAAAGAGCAACAAAATAAATACAGAAAGGTTTTTAGATGCCAAGTGCTTACCTACTACAGATGAGGAGCTTTTATTTTTTTTCCGACAACTACATATCTCAGACCCACAGACTTTTCCTCTCTAAAGAAAACGTAAAAACCATCGGTTAATAGTTAAGAATGACTTATTTCTCATCTTCTTTTTCATTCCTTTTTCTGATTATCTGTGTGCTTTAGAGTGAGCTATCCCTTAGCAAGGAAGGATGATAATAAAGGAAATGTTCCAGGATAATTTGAGATTTCGAGGTATCTCCTCTCCTCTAAACATAAAAAGAAGACAAGACAATCTCAAGACATTGGAGATAAGGCTGTTTGTGGATGTGGCCCATCTCACTGCTAGATTGCGAGTCTGCAGGCAGTGTCTGATGTGCCCACATGCTGAATGAGAATGGTTCTGCAATGTGGTACTGACATTTTAGACCAAATAATTCTAGCTGTTCTGTTCAACAGTGTCCCTGAGCTCTGCCCACTAAAAGCACCCAGACAGCCCCAGCTGTGACAATCACAGATGTCTCCAGATATTGCCACATGTAGCTTGGGTGATAAAATCACCCCCAGTTGGAAACCACTCTTCTAGAAGGATAGATAGGAGCTAGACAGTGCTGGAGGACATTATTAACAGAAAACATTGGAAGTTTGTCTTCAACCTGTTGTGTTTTGGTGTTTACAACAAAATCTGTCTTCTTAAGTCTGAAATTTCAATTTGGTACGTGGTATTTTTGCCCTTGTTTTAGTAAAATAATGCCGTTAAGGTAAACTCGATGTCAGTGGCCTCATCCATACACACAGACTCATAATTCGCCTTTCTCTAAGTTCTGTTATCACACGTCTTGTATGGAAAATTGCTGCACACTAAAATATGACTTTTAAGACAAGCATAATTTTCAGTTTTACAGAATAAAAGCATTTCTGCTACCAAATCTTGCCTGGGTGTGAATTTTTACAACTGGGATATTAATCCTTGAAAAGAGGTTTTTATAATGGAAATGCTGACACAACCTTAGCTGCCCTGCTTCAAATGGTATCATTATATTATTCCACTCTTGACCATGTCCATGTTCTGAAAACAGTGGCAGCATTGTCTGCCTCTGAATAGTGCTAAAGGACCACGGAGGGGAAGGGTTTGGCACTGATATCGGAAGGGGGGAGATTAAAAATACACCTTGCCTGCATGACTCATTCATTCAACTCGGGGGATTCTCTAAAATGAGTAAGTGAGTTTGATCCACACAGAGTTGATACATTTCACCATAGATGGGCAACTCAAATTGATTCTATCTCCCAGACTATTTTAACTGAGTCTTCAATAGCTAATCACTTTTCTGTTGGATAACTTATAATATGAAATTTTCATTAGGCTCTGTAGCTACTAACAGCCCATAAAGACAGCTTGAAATAATGTTTTCTGTCTTGCCCTGTACACCTGGTTGTCCAAATGTGTACACACACACACGCACACATGCACACACACGCACTCACACAAGTTGTCTCCTTGTATAATCCTGAGACAACCTTTTCCAAAAAGGCAGTGTTTTGTGTCTTGTGTTGACAGTATTTTATGTCTCAGATACTCTTCAGAGTTTCCTGTATGCCTTTGGTGAGTGGGAAAGGGAAAAAAATTCTCCTAGCAAGTCCCACCTGCAGTTTTCCTTTCCCCTTTCTCTCAACAAGGACAGAAATGAGAACATTCTCCAAGATGCACACAGACTTTAAAGCGGATCCCAGCCAGGCGCGGTGGCTCATGCCTGTAATCCCAGCACTCTGGGGAGCTGAGGCGGATCACCTGAGGTCGGGAGTTCAAGACCAGCCTGACCAACAAAGAGAAACTCCGTCTCCACTGAACTGGGCATGGTGGCACATGCCTAAAATCCGAGCTACTCGGGAGGCTGAGGCAGGAAAATCGCTTGAACCCGGAAGGCAGAGATTGCAGTGAGCCAAGATTGTACCATTGCACTCCAGCCTAGGCAGCAAGAGCGAAACTCCATCTCGGGGGAAAAAAAAAAAAAAGAAGTGGATCCCACGTCCCACCATCCTTCTGCCATTCCCAGGGACAGAAAAAATAGTTCAGGATAGTTAGTAACAAAATTAAGAGAGAAAAAAAGACACTAAGGAAAACGTAATGCTAAATTTTCAAAGCAAGTATTATAAAGAAACACACCTTTTTAGTGGAGGGGAAGCTTGTGGAAAATAAAGAGCGAAAAAGCCCTGTTAAACTTGTTTGCTCTCAGGCACAGGGCAGAAAATGTATCGCTGTGCCTAGCATGGAAAGGCTACTGAAGTTTTTTTGTATACACCTCAACTGCCATTTTTGAGTTCCCTCGTTAAGCAAAAAAATTTTATTACAGAAAATATCCTTGAAAGATTTTGAACAAAAGGAAGTACTGGTAAATTTATCATTTGATTTTAAGTTTTTGGCATGCATACTACATATTGGTAACCATTCTTTCACTTAAACGGATATTGCGAGCTCTTGAGGCCTGTGGCTTTGAGGGAACTGTGTAATGCCCCACTGCGTTTTCATCTGCTGCTGCTGCACCAACACACGGCTTTGAATTTCAGTTGCCAGCAAAGCTGTGGTGGTTGGAGTGACCACTATGGAAGAGATTCATTTCAGAGCCTCCCTCCGCTATGGCTCAGAACAAAGTAGATGGCACTGTCCAGAAACATGTTCTGCATCTCTTTCTTGCTGCCTTCAGGGACTCTTGTGATTGCATGTGTGGGAGCTTCTCCGCCTCCCTCTCCCTGCCAGTGATAGGGCACTGAGACATTAGTACCCATGGTCACAGAAGCTGCCCAGGTGATGACAAGACACACATGTGTGCACCTGCTCCAGATGTCTGCTGTGGGTGGAGCCTGTCGTTTGTAAAGTGTTCATCTCCACAAATCAAAGGTGCTTGTTCTGAAGAAGAAACACAGTCACCTCAGACTGCCATTAAAAGCATTTCACATTCTGTGGGCAGTTCTGAATTCCAGCTTTTCTTTTTAAATTATTATTTTTAAAAAATATAGTGTTCAATGGTAAAATCCAGAGTGAAGGAAAGCTCCCCAGTACTTGAATACTGGTGATCGCTTCCTCATTAGCTGGCCCACATTCATAGCCCTACACACACAGTCCCCTTATTAAATGTATTAAATGCCTGTGTTCTGTGTCCAGTATGGGGTCTGCTATACAGTATGTGTGTTTTCAAACAATTAGATAGCACAGGAAAGAAAAAAATCCCTGCCCCGAAGGTTCTAACTTCAATAAAGTATGTTATTTCCAATAAGCCCCTTTAATATAAGTATAATATTATATTGTTTGCCAAATGAATTTAAATATTTTAATGTTGAAATGATATCAGCAAATACCTAAAACTTATTTCCTGTTGCAGTAAAATACATGTTTTCTCAGTCTCACAACTTTCCACATTAATAATAATTAAAAGGTTAGAAGGCAGCCTTAATTACATAGCTAATCACTCGGCCTTTCCCCTCGTTGTTTGGGACAAACATACAAGTTTTCTAACTGTCTTATCCAAAATGTCCTACATTCCATTCTTCCTCTTCTTTTATCTCATGTGTGAGAAAGCGCGTTTGATTGATGGAACATCCCATCCACAACCTCTCCAGTAAATCTCTCAAAGTCCTTAACCTTGTGCAGCCTGCCTGATAGAGCCTTTGCTGTTGTTTATAGTCTCTTATCCCAGGGATTGGCTTTCTGTGTAATAAAGTACTAAAAATCTCGTAGAGTAGGATCAACTTGGGTGTTCTGCGGTTTGCATGGTGGTGGTTATGCCTAATTCCCACAGCAGAGACGGGAGTTAGAGGGAGCATCATAAAGAACAAAAGTCAGTGGGCTGCCAGCTGAGTGAGCCGCCCTGCGACCAGGTTTGGGTAATAGCAATATTTCTAAAAGGGAGGGCAGTGACACTTAAGTGAGGTTGGTCTTAGGAAGCAGTTGCAGGTCTGGATCCAATAACGTATCATTGACTGCGTCTGGAATAGATCGCCGGATAAATTGAGTGAACTCTTACCCTGCTGGGAGCTTTTTTGCTGTGTGCTCTGTGCTTATTAGCCTCCTAGCCCTCGTTTGACCCTGTTCCCTTTTTAAATTAATGCATCTCCAATTCCCTAATCTAGACTTTTTTTTTAATCTCATGTTTCTTTGTTTCCACCCAATTTGAGGAAATAGCTGAGGAGTTTTCAACTATTTACCCAAAGGCAAAATTAACAGGTGCATTCAGGGTTTTGGTAAAGCTCATCAAATACACTGAAGGCCTGGCCCGTTTCCAGTTCTGATAAACAAGTTAGCATTGTAAATTAATTGAAAACTGACAAAGATAAAAAGCGGTATTTAGTGGCCTAGATAAAAGTTTTACTGTGCACATGTAGAAGAGCCTCACTACAACATGTATCTTGACACTTATGTCCATAGTAATGAGTTTCTAATTAGCAGAACCTGAGTAATAGACGCTGAAGCTAAACCAAAAAGATCCTGCTTTTAACACAGTCTAGGAACGTATTTACATCCGATAGCAGCTTGGCACAAGGAAGAAAGTGTTCAGGAGTTTGACCATCTGTTTGCTGCAGTTTGTGCCTTTATTCGGAGGCAGTTAGCAGAAGGCCCGTGAGCGTGCATAAGGAGGATTAGGAAGAAAAGGCACTGAGAAAAATAAGAGGGCTCTGATATTTTACATTGGAACATGTGAGGATCATTTACAGGGAAACAAACAGTGTTTTACGTGCAGTGAATGTCTTCAGGTACAAAAAGCTCTTTAAGACCTAGCTTCCGTATTTTGAAAAACGAACTTCATATTTTGCAAAGCAATTCTCGCTCCATGAAAGGGTTTTGAAAAGTTCTTTGTTAGATAGAAGGGATTGCAAAACTGTGTCACCATAATACTGATGGTGCTGCTGTTTTATATAATATGGCAAAGAGCTTCAGTCTGCGCTGTCGATTCTCTGGACATAATAGGGTAATTCTTATAGTAGACTCTTTAGAATAAAGAGCTTATAAACATTTTGGAAAGTCAAATTCAGGGAAAAGCTACAACATCAGTAATTCTAGGATTTATTTTTGCAATGATAAAATTATTTTATTCCACATAACTTAAGTACATTTACTGGGTATTCACAGGTTATTCCCAAATAAAAAGCCTTCACGTTTTTGCGTTTATTAGCAAGTCAGCAACTTTCCTGGGTCTGGAGAGTAAAAAGAAATACAGTGCTGTTTGCTTTTTTACCCTTTGTCACCTCCTTTAAGAAGGATCATCATGTACATGAAGTGACTACATTCCTACTCCCCTGTGATCGATCATTCACGAGCACGTGTGGCCTGTAGGTGCGTGAAGATGAAGCAGTTTGATCTACATGCTTATGGTGGTCATATTCCTTTATGAATCCCCAGGTTTATATTACTAGAAGTTTTCCTGAAATTTAGCATTTTTTCATTTATTTACTAAATATTTATTAAGCATCCAGCATTGGCCTCCAGTGTGCCTTATACATAATAGAAGTGTATCAAGCATTTGTTTAACAATTAATTTAATCAACAAGTGACTAAATCACAGGAAGAAAGAAACGTGCTTAGAACCTATACTTACAGGTCTAGGCCAGCTGTGCTCAAATGGTGGCAATTTTGCCCCCCAGGGGAGTTTTAGCAATGTCTGGAGACAGGTTTGATTGGTATAATTGGGGGATGGGGAGCAGGGAGGTAGTTGCCACTGTCATCTAGTGGGTTGAGGTAGTTGCCACTGTCATCTAGTGGGTTGAGGCCAGGTATGCTGCTAAACATCCTACAGTCACAGGAAAGCCCCCACAACAGAGAACTATCTGGACCAAAGCGTCAGGGATGCCACTGCTGAAAAAACTGTGCTAGTAGAAGAGACAGTATATGCTAACCCATCCCTACCCGTCAGCCCTCTTCACTATACTTCACACACCCTCCTAGGCGATTCCTACTCTCATGGGGCTCTCAACAGCCATGTGCACCATGATTACGTACAAGTTCTTGTCTTCAGCCCAGACCACTCCCTGAAGTCCAGCTCTATGCAATCCTGCCCTCTGGACATTCCCACCCCACTGTCTTCAAAAGCTCTTTCAAGCACAGAGCAACCAAGTTGGAATTCACCATCTTTTACTCAAACATCCGCTTACAGCATTCCGCCGGGCACACGGTTGTCACTCAGAAACAAAACAAAACAAGAAAACCAAAAACCTTTGTTAAATCCAATTGCATAAGGTTCCCACGACAGAGAGTAGTCAGTGTCCAGAGAGGGCCCGGAGCTTTCAGAATAAGGATAAAGTGCTTTTTGCTTTAAAGGCGGTAGGAGCCGGGGTGTGATGGGAGCCGGGAATCCATAGAGATTTTGTAGAGAAGTTGTCAACTGAGCTGGGCATGAAGGAAAAGTGGCATTTAATCCCCTGGGATTCTGGGTGGAGGGAACAGATGAGCAGAGGCACAGACGCTGGAAACGGCCATGAGCAGAGGCTACGTGACAGAGCACTGTGAGTCTCCAAGCAGTGGATGATGAAATGGAGCGGTACATTGGGACCTGGTCATGGAGAATTTACATGCAAAGGTCCACGCTTCACTCTGAAGCCAGTGTGGAACTATGAAGATTTGAAATTGAGATGATTTGTGGTGGATTTTCGGAGACAAACTAACAGCAGTGCCTGCCTTCTCCCTCACATCCTTCAAGTCTCATTTCAGTGTCACTTCCTTTGGAAAGGCTTCTCCAGCACCCGTGGTTTGGCTTAATGCCTTGGCCGTGCACTCCCATGGTGTCTTATACTTCTGTTTCATAAATCTCGTCTCACTCTTTCCTCCTCCTAAAGTGCTGATCTTCCCCTTAGATAGCACACCCTCACCACGTCTATTTCAGTGTACTTGAACCCCAGACCACACAAACCAAAATATCAGCCTTGGTTGACAGAGATGTTGCCTGGGTAGACACTGTGTAGAACTTACCAACTGATTATATTGGGGCAAAGTGAAAAATGAATTAAGAATGACTCCAAGGTTGTAAGCCTTCCTAGCAGGGGCATGTGGTGCATTTGGATTATTAATATTAATATTTCTATCTATGAAACATGGGTTGACGCATTCTGCAGAAAGGAGCTGAGTTCTGTATTGGACACACTGAGATTGAAGTGTTGGTTAGTACTGGTATGGAGAGATTTAGTAAGCACGGGACATGTGCAAGAGAACTTAGGCAATGGAATTAGACATGAATGTCCACTGAGGTGATGGTATTTAAAACCACTCCAAGACAGACTGAGTAGGCTTCTGTTACTTCGATCTTCTGTTACTTCTTGCCATGAATGACTATTTCATAGCTGTTCCCCCATGATCTTTCTCACCATCTTCTAGATTTCTTATAGAATATTTACCTTTGGCTAGGTGCGGTGGCTCATACCTGTAATCTTCAGGAGGCCAAGGCAAGAGGATCACTTGAGCCCAGGAGTTTGAGACCAGCCTGGGCAACACAGGAAGACCCTCTCTCTACAAAATATAAGCAAATTAGCCAGGCGTGGTGGCTTGTGCCTGTAGTCCCAGCTACTCGGGAGGTTTAGGCGGGAGGATACTGGAGCCCAGGAGTTCTAGACTGCAGTGAGCTATGATTGTACCACTGCACACCAGCCTAGGTGGCAGAGCAAGACCATCTTTTATTTTTAAAAGGGGGTAGGGAAAATATTTACCCTCTCTCCAATAAAAGGTACATAATAATTCTATTTAAATACATCTGAAAGGTCAAGCATGATTGCATCTGCTGTTTCTCCCCCTGCACCTCAGTCATTATCAGGAGTCTTCTCCACCTTAATACTTGTTTTGCTGGAGTTTTTGCCTCCTCGGTTTAGTAGAGTCCACAGTGATATATTTGATATATCCTAAAAGGTATGTGCTGTACATAAATGTTCTAAGTGTTTTAAAAATATCTGCTCAAATGCTGTCCTGAGGCTTTGCTTTCCAGCACACAGAGTCTCCTGGCCCCATCCCTAGCTTTCACTGAGTGTTCCTCTCAGTACTTGCCTTGCCCAGCCCTAGTCTTTCAGAGTACGATTTGCAGTTTTGACCTTCATTGGAGGAGACAGAGGTTCACAATCTAGGATTGGAAGAATGTAGAGAACAGCTTCTCTGTCCGTGTTCCCATGGCTTCCATTGTTTCCCTGTCCCTGCCAGCCTCTTAGAGTTTTCTCATCTTTCCTATCAGTGGAGAGAAATTTATTCATTGTTTTTTATGAACTGTGGTTCACTTTAATCCAATGTTGTAGTAGTTTTGTTTCCTTTTATTGGTATTGACAATTTTAGAGAGAAAAGGGCATTAGAATCATGGTGTCTGGCTGGACGCAGTGGCTCATGCCTGGTATCCAAACACTTTGGGAAGCCAAAGCAGGTGGATCACTTGAGCCCAGGAGTTTAAGACCAGCCTGGGCAACATGGCAAAACCCTTCCTCTACGAAAAATACAAAATTTAGCCAGGCATGGCGGCACACACCTATAGCCCCCACTACTTGAGAGGTTGTGGTGGGAGGATCGCTTGAGCCTGGGAGGTTGAGGCTGCATTGAGCCGTGATTGTGCCACTGCACTCCAGCCTGAGTCACAGAGCAAAGAAACCTTGTCTCAAGAAAAAAAAAGAAAAGAAACATGGTGTCTGGCCCCAGACCTTGACTCCCCATCTAATATTATCAAAAAGACCACAGGACACCTGGCATCCCAGGGATGACATGCTTCAGGCCGAGGATTCAGCACTGCTCCCCTATGTCCTCGTGCCTGAGGATCGCCATGAGGACTTACAGCAGGGGTTCCCAACCCCTTGGGCCGCCGACCAGTACTGGTCCGTGGCCTGTTAGGAACCAGGCTGCACAGCAGGAGGTGAGTGGTGGACAAGCCTTGCCTCCTGAGCGCCACCTCCTGTCAGATCAGTGGCAGCATTAGATTCTCATAGGAGCACAGACCCTGCTGTGTACTGTGCATGCAGGAGGGCTAGGTTATGTGCTCCTTATGAAAATCTAATGCCTGATGATCTGAGGTGGAACCATTTCATCCCAAAACTATCCCCCTACACCCCCAGTCCATGGAAAAATTGTCTTCCACAAAACCAGTCCCTGGTGCTAAAAAAAGGATGGGGACCACTGACTTACAGCATTCAGAGGGAGGGTACCCTGTGAAGAATTTAAAGTAGTAGAGAGCCGCCTGAGAATGTCTCAACATATGCTAGATATTCATTGAATGTTTGTAAGCAGTGAAGTGGTTGGCTAATAAAACTGGACCAGACAGTTGTTCTACTATAATCTTCAATGTGCGTTTTCTACAAATCTATGTTATGTATATGTTCATCACTGATAAATGGTACAAAGAGAATCTGGATATCCTTTTCTTCCTCTAAAAGCATACGTACAATGTTGAATATGGGATAATAAATGATGACCACGAAACCCATTACACTTTCTGCCATTAACTCAGTCTGTGACCTTATATAAGTCACTTATTTTACTTTCAATGTACAATAGAGAAATCATTAGAGAGTCAGATGATGACACTGACGAATTGCCGCAATCTCAGATGTAAAATGCCGTGTGATGTGAAAACAATTTGTCTGGCCATTATTTCAGATGTTTCTACTTTCCTCCTGAAACCAGAGTCACATTTCATAATCTGTTTGAACATGAGAAAAATATTAAGAGTACATGATTTAAATGCATTGAGCTTTAGCAACACTTACTGACTGGTACAGTAAAACCTAAGGATTTCTTCTGAGGCCAAATTTCCCTTCCTGAATAGGGCTTCTTATTTAGTTATTATCCATTCTTATAAAGAAGTGTTACCTTCTGATTACAGTTATAACTCTCTGTTGTTAATTTCTTCTAGTTAAATGAAGTGGTCTGAGAAAGAAGCTAATCTGTTTATAAAAGTATATATTTGTTTTTGGGCCAAAAGTCATTTTGAGATGCACTTTCATCTATTAACGTCACTGAAAGTTGCTAGATAGTTGCAGCTTGAACTTCCATTTTCTTTGTCATAATTGCAAACCCAAATATTTTAAACATAATACACTGCTAAAATCAGATTTTTTTTCAGATCGAGGAAAAAAGGTGTAGGTTGTTATGTTTCTTGTTACAAAGTTTTGAAATATTTTCTCAGATAATGAAGGCTATTTATAATTGATTTTAGGAAAACTCAAGCTAACTGTAATAAATATGCCAAGCGTTAAGTTTGAAATTTCAAGCTGAATGCAAAAAGTATGGTATGCTAAGAATTTTAAGTTTAATCCTGACATAGGTAAAAACTGTTTGAGGTAGGTTTGCTGTAATATTTATTTTTAAAGACCAAATCACAACATTAAAAGTACAATTCAAGTACATACAATCCATTCAGTAGTCAGTAAGTTTTCATCCTAGTCTTTTCTTTGAGAAAAATTCATTCTACTTTAGATTTTTTTAAACTTCGTTTTATTTAGGTAATATGCCACACTAGGAAAAATACAAGGTTTAGAGACAAACTTGCATGTAAACCCCAGCTCTGCTATTTAACCAGTTGTGGACTTTGGAGATAATAAGCCCTAGTGAGTGGAATTATCATGAGAATTCGATCTGTCAGTATATCTAAAGCTCCTAACATAGTGCACAGCACATTATAGATATTCCGTAAGTAGTAGTTGTTGCTATTGTGATTATTTATATCCTCACATTGAAAGTGCAACCTGTGAACAAGGTGAGAAGAGATGCTGAGGGCGAGTTGAAGTCTCTTGCTGACAAGCTGACACCACAGCTCTCCTGCATTTCTAACAGATCATGCAGATGCTATGGCCTCAGTTCTCCCCTTTCTTCTTTTGGAGGGACCTGGTGATGGGGCATGGCAGTGTCGGAGGCCACCCTGTTCTCAGCAAAGGTTGGCTTTAACCAACATACTCCATTTGTTTATTTATTTATTTATTTA
The DNA here is from genome assembly GCF_037993035.2 of Macaca fascicularis. Lineage (NCBI taxonomy): Eukaryota > Metazoa > Chordata > Mammalia > Primates > Cercopithecidae > Macaca > Macaca fascicularis. The sequence continues at coordinate 171,192,896 of NC_088378.1, forward strand.
TGGCAGGGTCTCACTCTGTCATCCAGGCTGGAGTTGGGCAGTGGCACAATCTCTGCTCACTGCAACCTCTACCTCATGGGTTCAAGTGATTCTCATGCCTCAGCCTCCCGAGTAGCTGGGACTACAGGTGTGTGCCACCACACCCAGCTAATTTTTGTATTTTCAGTAGAGATAAGTTTTCCCCATGTTGCCCAGGCTGGTCTCAAACTCATGAGCTCGAGCAGTCTGCCTGCTTTGGCCTCCCAAAGTGCTGGGATTACAGGCGTGAGCCACCGTGTCTGGCCTGCACCTTGCATTTAAGAGAGCCCCTGTGGAGCTCTGGTCTTTTTTATTTTGTGGTTCTCACACCTTAACTGTACATGGACTTAGGTTATTTTCTAACATAGGAGTCCAGAGACCCAGATAAGTTGACAGATGTTTCCTTTTGATCCACATGGCCATGGCCTGCTTTGTGCATGAGTGGGCCTGCCTGCTTGAGACTAGCACCTGCTGCCAATCTGAGGGCCATCCGCTTGGCTCTGGGCAGTGATGCTGGCTCAGCGGCTCATAACCCTCATAATCTGTACTGCTGTTCTGTACCACCCAGGCAGAGTCCAGCTAGAAATTCTCTTTATTTTTATTTTTATTTGATTTGATTTTATTTGATGCAGGGTCTTACCCTGTTGCTCAGACTGGAGTGCAGTGGCATGATTTCGGCTCACTCACTGCCACCTCCACCTCCTGGACTCAACTGATCCTCCCACCTCAGCCTCCTAAGTAGCCAGGACTACAGGGGTGCACCAGCATGGCTGACTAATTTTTTGTAGCAACATGGTTTCACCGTGTTGCCCAGGCTGGTCTTGAATACCTGAGCTCAAGCAATCCGCCTGCCTTGGCCTCCCAAAGTGCTGGGATTACAGGTGTGAGCCACAGCTCCTGGCTGAAAGTTTCTTACTTAAAACATACAGTGGCAGCCTCTGTACCTCTTTGCAACCTTTGAAAGCAAGAAATACTAGGCAGTTTATCCTCTATCCCCACCCCTCAAAATAGGATATTTTTAGCTTCAAGTAACAGAAAATTTGAATTAAATTGGCTTTAACCTTAGAAAATGTATTGTCTCCTGTGATCCGAGTTTTGGATTTGTGGTTGGCTAATACAGAGTCATCTAGGACCCAGGCTGTGTCTTCTCTTTGCTGTCCACAGTATTGACATCATCCGCAGGCTGGTCCCTGTTGTGGCTTTAGGTCAGCTGCCAGCAGCAGTTGGAGTCACATTCTTCTCCATTTGGAGAAACAGAGTGACTTCCCTGGCCTTCCCTGAAGTCCTCAGCAGGCCTCCTCTCCCATCTCCCTGGTTAGAGTCGGGTCATATATCCAGACCTGGGCTGTTTGCCAGTCAGAGGTGTGGGATTGCTCTTTCTTAGGCTACTGCTGTGGGCAGCCTCCCTGAGGCAAAAGGGTAAGAACAAACACCCAAACTACAATAGGGTTCCCTTCAGAAAGGAGAAGGTGGGAATGTAATGACCACTACCGCAAATGCCTACAGAAGACTTTTTGGAGGAGGAGATTTTTGTGCTGGGTTTTGAAGAATAAGTCGAGTTAGGAAGAGGTGAGGCGAAGATTTTAAGTTGATGGAGCATCATATACAGAAAGTTCAGAAGTGGGAGAGAACACGACGTTTTAGAGGGAGCTGTGAGTGTGTGAATATGGAGAATGGTTAGAGTCACGAGGGATGAACCTGGGAAAGAGTCTGTGTCTGTCACGTAGAAGTCTGAATGCCATTCCAGATTGTGAGAGCATCCAGAGCAGACATGAGGAAGGTCCTGGTTAAGACAATGGTGGGAAAAATGGAGAGGAAGTGGCGTTTAGGGAAATAGGCATTGCAGGACGTTCTGGCCAGTGGGATAGGAGTGAGTGAGAAGAAAGGAGTCAAGTGGTGGATCTGAACAAGTCACATGTCCTCCAACCACTGGAACCACCTGTGTCGGCATCCTTCCTCGTGGTTCTTCCTCCCTCCCTCTCTGTGTCTCTACATCACACACACACACACACGCACACGCACACGCACACACGCACCGTCTGTACCTGTACAGAGACACAATTTCTGTAGCAGTGACATTACAGCAAAAACAGGGGCATATATGCAAAATATTGTTAATTTGTTCTGTTTCCCATTCTAATATTAATAGCATCCTCTTTCCTAATCTTTGGAAATATTTTAAATAAACAATTGTGCTTATTTGAGGAAAAAAATGAGTTGGTAATTTCTAATTAGCTGTGACATGGATCTTTAGTAGGAAGCAATCATTTCAGAAACCTTAGCATTTGGTTATCAGCTTGTGAGTTTGTGAGGTTCGACAGAAGTTTCTCTTTGCAGTGAGAGTTTGGGAGGAAACGCTGTTTTCCAGGATCATGTTTCTTACAAAGGACTAAAATATGCTTCGCCAACCTCCTCCCTGCATAAAGTTCACCTCTGAACTCAGACCAAACTGAAAACAAGGAACGCCTTGAAAGATTTTGGGATGTTCTGAAAGCAGGGGATTATAGGAGAGAGAGTTCATTTGATTTTTAGCACTTCCAGCACTTTAGCACTCCCTGAAGATAAATGCGCATGACTTACCAGCCTTATTCTTTTACTACATAGGATCTTTTTATATCACTATAAAACATTAGTCAACAAAGCTTTAAAAAGTCCAGAGTATTAAAAATGTCTAATTTGCTCAGTCTCTGATACCTAAATTCTGTTCATCCAGTGTGTCCACCTTGCAGAAACATGAAAGAAATTTGACTCGTAAGTTTCCGTCTGTCCTGTTTGTTTGTAACTTGCGTTATGCATACAGTGCAGCTGCATGGTACGACAGTCGCCCTCACAGTGTCATTAGTGACTGCCAGATCATGGTACGACAGTCGCCCTCACAGTGTCATTAGTGACTGCCAGATCCGGTGAGTTCCAAACTGCCACTGAGGCATTTTAACCAATCCCAACACTATTTACTGAGATTACCCTCAAGACCACACATTACGGCTATTCTACAATTTTTTCCTTTTTTTAAGTCCAGCAGAGTCACATGCCAGTTTTGGCTCCTTTCGGAAAGCAGGCTTCTGGATTAGCTGGCCACAAGAGCCCAGTCTCCACTCAGGGTTCCACTTGGAAGTGCGGCTGACCTACACTTTGGCTTCTTAGAGTAGCCAGAAAAGAGCATCTGGCCCTAATTTAGACTGAGCGTAGGGGCTCCCACTAGCAACAAATACATCTCTTGCCGTCTTTCCTCTCTGCTGGGGTATAGTGTGGGGGTTGGATATCAGCAGTACATGCTCCTGTTTTCCTGGCTTGGACTCTCACTTCCAGTAACATTCTTCTTTCTCCTTGCACAAAACTAGTTGACATTTCTGGTTGGCGTGATTGCCTCTGTAAGCTATTTTCATGACTGCTGGGTTTATTTAACACCCATTCAGAAAGTTTCGGAGAACCTACTATGTGCCAGGCTGTGTATTCTGGAAGGGGTGAGGGGAGGCAGAGCATGAGGGGGGTGTATCACTCCTGAACTGGAGACCTGGGTGCCCCTTCCAGGTGGGAGGTCTTGCAAGTCTCAACAGAATATTATTCATTTATCTTGTAAAAGTGGGTATTGCCTAATGAGGACCCTTTCTAGCCCATCTTTTGAATTAAAATACATTTCAAGAACTCTGACATTTGAAGATCACTGGTTTTGTGTGTTAACATTCTGTGAGAGTTTTACACCATAGCAGAAAAAAGGCAGTAAACGCCTCGCATTGCTTCTATCCAGGCATTTTCTGCCTAGGAAACCTCAAGGAAATTTAAATAATACACGTCCCAAATCATACCTCAATAAAGTTGATTTCAAATGAATGAAAACAGTTTCCAAAATATTTCTTTCACGATTGCGAGCTGAAGACGAAATTGGTTCTAAAGCATCCCACAAAGGCACAGTGGGCTGGCCTGAGCCAGAGAGCAGCCCACGTCCCCTCGGCGGCAGCCTGCTCCTCACAGTCGTCGCTGGGACTCCTGACTGGTAGCACACCCTGCCCCTTCCATGGCGTAGCATCAGCAACGAGCGCTTTCAGCTTTGCCTGACAGAGCTCATTGTAAAGCCCATGATTTTATTTCCACTTCCAGGGTGAAAATTACAACATCAGTTGGAATAGTACGTCTGACTTGGAATTGACTGGAGTGGTCCGAATGATGGATCTGATGTATACTTGAAGGGATAATTGTACACAACCAGTTTAAAAGCTGGTAAATATTTAAGGGTCAGGGGTTAAATGTCAAAGCCACAGTGCTGGGGCTCAGCTCTATAAAGTATCTAGAATGACTGCTAATTAAATCCAGGGTATATTTCACCAAAGGGAAATAAATGTGACAGCTAACAGCCAATACTGGATTACCGCCTTACAGAGGTTAGGGATCATGCTAGTAATTGTGGGTGGTTTACAGTTCTTAACCCAGTACTAATCGGGAGGATGATTGCTTACAGTTACAGATTACCACACTAAAGAAAGTTACGTCTTATGAGCCAAAAATAAGCAGTACCACAAGCATATAGATCTGGGTCCCCTGGCTCACTTCTTGTTTAAAAATAAATGCCCTCTGGCTGTTGCAGAGCAAATCACTAAAACAAATGTAGACATGCTCACTTTTTTTTTTTTTCTGAGCTGAAAATTTTCTCTGTGATTAATAATTACCAACCAGTGCTGTAGCTAACTATGAAATTAGATGAATTGGATTTTCAAACCAGTACAGCAAATTGAAGGCAGAAAATGTCAGCTAAAGGTATAATAGTCCCTTTCCTAGTCAAACACTTGTTGTTATACTTAGGTAATGTGATATATTTTTCTTAAGTTCAGCATCCTTACATGGGCATGTAATTTGGACGCTACTTTGGATGCCCCACCTCAGGGAAAAAGCTGTTTACCTTCAGATGAGATACACCTTATGAGCGCTAAGCAAACAGAGTAATTGTAGTATTTTAATAGCTATGTTTACATGCAGATCTTGAGATTATTTCTGCATTAGGTGATTTATAGGGCTATATTAAGTAAATCACACTTGGAATGCTGTTCCAAAGAATGACTCATAAAATACTGCCATCTCCTCTTTCTCCTTTCGATAGAGAGCTCCAAGGGACAGAGACAAAAGAGGAATTCCTCCGCTCTTCATACCCGTCACAATACTAACCAAGAAAGCAGCCCATTTAAGTTAACAGTTCAGCTATTTCTGATATTTTATTGGCATTGCCTAGTCTGTGTAAAATAAAATTGCCTAACCCAAAGTTTCACAGAGGTAAATTTATCTGGAAAAAAAACAGCCAAAGCCTTTATAGAAAAAGCCTCATCATCCCTGATACTCCAACTTCTGCCGGCTGCACTAATTACTGCATGATCTCTACTTGAGGTATTGGTTCTATCAATTAAGTTGTTAGGAGTAATTTCAATAATGCTAGTGTTTGAGAGAACTACATAGCAAACATGATTTGCCTTAATTAGACTTTTAAATTCAGAGCCCTATCTAAGTCTGGAGCCAAGAGCTCTATTTTGATTCTCTTGTGCATTGACTTAGTTGTAAAGGGAAATTTTTTAATATGTCTGGCTCTAAGTAATTAGTTTGCAAATTTGTAATGTGAGATGTTGTAGGAGCTGAGTTGGAAAAGGAGAGCAAAGCCTCCTCCCTTTTTCTTTTATTAGCGTTTCCTGTATCTGGAGACTTCCTGCAAGGATGGAACATTCCTTTAAGTTCAACTCGTGGGAGGTTTGCACCAATAGCATAAAATGCCTCCAGACAGGTACCTACCACTGACCTTCATGCACCTTTTGCCCTTGAAAAAATAGCAATGCTTTTCTTTGTCAAGCCTTTCAGAGCACTTGGTGGGCAGTGGAGCCTGTGGGCGGCCTGAGCAGTGTCCCCCTAGTCCTCCTGTCTGCTCCCTGTGAGGCCTGGGTCTCCTTCCTCCCTGAGCTGTAGATGCTGAGCTGGAGATCCTGTCCAGACCTGTGGGAAAGTGCGCAAAGCCCCAGCCATTCATCCTGCGTCTTTCCCACTCACTGGGGAAGGAACTCCCAGCAGGAAGGCTTCATTAGCCTGAAAGAATATCATGCCTTCGCTTTAACTCTTTGGCCCCTATGGCACTCAGTCCACCGAGTGCAGTATTCATATATAAGATGTCGAAGTTCTTGAGAGAGTCTTCATTGCTTGGCTCCCACAGAGAATATTCCCAGTAACTTCCTTTACTAGGCAAGGGTTTATTATAATGTGTTCCTGTCCGTGGAAAAATCAGGATTCGGTGTGGGGGTCCACCACACTAATCAACACTTTGAGTCATGCCATTAAGCATCACGTATGCAAATAACAGATTAGGAAGCAAAAAGGCCACATTGTAATGGAATCTAAATCCTGAGTAAAATGTAAGTTGTTTAGGGTTTCCCATCCTGCAAAGACGACATTTCTGTAATTTTATCTTAACTTAGTATATGTTTTGAAGAACCAGCTATGTCTCTTCCATTGGTAAAGAACTCTCCCTTACCCACCCCTGCCTAAATACAGAAAAATCACCACAATGATGACATACAATTATAATAAACATTTAAGAATCTTGTACTTTCCCAGGTTTATCTCATCATCTGAACATATGGTGAGCCCAAATTGGTTGTCTTTTCCCTAAGGTACAGTATTTCTACACTTTTTAATGCAATTTACATTTTATTTTTAAAGACTTACAGTGACACATTTGAACATTCTGAAAATTAAACTTTGTATGAACGTAATTGCAAGAGTTAGCGGAAATTGAACAAATGAAATATAAAGACTTCCACTTCCTGTATATGAATTTTTAGCCTTTTCCCAAACTTTCTCTATTGTAAACTTAAAACAAAGTCTTATCAGCAAGTACCAAAGAATAGCAGCTGGATATCATTAAATCCCTCCGTCTAAGCTATTCTTCTTCATTACCTTTTTCCTGACAGCTCTTGCTCTGCACAGAAAATGTAACTTTGTGATAGAGATTTATGTAATTCAGGTGTCCTCTATCCTGAATGAGAGCTTGGCTGCAAAAGAATGAAGGGTTTGCCAGAGTCCATAGAGTTTTATAAGAAGAAAAAGGGGAACTGTACAAAATTCAGTGAAGAAACACAAGTTAATGTAACCAGTTCATCAGCCGCTTCTACCCAATCTCTCTTTTATGGACTATTTTTGTAAGAATATTTTTCTGCAAACTAATATAGTTAGTAGATTTCATTATACTAATGAAAGGACATTAGCTATTTTATCATAAAAAATGCACCAGCACTTTGCAGATTCAGTGAAACTCCAAAAATGTCTTTACTAGCAACATAATAGAAAATACTGTGATAGACATCCAACCATAAACAAATTAGAACAGGCAACGCAAATGCCTTTTTCAGTTTAGTGAGATAGTATAGCAGTTGCTTAGTTGATGGAGACGTGGTAACATACATATGCCAATCTGTGAGCATTTAATTTCGCCTCTGCTAGCTTTCATACCTCAAATTTTGAGTTCAGGTCTCGGAATTTGTCTTTCATTTACACGGCAAAACCACCAGGAAAGAGACTTTAAAAGAGACTGTCATGCATGACAAGATACTGGTGAATCCAAAAACATACTTAAAAAATAAAGCAAACGAAAAAAAACTCTAATGGCTCCCATAGACATTACATTGATAGCCTCTTCTTTCCTTGATATAATAGTTATTGTTTGCCCTGTTAACAGATTGGTATCTTAAAGAATTGTTTTAATCAAAATGCACTTATTATGTGCAGTTTTACTCAGGGTCCCTCACAATCAACAATTTAAATGATATTTATGCCCATCTGCCTGCACTTATTGTTTGAATTAGAAATACAAAAAAGATCTAAGAACTTATAAAATAGTTGGGTTTATCAAGCCTAAAAAGACATCAATCTAATTTAGTAATTTAAATGTGAAAATTACTAGGTTTTTTTAACGATTATTTTATAGTGACATATCTCCTTCTACTTAACCTTTGTTTCACATTGTTTTCTGTAAAAGCAGATTAAGAATTCACCAAATTTGATATAACAACTCCCTACAAAGAATGCTGCTGTCCTCCCAGCATGTGAGATGTTGTAGGAGCTGAGCTGGGAAAGGAGAGCAAAGCCTCCTCCTTCCACTGTTCCAGAGACAGGGGAGGTAGAATGCTGCCCTGAGTTCCCATCTGCCAGTAGCATCAGCCACCTCCACCCTGTCCCAGTGATCTGTCCCTGTGTGCTCTTCTCCTGGCTGACTTACAGTATTCTTCAGCCAGTTTCAATGTCATGTCCTCAAGGAAAACTTCCCTGACAGACTCTCCTCACACAACACAGGCTCTGTGCCCCTCCTGTCCATGTCATTTGTCCCATGTTAGCAGTTAGCACTCACTTTATATTCCCTCCCTCCTTCCCTCTCCCTCTCTATCAGTAAAGAACTAATTAATGTCTAAAAAAAAAAAATAATTAAACTGTGATAAATCTATCATATGATTTGCTTGCATCTGTAGGAAAGTACAAGAACATTCTCCATGAAACTGAAATGCCCTCAGAGACATTAAGTTGAAAAAACAAAAATCGTGTGTATAAAGTAGTATTAAAAAGGTGGATGGGGGAATAAGACTGTTACTATGGTTGCCTGGTTGCAGGAAGGGGGCTGAACAAACAGGGTTCCCAGGACCTGGATGGAGACAATTGAGTAATGCCTCATTAATTTTTGAGATTTTAGCCATATGAGTGCAATATCTGATCTTTAAAAATGAGTTATTCTGGAATTATTGTATAATGTAGTTTAATAAGTTATAGTTTATATAAGTTTAATAAGTTTAATAGGAAATTGTTTAATAAGAAATTGCCCTTCAATTCTCTTTAAGAACTGAGTAATCTTGTATTTAAATTAGAAGTGTGTTAAAAGCTTAGCACACTTCTAATGCTTAAACCAAATCTTACAAAAGCACTGTAAATAAAGGATTTTGTTGTGTTTTTTTATTTAATGAAAGGGAGTTGCCGACTCTCCCCATAGATGTCAAGCACTAAGAAAAGATGGATCCCAACTGGAGCCAACAGACAAATGATGTATCATGGTGCCTCTGACATTGCGTAACCTCCAGGCCCTCAGAGCAATTGCTCAGGGAAATGCAACATTGTAGGTCTGTTCTACCAGATGGAAATTAGCGCCTTAAAATAGCCCAGCGTTTTTTCCCCCACCAGTGAGAACATTTTAAGTGGAATCTTTTTTAGATTTAAATATTTTTAAATCTTCAATGGACATTTAATGAATCCTTATAGAATAGCTTTTATTTTCTTGATAATTGGTGAAATTAATATCATCTGTTTTAATTTCAAAGCATGCCAAGCATTTTAACCTGCAAATCTGTAACCTACCCAGATTGAACTCTAACTACTAGGTTTTAAGATGCTAATTCTTAATAATTTCTATTTAATTTTTTTGCAAATTTTAACCAGAACCTAAGCTTTGACTTTGTGATTCAGTTATGTTTGTATACATATGTCTTCATTTTTGAGTGAGTAAGAATATTGGAATTGTTCTGTGGATTTGATGGGATATATGCATTGTGATTTTAAGGAAGAGCATATTTCTCATTTAGATATTGACTAGAAATAGAGAAAACCTAATCAACGGCTTCTTAATTTACTTTGTTTGTTTAATGAGCAGTTTGGCTTTGATATTAATTTCTGCCTTCATAAATTTCCCTTCTCTTGAATAATGAGGATCTTTCAACCCACTGCCCTTCCATGTGAAAATGGTTTTTTAAAACAACCTTGGTTATAGTTTTAAACTTCGCTGGAAGAATTAGATCATCTAAAATATGTGTGGAGTGTGAAGTTTTGTTTTCTGCACAAAGACTTGTCATGAGTCTAAACATTTCTCTCTCAAGTAATTTACCATTTAATTACCTTGTGTTATATTCCCTCAGGAAGGGGAGGAGAAGGGAAAGGAAGAAAAGGCAAAAAAAAAAAAAAAAAAAAAAAAAAAAAAAAGTTTTTAAAAGTGTGTGCTGCATTCAGGATTTAGATTTCACCTTATAAAGTTTTTATTACAGTGTCCTCCTCCCCTCATTGTGCCATGAAATAGTGAATCACTCTGCTTGGTCTCTGAGGACAGATGCTGTTCTCATGTTTTATCCTGACACCTCCGAGATGAGCTTTCCATATGAAGGAAGGGAGGACATTTGATGCGTCCAGTGTTGTTCTGGGGCCTCCCCTTTTCTGGAAGTCACTGACACGTGTAGTTTTGCCATTGAAGCCCAGCGGGAGGTGACATTTGGCCAATTCCCCTGCTGATTAACGTGCCTGAGGGTCCATGCCACCCTTTGCCCCCTTCCAGTGCATTAGTTATAAAAAAAAAAAAAAATTAAAAAAAAGGGAGGCTTTCATACGCTCCACTGCCGGGTGAGCTGGGCACAGGTCCAGCGGCGCCAGCAATTTTCCGTCCTTTGTGTGAGTGATCAGAGGCCAACCCCACAAAACTGACAGTGGTTGCACTCAGTGCTCCTAATGATCTTCAGTAGCCGAAGACTTCCTTCCTCATGTGGCCTGAATGTTTTTACTGGGTAAATATGTGATCTGGAAAGTGGCCACAGAGACGCAGCCTGATAAAGTTCATTGTGTGCGTTACGTGTCCATGCTGACTTTTCCGCTGAAGCTCATCAGGTCTGTGGCAGGCAAGCCCAACTTAAAAGAGAGAAAATGAGAAGCTCACTTTTGCCTTATAGGCAGTTTGCAAATGTGCTTTCTGAAATGTGTCAGCCTCACTTTGTTAATTCTTTTCTTACTGTAAAGAACTTTGCAGTCAAGCTAACAATTCATGTGGTGGACCATTTTTAAGACCAAAGAGTGTTTGTCTCTGTCTTATCTTTACCTGTCCTTTTCCACTTCTCCACTTTTTCATCCTGAACATCCAGTGAGTCCGAAACAGCCAAGTTACTGCTTGTGTAAAGGGCACAAAAGTAGATGGTCATGTTGTGACTGGCTGTCAGTGCATTTACATGCTCAACACACACACAAAAAATAAGTCATCACTCCAGTCATTGAGTCAAACGCTACAAATAAAAATTAACCTCTAAGGAGTTTTTGGTTGTTTTTTGGTGGGGATATGCAGAGTCTCACTCTGTCCGCCAGGCTGGAGTGCAGTGGCTCAATCATAACTCACTGCAACCTCAAACTCCTGGTGGGTTCAAGGAGCTTCCAGACTCAGCCTCCCTAGTAGCTGGGACTACAGGCACATGGCACCACACTTCACTAATTTTCTTATTTTTTGTAGAGACGGGGTCTTATTATATTGCCCAGGCTGGTCCCAAACTCCTGGACAATTTTGAGAACAGCCTGGGCAATATAGCAAGTTGCTCAAGTGATCCTCCCACCTCGGCCTCCCAAAGTGCTGGGATTATAGACATGAGCCACTGCTCTAAAGAGATTTTATATTCTGTACCCTACCTTCACTTAGTTCTAATCAAACCGTGTAAGATGGTAGTTTTTACATATTTATTAAATTTCTGAAGACATTTTCAACCACCTCATGGTTTTTTGTTCTAGAACAAACCAACTGTGACTAGAAAGAAATTTCTTTGGAATTACGTATTTACAAAAATTTTTATAGGGAGGGTAAAAGTGGCTGAAACTACCCTTTGGCCTTTGTGCATTGGCTGTGTAGAGACCTGGTAAAAGATGGAGACTGTGGGCTGGAACTAGGCTACCAGGGATTGAACATCTGATTTTTCAATGTGCCGGCTTGCTCTGGCAAATACCTCTAGAAGCAGGCTTCAGCGCCTTCAGATAAGTAATCCCTACGGGTGCTTAAAGAACTTTTAAGATTTTATAAAAAACCAAAAAAGATTAGGAGTATGTTTGTTCAGATGAATCCTCAGAAAGCTGGAATAAAAAACTTTCTTCTATTGCCTGAGTGACAAGGCATCCTACAGTGTTTATTTTTATTTTACTCAATCATGTTTCCGTAACTGCCTCTGGGATTGTAATTCTCGTTGATGAGTGCTCTTCTTTAGTCCCTTTGCTAGAAACTTTATAACCTAAAATACTTAAAATCGGCATCTGTTTAGTGTTTTGCAGTTCATAGAGATTTTCCCTTCAAGCTTCCCTAAAGGAATGATTATCTGGACTCCTCATTTTACTAAAGAAACTGACAAATGGCACATTGGTAAGTGGCAGATCCAGAGTACAGACATTCTTGCTTATATCACCTGTCACACATGGCAGACGGGACACAGCCACTGAATTCTCCTTTAGTTTCAGTATGAGAGGGCTTTGACCTAGTGTCTAGGAGGCTAGTGTAACCAGTGGAATGATTTAGAGGAAAGAAGGCCATCGATTTACTTTAATCCTATAATGGCAGTAATGTCTTTGTAGCCAATCAGGAAACAATTTACAAATGACCTTAGCAGAGTGACTCTGCTGGATCATTCTGATTTGGAAATATTGAACTGTATCTGCATTGGCCAAATATAGCCGACAAGATAATCATGTTTATGTGGATTACTTTTGAAGAACCACTTAAAATTATAATGCTTTGGGCAAATAGTTCTAGATATGGACTACATTTTCTGGAGTGTTTGGGTGCGTTTTCACATATCAGTCTACAAAATAGGCATATTCTCAAAGAGGTTCTAAGAGTTGTATCTATTTCTTATCCCTGAAATGCCTTGGTGTAGTGCAGAGGATTCAATTTTATATAAATTTCAGACAATTTAATATCTTGTTGTAATAACTATCACATAGATTTCTGAACAGACAATTTAATATCTTGTTGTGATAACTATCACATAGATTTCTGAACAGACAATTTAGTATCTTGTTGTGATAACTATCACATAGATTTCTGAACAGACAATTTAATATCTTGTTGTGATAACTATCACATAGATTTCTGAACAATTTAATATCTTGTTGTGATAACTATCACATAGATTTCTGAACAGACAATTTAATATCTTGTAATAACTATCACATAGATTTCTGAACAGATAATTTAATATCTTGTTGTGATAACTATCTCATAGATTTCTGAACAGATAATTTAATATCTTGTTGTGATAACTATCTCATAGATTTCTGAACAGGTGCCAGATGCAGCTTATCATTTGCTTACATTCTGGGCAAAAGCAACATCATTGATTGTTGTAGTCTTTGTTGGCTTAAAAATCTGGAGAAGGGTTGTACCTTTGTTAGAGTGGAAAATCACTCACTGCTTAGGCGCTTTGCTTCTGTCTCATCTTCTTATCTTTACTTCTTAACATACATGTGATTGGTTATATGCAGTACAAAGCTGAATACACATAGTCCCTCTTCTTAAGATGTTTAGAGTCTAGAACAATGGTTCTCAATCCAGGGCAATGTGTGGAGACATTTTGGTTGTCACTGCTGGGGGAATGGTCTTGATACCTAGTGGGTAGAAGTTGCTAAGCATCCTAAAATGCATGAGACAGACTCCACAACAAAGAATCATTTGACACAGAGTGTCAGTCGTGCTTAGGTTGGGAAATCCTGATCTGGAGCAGCTCTGTTGAATAGAATTTTATCTGCTTATGGGAATGTTCTATATCTGCAATGTCCCACATGATAGCCAGTGGCCACATGTAGATTTTGAGTACTTGAAATTTGTCTAGTATAACTGAGGAACTGAATTATTAATTTAATTTAATTTTGATTAATTTAAATTAAAAAGCCGCTAGTGTCTACCATATTGGACAGTGGCAGTCTAGAAGAAGAGACTAGTAAGTTAACCAGTGATTACAGCTCTATATGTAAGATAACTCAACGCCAAGGCTTGTGACAGGAGTTATGAGAACACACACACACAAAAGGATTCTGAATTAGGCTGAGGCAAGAGGCAGCTTTCCAAGAACATAGCACACAGAGGGTGATTCTTGAGCTGAGTGTTGAAGAACTAAAACGTACCATACATGCCTACATATAAAGTGACTTAGAATGTTTGGTGATGTAAGATGATTCCCCCTGTCCACCTAATACGAAGATTCACTAAAATATTAGGGGAAGGAAGCCAGATGTGGTGGCTACGCCTGTAATCCCTGCACTTTGGGAGGCCGAGGTGGGTGGATCGCTTGAGCCCAGGGGTTCAAGACCAGCCCGGCCAACATGGCAAAACCCCATCTCTACAAAACATTTTAAAAATTAACCAGCCATGGTGGCACATGCCTGTATTCCCAGCTACTTTACAGGCTGAGGCATGAGCATCACCTTAGTGAGCCCAGAATGTTAAGTCTGTGGTGAGCTGGGATCCACACCAGTGCACTCCAGCCTGGATGATATAGTAAGACGACATCTCAAAAACAAAACAAAACAGACAAAACAAATTGGGTGTAGGGTCAACTCGAATAAACAACCTTTTAGGGGAAAATGCCTATGCATTATATATTTTTTTATTTAGTTATGCAAACATTTAAAAGTATACACACACACACGTGCTCACATACATATATACACACACGTATCTTCCTATATCCATATGTATTCATTTAGAAATATATATATATATATATATACAGTTAACCCTTGAACAACATGGATTTGAACTGTGCGGGTTCACTTATACATGGATTTTCTTCCACTTCTGCCACTCCTGAGACATCAAGACCAACCCCTCCTCTTTCTTGTTCTCTTAAGCCTAGTCAGTGTGAAGACAAGGATGAAGACCTTTGTGATGATCCACTGCCCCTTAATTAATAGCAAATATATGTTTCTTATGATTTGCCTAATAAAATTTTTTCCTGTAGCTTACTTCACTGTAAGAATACAGTATATGGTACATATATACAAAATATGTGTTAATCAAAAATTCTTGGTATCAGCAAGGCTTGCAGTCAACAGTTAGATATTAGTAGTTAAGTTTTTGGTAAGTCAAATATTATATGTAATTTTTTTTTTTTGAGACAGAGTCTCGCTCTGTCGCCCAGGCTGGAGTACAGTGGCATGCTCTGGACTCACTGCAAGCTCCGCCTCCTGGGTTCACGCCATTCTCCTGCCTCAGCCTCCCGAGTAACTGGGACTACAGGTGCCCCCCACCATGCCTGGCTAATTTTTTGTATTTTTAGTAGAGACGGGGTTTCACCGTGTTAGCCAGGATGGTCTCGATCTCCTGGCCTCGTGATCTGCCTGCCTTGGCCTCCCAAAGTGCTGGGATTGTATGAGCCACCGTGCCCGGCCCTATATGTAATTTTTTTACTGTGCAGTGTTTTGGCACCCCTAACCCTCCATGTTAAGGGTCAACTATACTACATTTTTAAAATTTCAAACTGAAGGGCTCACTTTGACATTTCTTGTAGGAGAGGTATAGTGGTAATGAACTTTCTTAGCTTATCTGGGAATGTCTTATTTTCTGCCTTGTTTCCTGGGACAATTTTGCTGAATATAGAATTCTTGGTTAACATTGTTTTTGTTTTAGCACTTTGAATATATCAGCCAGTGGGCCTTCTTACCTCCCAGATATCAGATGAGAAATTGACTAATAATCTTATTGAAGTTCCCTTATATGTGATGAATTGTTACTGTTTTGCTGCTTTTAAGATTCTGTCTTTACCTTTGGCTTTTGATAATTTGAATACGTCTCAGGATAGTTCTCTCTGAGTTTATCTTACTTGTTTGGTGAGCTTCTTGGATTTGTGGAGTCGTTTTTCATCAAATTTGGAAAGTTACCAGTCATTACTTCTTCAAATACACTTTCTGGCCCCTTCTCTCTGCTGCTTCTGTGACTCCCACAGATTATGTTGGTCTGCTTGATGGTGTCCCTCAAGTTCCTTAGGCTCTGTTCACTTTTTTTCATTCATTCTTCTGTTTCTCAAACTGAGTAAATTTGATCTTCAAGTTTATTGATTCTTCTGCTTGCTTAAATTTGCTTTTGAGTCCCCTCTATTGTATTTTCCATTTTACTTATTATACTTTTCAGCTCCAGAATTTCTTCTGGTTTCTTTTTTAAAATTTCTCTTTCTGTTGTTATTCTCGTTTTGTTCATACATTCTTTTCCTGTCTTTGTCCATGACTTACCCTAGATCTTTGATTACCTTTAAGATAGTTACTTAATGTGGTAAGTCCAAAGTTTAGGCTTCCTCGGGTATGTTTTATGTCATTTTATTTTGTTCCTTTGAGTGCTCTATACCTTCCTTTTCCTTTCTATGTCTTATTTTTCCATTGTTGTTGAAACCTGGACATTTGAATCTTAGAATATGGTAACTCTGGAAATCCAGTTCTTTCCCTTACCTAGCATTTGCTGTGGGTTTTCTAACTGTTGTAGGGTGTGTCTGTGCCAGGGATCATCCTGAATTGAAATCTTAAGATCTTGTGAGGTCTTTTCTGAGTCTGCCTTTCACCCTGGGTATGCATGGTGGCTTCCTAAATCCCCTCATCTGTGCAGTTGTTTTGAACAGCCAAAAAAATATGTACCATTCTTTTGAATCCCTTGGAAGCTGCTTCAGCCAGTGGAAGTTGAAATAGTGATGTCAAAGGCTTATCTTTTACTAAAGCATACGTAAAAGGTTGTTAAAGCTAAGGAATCTACCTTAGGACTTTTCCAAAACATATATATTCCAAAACATTGTATTCAATCCCTTGAAGCTAGTGTGTATCCAGGAGATAGATAGATAGATAGATAGATAGATAGATAGATAGATAGATAGATAGAGATAGATATAGATATAGATATATAGATATATATACACACACATAGTGTGTGTCTGTGTGTATTTATCCTGGATACACACACATGCATATATATACACACACATATATGTGTGTATATATATGTATGTGTCTATATTTTAAGAGACAGGGTAGCTCTTCTGCTTAGGCTGGAATGAGGGGCACAATCATAGCTCACTGTGACCTTGAACTCCTAGGCTCAGGTGATCTTTCTGCCTCAGTCTCCCAAGTAGCTAGGACTACAGGTACGTACCACTTTTCCTGGCTAATTAAAGAAACCTTTTTTTTAGAGAGTGTCACTATGCTGCACAGACTACTCTCAAACTCCTGGCCTCAAGTGATCCTGCCACCTCAGCTTCCCTATACACTGGTATTACAGTCATGAGCCACCACACCCAGCCAGATATTTGTTAAATTATAATAAACAATAGCTCTACAAACTTCATTTTGTATTTACCAGGCTTCTAAAATGAAATGATTTCAGATAACAATCTGAAACTTATAGAGGGCCTCAGGACATGCTTGATAAAACCTCAGAATTGAAAATTTAATCAGGTATTATATGTATTAAAGTCAGGCTATTTTAACTTGCCTCATTAATTTGGAGTTTATATCAACAATATCTGTAGAAAGGATTTGTTTAGCATGTTAATAGTTTAAACAAGGTCCAAATAATGCACACCTACAAAAAACTTTTAAGCACTTAAAATAATTTTAGAACCTCCTTTTGCATGAAAACAATTTGCTAAAATAAATTTTATGTCTCTTTGTAAAT
This sequence comes from Macaca fascicularis, assembly GCF_037993035.2. Classification (NCBI taxonomy): domain Eukaryota; kingdom Metazoa; phylum Chordata; class Mammalia; order Primates; family Cercopithecidae; genus Macaca; species Macaca fascicularis. The sequence goes on from NC_088378.1 coordinate 171,210,354, forward strand.
TAGGATCTCATCTGCTCTCTACTTAGAGATATTCCAAGATCTTCTTACTAAAGATACAGTCATGCACCACATAATGACATTTTGGTCAGCGACAGATCACATACACAATGTTGATACCATAAGATTATAATGGACCTGAAGATTTTTTAATCGTGTAGTGACATGGTAGCCATCCAAACATCATAACACAATTACCTTATTTTTAAATTTCCTTTAGCCTAAGTATACAGTGTTTACAAATTCCACAGCAGTGTTCAGTAATGTCCTAGACCTTCACATTGACTCACCTCTCACTCACTGACTCACCCAGAGCAACTTCCAGTCCTGCGGGCTTCCTTCATGGTAAGTGCCTATACATGTGTACCATTTTCTATCTTTTTATTTTTTTGAGAGAAAGCCTCAATCTGTCGCCCAGGCTGTGGTACAGTGGTATGAGCTCAGCTCACTGCAACCTCCCCCTCCTAGGTGCAAGCGATCCTTGTGCCTCAGCTCCCCAAGTAGCTGGGATTACATGTGCATGCTACCACACCCGGCTAAGTTTTGTATTTTTAGTAGAGATGGGGTTTCGCCATGTTGGCCAGGCTGGTCTCAAGCTCCTAGCTAGCCTCAAGTGATCTGCCCGCCTTGGCCTCCCAATGTGCTGGGATTACAGACATGAGCCATGGCACCCAGCCATTTTCTCTCTTTTATGCTATATTTTACTGTACAGTAAAACTGTTTTGAAATGTTTAGAAACACAGATAATTGCCGAGACGGGCGGATCACGAGGTCAGGAGATCGAGACCATCCTGGCTAACACGGTGAAACCCCGTCTCTACTAAAAATACAAAAAACTAGCCAGGCCTGGTGGCGGGCGCCTGTAGTCCCAGCTACTCGGGAAGCTGAGGCAGGAGAATGGCGTAAACCCAGAAGGCGGAACTTGCAGTGAGCTGAGATCCAGCCACTACACTCCAGCCTGGGCAACAGAGCGACACTCCGTCTCAAAAAAAAAAAAAAGAAAAAAAGAAGCACAGATAATTATCACCATGTTACAGTTGCTTAAATTAGTTTAGTAACATGGTGTACAGATCTGTAGTATATAGCATATAGCATACTATATAGCCTAGTTATGTAGTAGACTCTACTATCTAGGTTTGTGTAAGTGCACTGTATGATTTGGGCACAACAAAATCACCTAAGGACACGTTTCTCAGAATGTCTTTCTGTCGTTAAATGATGCATGACTGTGTTCCAACTAGTTCCTCAAATTAGACTGGCAGTATTTATTCACCATAGCTTAATTATGCCAATGTTTAATTTATTTGTCTGCTATTTTGCAAACCAGAGGTTTTGTAATGCATTTGGTTTGGTCCATTTTTAAGAGGTAAGAAAATATATGCTTTGTGGAATTTTTGTTTTCTGTATCCTATGAACATGTCCTCCCAAGAGTCATGATGTTTTGAAGGATGCTATACAAGTTAATCTTCATCAGCGATCTTCTCAGCCAATGTGTTGCTTTGGTACATGTAAATATACACTCGGTGTTGTATCCTATGTGCAACTCTGAAATGGTGACTGACTTTCATAAGGAGATTTATTTGCAAGTAAAGGATCTAACGTCTGTGTAGTTCTTCCACCCTTTTGTCCCCTTGACCTCCAGTAAATTCTGGCCCAAGAAAGAATGACTTAAGAAAAATAACCACGTATTTAGTAAGCACCTACTATGTGTAAGGCACTGTGCTAGGTGCCCAAGGTGATTTAAATATGATAGTGCATGCCCCTGACATCTAAAATCATATTTGGGGGGCGACAAAACAACAAATGTATGATACTAGAATCCAAAGCAGAGGATATAGGAGAATGAAATCATTACTGGGAGTGAGGATGTTAAAATAACAGCTAAAAAATATTGAACACTTAAAAAGTACCAGGTACTTAATATGCATTATATTTCATTTAATCCTCACATCCTAACTGTTAAATTTTGTCCCCGCTTTAAAAGGAGGCCCTAGGTGTGGATAGTTTAATTAGTTTACAGGAGACTACTTGAGTAGTTCATGTTAGTGGAGCTGGGGTTGAATCCTAATCTGATACCCGCATGCTTACATTCTGCCCTACTGAAAGCTTCATGGGAGAGACAAGCAGAAGACAGACCACCAGGCATTATGGGAGGTGGGGATTTGGTGGTATTTTCCAAAACACAGATCAGCATGCATTGTGACACAAAGACTTACAGAAAAAGTGTGGGCATATTCAGTGACTGTGAACAGTTAATTTTGGATGGGGGAGGGGAGCGGCGGTATAGTTAAAATGGGCTGTAGAGGAAAGTGAGAATGATGTTGTAGAAAGGATAGAAGTGCACACCTGAATTCACTGGCTGTGCACACGGCCTTGGAGCTTCCATCATGTTGCATGGAGATATGTTGCATTTGCAGAGTGTGACATGAATTGCAGCCCCTGGAACTGTGCAACAGTGGCCACCCTGGATGAGGAGACAGTTATAAGGCAACCTGACCACACAGTATACTTCAAGGTCCTGGGCTAAAGGGATGGTGGTGGAAACAGATGAGAAGCCTCAGACTTGCAGCTAATTGCAGTTGCTGGATGAGGGAGAAAGGAGAGTCTCAGAGATGGTAGGGTGGCAATATCATAAGCACATAGGAGACACAGGAGAAGGAATGTTCTCAGGAGGAGGCCAGTCATGAGAACAGCCTGAGTCTGAAGTACTATTGATGCTGGGAATACCCAGGTGAAGGTGTTCAGTTGGGCTACTGGAGCCATTCTGGTGTGGAAAGTGGTGGCGGGGTTGACTTTTCTTTTCTTTTTGAGTCATGGACAGCTTTCCATGACAATTTTGGATTCTCAACAACAAAATATGCACCTGTTTATGCATACATTCTAACATAGTATCAGCAGTCTAATGAATATTTTAACTCCCTCCATAAACCTTCTGTGCCTAACTTAACCATCCTTAGGCTAAAAACATAGATATTTAAAACCATATATATTAGTGGGTAAATTTACTGGAAAAAACAGTATGTAAAAGGAAAAGAAGGGGGAGGTAAAGTCACAACCTCGGGAAATGCTACATTTGAGGTGCCAGAAAGGGGATGTGGGCAGTGGTGTCGGGGGAGCAATCCTCAGGACGCATGCGGGAGGAAGAAGAGGAACCTGCTGTTTGTAGTGTCCTGGGAACCCAGAGTCTTTCCACCAGGAGGCTGTGCTCAGAACATACAATTGAGAAGATCATGACTGAAAAACTTCAGACTTGATGAGTTACTGCAGTTCAATATTATTCTTCCCATTTTTACAAATAACTTTGAGAGAAGAGGTCAGATTTTAAACTGAAGAAGAGCTGGTTGTGAGAAATTAGAGATAATGCGGAATCTTATTAATTTAGTGTCACGATATATAGTATTTTTTCACTAATTTCTGACCCAAGAAAATAATCAAGCAATTAATAGTAACTACCATGCTGTGTTTGGCTCTAGAGGGCATTTAAATATAAAAATTGAGTAATTTTATATATGTTGTATAAATAAGTTTTATTTTACAAATGAGTTTTGCCAAATATTTTACTCACTTCTAGTATCCATACCAAATCTTTTTAATGAACTCTAAATTACAAAAGTACAAAAAGCCACTGGAATTGAGAGGATGTTTGCAAAGAAGGAAATCCTGTGGTATAAATGACCCAAATTTGTAATATTTTCACCATGCTGTAACTAGATTGAAGGATTTTTCTATTGCATTTTGTAATTTGGGGAAAACCTGTTTATTTCTTCTCTCAGACTTCTCTTAATCGAAAATACTTGTAGTAAAATGTACACCAAAAATACTTTTTACATTATAGGTCATTTTAAAAGTTAACAGTATTGAAATAGTTAAAATATGAGAGAGGCATTTCACTGAAGCTTTTTAATTTTTATATTATTGTAACCTGACTTAGCATCTCATACAAGAAAAAGCAAGTCTCCAAGTATGTAAATAAATTTCAAACATGCTTCTACTTTTGGTTTATTTGTCTATTCATCACAAAGCCTTAAACATAGCAGATAATTCTATTTCTCCTTTTTTCATCTTTTTCATCTATTGGAATGTTAACTGTTAAGTAATTTTCTAAGTAATTTTGCTAATCTAGAAAAATATCAATATTTTTCTTGAACTATCTCATGACTATGTATTGTTTCCACAATTCCTTTCTGCTCTTAGAATTCATCAGATTATTACTGGAGTTTGTATATGTATTTTTTTCCCTCTTTTTCATCCTAACAAACTCACTTCCTGTGAAAATAATCAGAGCACTGTCAATACTACCAGGAATATGTGACCTAAATCTTACCCCAATACTTCTCAGAATGATGAGTTTCTAAATGTGTTTGGGCTTTGCCAAGCCATCACACACTTTAAAATATAGCTATGGTTTTGGATTTCCAAATGCATTCACATTAAGTAATTTTATAATGTTAATTTTTTTTAATGGGAAAATGTGAGTTGGGTCAGAAAGCTGGCTTTCTCCATGTGTTCTCCAGCTTGGTGACGTGTGGTACCATTTCATTATGCAGAACTCAGCGAACAAGAAGTCAGTTGTCACAGCCGTCTGTTTCCTGGTAGTTTACACACCAGAAACTGAAATCTGAGAATGGTACTTGAAGGAAAACAAAGAGCTTTACAGTATTTTTTTTTCTTTTCAGGAAAACACACAGAAGCTAATTTTAGCGTCTTGATCAAATTGACCCAGCCTTTAACCCTGGCAAACGTTACCACAACACACTTCCAATAGACAATAGTTTGCATACCAGCATCGCACTGGAAACAGATGTGCATGCAGCATTGGCCTCCCTCCCCCGCTGCAAGACTGAGCCCGCCACTGTCATGAAAGTGGAAATGTGGTCCTTCCTAATTGGGGAAAAAACTAGGTCTTCTTTCAAATTTCAAACTACAAGCTTTCATGACTTCTTTAAAAATTTATTATGTCACAGTTATGTTTTGACCAGAGTTTCAAAATGTCATTCACTAGAGAAACATCTCTTGGCTTTAGCATGATTTTTATCTTGGTGAAAAAAAAAAAAAAAAAAAAAAAAAAAAAACAAATAAATTGTTAGCAGCTGCGCTATTCATGAGTGATGGTTACACAGTTTATATATTAAAACGTTTGGAATGTGCACAATTACCTCTTTTACTTTCTCACCAGGTCTCCTACAGTTTATATAAACTGCATTTTTATTACCAAAGAACTGTCAGTCTTTCCCCTCTCATCCTCGCCCATCTTGGCTTGGCAGAGTTTGCTCCCTAAAGCCCACAACAGCAAGCTCTCCCATGTGCCCATCCACCAGCGGCGGCTCCCCTGGCAGTGTTGAGTTCAGCCTCTCCACTCAAAAGGAGCTGAGGAGGGTTTGCTCAGTTTAGGATTATTTAGCACAGAACCTTCTCAGAACCTCCAGGAGACCCACTCACTTGTGAAATGCGAGAGAGTTTTTCCATTTTTGCCGAGAGACAAGAAACAAGTGTCTGTGTTTCTTGAGCAATAGAAAAGGATGTTTCCTGTCTCATTTGCTATAATAATTGCTTCTCTCAAAATATCCTTTCACCCTGGGATAGCTATAATTGGTTGCAGTATATGCATCCATTTATAGAGTCCATGTATATAAAACACAATGAGGTGGCATTTTGTAAGCATGTTCTATAACTTAAAAATATACATATGTTTAGAAAACATAGGCCCTGTGACTTCCCTGAAGCCATAGAGAAGTTAGTGACAGTCGGGCCTAAGCTAGAACCCCATGCTCGTGAGTGCGGAACCACCCAGTGGCCAGGAACAGAGACCTCTGTGTTACAGGCAGAGAAATCTCAATTGATAATTCGTGTTTTTAAAATATGAATTTAGGGGAATGCATAATTGTTTAAAAAGCGGAGGCCTTGCAGTTATAAAGCACTGTGTAAACTATAGTGCTTATAGTTTCAGTGAACTTAGTTCAAAAGTGAGTTGTTACCTCTCTAAAATATTCTTGTCTCTAAAGAAATAATGAGTGCTGCTTATCCCTTTAGGTGAATTGTTTACATTAAAACTTAAATAGAATTTGAGAATTCTATTTAGAATTATAATTCATCTGTATGGAATTGCATTAAACAGATTTTGGACTACTGAAACAGTAATTGCATGTGAGATATATTAAATGCAAAAATTATTCTAAATTTTATAGGGTCCATAAACAACCATTAGTCAGATACCCAGACTGAAATGTTATTTCTTATATTTGCAAGTTAATACCAATAGCTATATTTGAACTTTGTGAAGGGAATTTAAACTATTTTCCTGGAATTTTTGTTTGACTGCCAAAGGGGGAAAATTCTCATTGGACTTTGATTGTGAAATCCAATGCTTTGTGTGTGTGTGTTTTTACTACCAAAGCATTCTTTGTCCACATTTTATTTTTTCACCATGAAATCATGCCTGTTCTTTCAGTAACACATGAGCAGCAGCTATAACCACCCCAAGTACTTTTCTCCTATTCATAATTTATATTAAATGTCTTCACGATTTTAGGTTTCATTTCATTAATGCTGACCAAAATATGTATTTATAAACTATAACAAAAACTAGAAAATGTGCAATATCATAAAATAATTGTTTTCAAAGAGCTTTTTAGATTAGTACCAGACAGAAATGTTTGTGTGATATGTGTAGTTATTGTGTAGATTGCGAGATAAACATTCAAAATTAAAGTAGTACTTTCTGCTTAGCATGAGGATTCCTAATCTGTATCCTTTTATCAATAAAATAAAAATCTATTTTATTTTCTGTAATGATTTTATTATTACAGTGAAGCAAGGAGATAAACATTACCCCTAAAGTGTCTACTTGTCATTTTCTGTTTCTGTGAGAAACATAACCCAAGGTAGGTTTTTTTTTTTTTTTTTCTTGAGACAGAGTCTCACTCTATTGCCTAGGCTGGAGCGCAGTGGCGTGATCTCGGCTCACTGCAACTTCTGCCTCCAGGGTTCAAGCAATTCTCCTGCCTCTGCCTTTCAAGTAGCTGGGATGACAGGCGCCTGCCACCACGCCCAGCTAATTTTTGTATTTTTAGTAGAGACAGAGTTTCACCAGGTTGGCCAGGCTTGTCTCAAACTTCTGACCTCAAGTGATCCGCCCCCCTCAGCCTCCGAAAGTGCTGGGATTACAGGCACGAGCCACTGCACCCAGCCCCAAGATAGATTTTTAAATGGATATAAAGAAATATCTTTCAAAGAGCAGAGCTTTTCCATGTGACTTTTCTGATACAACAAGGTACAACTCAATGCTTTTCACAGAAAATAATGAATCTATCGAATAAAAACATTTTAAGTTTATTAAAATAAACCACTTAGTAACCCGCATTAACTTTTTATTTCTCTGAGTATGTAACTATATATGTGTAAATACCATCTTCTATGTAGTCATGCCACTTTTCTTAGGTGTGGTCACTGCTAATTTACTATGATGAGTCTGTTTTTCAACCTTGCCAAGTTAAAAGAAAATGTAAACCCATTTGTATTAGAATAGGAAGGCATGTTCTTGATTGCAGTCTGTCAGTAGTGTCTTGTATGTGAGTATGTGAGTGTGTGAGTGTGTGTGTGTGTGTGAAGGATCAATGCATTAAATATATCTGTGTGAATACCAGCTTCTGTCTAGTCATGTGTTTTTCTTAGGTATGACCACTGCTGATTTACTAATGACAGATTTTTTAGATACTGCTTTAGAATTAAGGTGAGTGGTATTATCTCTAGTTTGAGACAAAGAGAAGCGAAGTAACTTAAGCAAGGCCACATAAGTGATAAATAGTGGACCTGGAGTTTAAACCCGGGATCCCCACCTAAATCATAAATACAAAATGAACCACTTTTTTGATGAGCCAGTGTCCATGTGTATGTATTACATGTATGTATGTATATATATGTACATACGTATAGATGTGCCTATACTAGTGTTTTTCCCACCAGATAGTTAGCCTTTCTTCTCCCATTTGCTCACTTTTTTTTTTTTTAGATGAAGTCTCACTCTTGTCCCCCAGGCTAGAGTACAGTGGCGCGATCTCGGCTCACTGTAACCTCCGTCTCCCGGGTTCAAGTGATTCTCCTGCCTCAGCCTCCTGAGTAGCTGGGATTACAGGTGCCGCCACCACGCCCGGCTCATTTTTGTATTTTTAATAGAGGCAGGGTTTTCGCCATGTTGACCAGGCTGGTATCGAACTCCCGGCCTCAGGTGATCCGCCCACCTCGGCCTCCCAAAGTGCTGGGATTACAGGCATGAGCCACTGCTTCCGGCCAAAGGAGAAAACTTTTATTTAGGAAAACTTTCACTCGTTAGAAAAATGTGTTCTTGATAATCTAATTTTTTAAAATGCATTAATTATGTCTTATCTTGGCTAACACATTTTAATTTACCTAGTTATTTCCCAGAAATTTAATAGATACAGGAGATATATTCATTTTTGGTGATATTTATACCTGTCATCATACCATAAATATGCACCATGCATTAATGTGCATTCAGATTACGCAGCGGCATCCTTCAGTCTTCGGCACTTTCTACGGTTTTCAGGTGGGCCAGTGATTATGGGGCACACTTTTAAGGCAAACTCTGGTTTCAGAAAAGTAAATAGTGGATTCACTTTTTCCACCTTTTTAGCTTTTTACACCATTACAATTTTTCTTTCCTTTACAGTTCTCCATTAAAAAAAGAAAGAAAAAGAAAAATAGTTCATCATTCTGTTATCATCTTTCTTACTGTACTGGGAATGGGTTGCTTTTTCTGCTGTTAACCAGGCTTTTACCTCCGTCCTGGGGCGCGGACCCTTGAAGTATCGAGAGAGTCGGGTCACATGAATAGCATGCAGGTTGTAGACTCCCCACAAACCAAGGGGTACTCCTGACCCAGCTTCATCAGGATCTATTTGCCCTCACAAGGACAGAAGCAATTAAATTGTTTGTTCTGCTACAGAGTAAATGGTCTACTGAGAACTTGTTTGTACTTTTATATGTTTTTATGGTTAATGTTTTCAGTGACCCATGTTATAAAGTAAACCATAACTACTTCTGGAAGCATGTTATAGCAGTAAAGCAAAACTGTATATTCCAGATATTTATATCACTTCACTCAAACCCTCGGAGTAAAACTTAAAAAAGAAAAGATTTCTTTCCAAACATTTCAGTTAGAAACTCAATTTCAGAACCTTGGCAGTCTTATGTATAGGCTTTCTTACATGATTGTTGAATAACATGTTATTATACGTGGGGGAAGAATAGTTCTTTTGTTGGCTGCATTACATTTTGTGGTGAAATTGGAGAAAACAAATCATTAAGGAAGTCTATTTTGGTTCAAGACATTACACACTTATGACGAGTCTGTTTTTCAACCTTGCCAAGTTAAAAGAAAATGCAGACCCATTTGTATTAGAACAGGAAGGCATGTTCTAGATTGCAGTCTATCAGTAGCATCTTGTGTGTGTGTGTGTGTGTGTGTGTGTGTGTGTGTGTGAGGGAGCAATGTATTAAATAGATATGTGTAAATACCAGCTTCTATCTAGACATGCTGCTTTTCTTAGGTATGACCACTGCTAATTTACTAATGACAAATTTTTTTAGATACTGCTTTAGAATTAAGGAAAAATATATTTTCTGGATGAAATGTTAAACTCTGTGACAACCCCACCCAGACCTGCTTTCCTCTGACAGTTTTCCTCGTCTTCCAAACTCTATCACCCCCTTCCATTGAAACTCCGATCCCCGCCCGTGCCTTGTGGTCAGCAGACTGAAAGAAAGACCTCCACCACTTTAAAAAAGAAGGAGGAGGAGAAAATCAAATACGTACGTATTTGCTGCAGTTTGTGAGCAGAGATACGTGTGAAAAGAAATACGCTAAACGTTAGATGTTCGTTAACTGGTTGAAAACGTGGAGGAACTGTTAATTCTGTGCGCTCTGTTCTTCCATTGATGACAATGAGAACATATTACTTTTATATTAGTTATGAAAACAAATACAGCAAAATCGATGACGGTATACTGAGAATTGTCAGTACAGTCTTCCATCTTCTGTGTCTTTTGGTAATACCCGTATTTTAGAAGAGTGCTGCTACTGTGTATGAACAAGCCTAATTCATGGTGGTATTCTGTTGGGTCCCCATGATATAGTCATCAGTGAACACCTGAGCTTTGGAATGAGACAAAATTGGGATCCAGCCATAAGTCAGTCCTTATTTGATGTGATGTAAGATGCCTAAATAAGCTCTCTGAACCCATTTCCTTACCTATCAGTCATAAAAATATTATTTCTCTAAGGTGGTACCAAGATGAATGGAGATAAATAAAGCTGCTAGCACATAGCAGATCTTCCATAAATACCACCTGGGATGTTGCCAAGCACATCGTAGGCTCTCATAAATACCGAGTGAATAGACAGGTGAATGAATGGTCACTTCTCTTCCCACCCTCCACCCTGTACCCCATCCCACCACCTTCAGGGTCAGATCGAGGCAGGAGGGCAAGGCCCCACCTTGGCTCAGTACCCGCACTGGCGGGGCAGTGAACCTGCGGGGCAGTGAGCCTGCTTGCTCACTTACTTCCCCTTGCAGACAGCCAGGATTGTTAGCAACCATCGTGTGTCAGAGGTGGGGAAATGTATTCAGTGTCATGGATGAAAACTTTCTATTCCCAGCTGAAGTTCTTCCTTTTCCTCTTTATTTTGCAACATTCTGTCAGCTGTTTTCTTGTGAAAGAAATCTGGAAGAGTGAAAACAAGAATTGACATCAGGATAAGGTGTAAAACAGGCAGAGGGTCATCAAAAACAGCTGAACTAGTGACAGCAAGCTATCTGTAGAATGTGTCTTGGCCTTCTTCTTGTGTTCCTTTTCATTAACAGAAGCAAAAAGAAAGAAAAGAATGGGAAGTCTCATCTTTTGCCTTGTGAATGGGAGTGGGTTGATGTTTAAAATCTCACTTGAACAACCTTATAGATGATTTTTAATAAAAGATGTTTGAAAAAAGCATGTGGCACATTACAAAGGAGAAAAACAAAAATTTAGACTGTTTTTCATTTGGTTTTCAAATAAATGGATTATTCCATGGCCTTATTCACCAAGTGGAAGCCCCCCTTTTAATTCCATATAAGGCTGTTGCCCAGGTCTAGGGATCTATTCAGTGGATCAATAAGGTTGGGACCACAAGTAGCCTTCATTTAGAACTTAACAGTAAAACTGAAGGCACTGAAATTTTCTGCTGTAACTTTTTTTCTCCAGAAGTAAAGAAGTTGTATAATACTTTGTGAAAATATCACTTTTTATATACATTTGTATATAATAACTTGGGGTAAAATTTTTACTTATATGGCTAATTGAGACTCTAAGCCTGCCTCAAACCTAAGGTGAATTGCTGAATTTTTTTTCAGTAGATGAATTACTTTTTTATTGCAGACAATACATGCATTGGGTGAAAAAATCTTAAATGATCTGAAGTATCTAAGCACAGAGAGAAGCCCCAGCTTTCTATGTGAAAAAGATGTACTATGTACGTGGGAGATTAACCCACAGCAGATTTTATTTCATCTTAAAGAGGGGTGTTTTATAACATGATTATGTGTTTTGTCTTAGAATTTATGATATTTTATTGCATGCCTGTTGTCCACAATGTGACAAATGTGACCTATTTTGTTTTCCACATTTGATTTGAAATAGACACCTTTCTTTCCTTAGTACAAGTCAATTAAATACAGAACTGTTCCTACTATCATTTTTAACTGGAAACTGAAATGTCAGGAAATGTTACAGAATCATGAAATAAATGCCAGTTGTTTAATTGATTTTATATAAAGAGGTTTAGAGACTGAATTATAAGACAGGATTGCTTCATGTAAGTGAATTTTGAATATATGTATTTACATACACATGGCATCTAAAAATTTAGTATAATTAAATATGAATATAATTTTTAAGTTATCAGTCAAATATATATATTACATCCATGCGCTATTTCTTCATAAAAACATAAAATACCTTCAGATTAAATATGTTTATCTTTTACTTCAGAGTTCCTTAAAACTATGGACATGAAGTTGCTCAGGTTTTCGTAATATCCCACACGTGCTTAACGTGCTCTCTCGCCTCATGTGGCACAGCCCCAAACTTAGAACATACAGCGTGGGTGGTCCTGAGGGTTCCAAAGGCAGCTGCATTTTTCTTTTCTGGGTGCCCTTATCTTGGGTAATAGTGTTGAAAACATTGTAAGACTTATCAGAATGTTTCAATAGTCTTTATAGTCCCAAAATGCACACCTCTTTTAGAAAAGAAAGAAAACAGAAAGCTGTTCTAGCCGTGGTCCTCTGAGTGTGGGATGCTTCTTCCTCCAGTGGAGAAAGTGCCTGTCTCTGGTACAGGCTCCGACAACTAAGGAGAATGAAAGCTTCCCAGTTTTGCTAGCTCGAAACCTTCTTGTAGCCACATCGCATTTGATCAGACTCTAATGCTAGAACCGACATTCTGATTTGGTTTAAAATTATGTGGTCAGTCTTAGTTTTTCTTATCAACATGTCAGAATCTGCCGAAATGAAAGTGGAAACACAAATCACAAACGGGCTCCAGGTTGCCTTAGAACACTGAACTTCGTTTTGAAAGTACAGCACAGCTCTCATAATGTCAGTTTTCAAAATTTACTCACATGAAGCAATTAGATTTTACAATTCAGGCTCTCTGTGTCTTTATATGAGCCTGAATATTACTGTGTGTGTTAAGCAATGCATGGAATCTATTCTCTAATTTTCCTCCCAATATTTCAGTTTCCAGTTATAAGACAATAAGTTGGATAATTCTGTATTTAGTTGACCCATACTAAGAAAAATCTAAAAGGAATTTTTTTTAAAAAAAAATCATACATGAGCACAGATCAGTAAAGGCTTTATTACTAGAGGAAAAGCCAGTGAATCACTGCTACTCTCTTACTTGAAGACCATAAGTGTCGCATGGGGATGCTGTAATCTTTGCAAAGATGCTCTTATTTAAACCTCTGGAGCTCTCTCTGTTTTCTCAGCCATCCATTATTCGCTATCTAGAACTAATTATTCTCAAGGCACCACTTCAGGGATTTTATGATTCTTTCTGTCTCCTGGGACTCATGTAAAGTTTTCAAATGATAAAAGAAGCCCCAAAAAGTTATTTCTTTTTCTCAAGTCAGATGAAGATAGGAATGGCTCAGGAGTAGCAGTTTCTAAAATAACCTTTCTTAGGCATTGAGCTCTGGGTTTCTCTTCTGAACCTTCATCTAATGAACCCTTTAAAGTGATTAGCTTAGAAAAAAAATAATTCTTATTCTTTCCCAAGATTCTTGAAAACATATTGATTCTTAATATCTAATTTTATTTCGATTTTTTTAATTAAGGGTTTTTTTGTTTTGTTTTGTTTTGTTTTGTTTTAGAGAAAGAGTATTGCTCTGTCATACAGGCTTGAGTGCAGTGGCACATTCACAGTTTACTATAACCTTGAACTCCTAGGTTCAAGTCATCTTCCCACCTCAACCTCCTGAGTAGCTGGGACTATGCTCATATACCACCGGACCCCGCTAATTAAAAAAAATTTTTTTTGGTAGAGATAGGATTTTGCTGTGTTAGTCCAGCTGGTCTCGACCGCCTCAAGCAGTCCTCCTGCCTTGGTCTCCCGAAGTTCTGGGATTACAGGCATGAGCCACACGCTTGGCTTAATAACTTATTTTAGAAGCACCTACAGAATAATCAAAAAGATAAAGTAATAAAACACTAACAAAAATAAATTTCTGTTCCCAGTATACATTCTTTTTTACTGAAGTCTAAGAAATCTACATCAAACTGAGTCTTTTGTTTTCTTTTCAAAAACAAATGAAAAAAACCATCTACCTCCCCTTCAATGAGACTGAGAAATGACACTAACAGATCTCAAACCTGGTTGTGTAATAACTGCAGCTTCCTCAGCCCCTGGTTTGCAGATCCTAATTCAGTCGGTGGGGGGTTTGGGAACTGGAATCTGGTTGTCCTCCTGTTCTGGTGCCTCTGACCTGCTGTCTCCCTTTTGTGACTTCTCTTCTCTGTCCCCCTTTGCTCCCCCTTCTCTTCCACTTCCTCCTCTCCCTCTCCCCTTTCCCTTTCTTTCCTCTGCCCTTTCTTCTTTTCTTCCCCTCAGATCCTCCTCCTGAATTTCCTAGAAGATTCTACAGCTGCCAACACTGGGAACCTCTGGTTTGTTCTACTTTTCTAAATTTACTGTTAGTGAAACTCTGGAGGCCCCAGTAGGTAATCCTCTGGTCCTAGTTTATGGACTGAAATCCCCCTTCTCATGCTCTCTTCACATCAGTCACCAGAGTCCTGGGCATTTCTTTAACTTGCTCTGTGCTCTGAGTCCAGTGTACTTTGCTGTCCTGTTTACTCTGCCCGGACTACACAGCCTCTCTCTGGCTTGTGAGCTCTTCCTCATTCTACAAGGTCCTCCACTAAAACTTTGCCTCTGTGAGTTTTGCACCACCCTAGCTTTTATACCGTTCAAAACTAATTCCTCTCTCTGTGGTACTTCTATAGCATTATGTGCAGATCTGCATTTTAGCATTTAGTAGATCTTAATTGTAAATCTCTTCCCCTGCTTGACTATGATTCCTCGGACAGTAGAAAGGTATCATTTTTATATTTCCAGCAGTGTACCTGGAACATAGTAGGTGTACAATGAACATTGGTTAAATGAATATCAGAACTTTTGATTCTAATATGAAAACAGAGCTTTTTAAAATTAGGCACTTAACTTCCAGTGGATTTGTGTTAGATAGCCAAAGAGAATTCTGTGGGCATAGTCTGTACTGTAATGGACCATCAAAGTTACTCAAAGAATTGCAGATAGTAAAATAGGAATAGAAAACCAGTGTGTCACTGTCGTTAAACGTGGAGTGCCTACTGCGTGCAGCGACAGTAGAGGATTAGCAGTATTTGCATCTTTCAGTGAGGTACAAAGGTTGTGCCTGTAGATGTTTCAAATGCTTGTTGTAACAGGAAGCAAGACACCTCTTTCCCGGAAGTCTCCAGAAGGCATTGTGAAAGGCTTCGGTTGAAAAAAAAAACAGTTTGAATAGTCTAAATATTTTAGTTATTGTACAAATAAAATTTTGTGTATTAAAGATACATTAAAATGATATCATCTACTCCAGTTAAAAGCAGTACTCATTAATTTCATTTATTGAGGGTGTTTTTAATCACCTACTCTGTGCAAAATACCAGAGAATTATAACTAGACAAGAATAAAACTCAGCTGATAATGCTTCCATGACTTGTTTGTCCGAATGTCTGTTTGTGGCAGTTCAAACTTCGTGGCATCGTCCTGAATATCAGAAAAGATCGCAAGGGTATGTTCTTGGATGACTTTTATGGAAAAAGACATATTTCTTTTTGACAAAGGTAAAAGATCTTAAATAACTATTTTATTTCAACTTCAGAAAGATATGAGAGTTTACTTAGCACAGCGCTGTCTTGGCGGTCAATTAAGTAATCAGGAAACCAAAAGAAGACTTTGAAAGTCTATCCTCTCAACACAGGACCAGCTATCGTCAAGATTCTGTTTCATGTTGTCAGAATCTTCCTAAAACACTTACAAATCATTTTACAGCAATACTGGGAGAGGGGGGGGGGAAAAAAACACACCCAGGAGAAAAGACAGGCTCATGCCTAAGTGTCATTGTGAGATACCTTCTGTTTCCACAGAAAATGCCACAAAGGTATGTTTTTAGTTTCCGTTATTGTTCTATTTAAAAGCCAAAAATGCCTAACTTTGATCATTAAATGGTGTTCTAATGAAATTAGCTACCGTGATGAAGGAATAATCTTTCTAACTGCCAATCTGATCTCACCATTGGCCTGCTTGTCTGCCAGGTTACGTCCACTCATCCCCTTTGGCTCAGAAAACCCTTGGTGATTTTGACCCCTGCCAACCTTCCCTCCTCCCCTCCTGCCTGTCTGTTCCCTGGCAGATCAGGCTCTTCATGCCTCTTTCACATACCCTGTTCCACCTGCCCTAAAACTGCTCCTTTCAGCCGGGTGTGGTGGCGCACACCTGTAACCCTAGCACTCTGGGAGGCCGAGGCAGGTGGATCACTGGAGGTCAAGAGTTCAAGACCATCCTGGCCAACACCGTGAAACCCTGTCTCTGCTAAAAATACAAAAATTAGCCAGGCGTGGTGGCACAGCCTGTAGTCCCATCTACTCAGGAGGCCGAGGCAGAAGAATCATTTGAACCCAGGAGACGGAGGTTGCAGTGAGTTAGTGCACTCCAGCCTGGGCGACAGAGTAAGGCTCCATCTCAAAAAATAAATAACTAAAAATAAAAATAAACTTCTCCTCCGCCCCCTGCCCATTCCTCCCACTTGTCCTGCCCACCTCTCCAGCTGAGTTCCGTTCCTCTGGTGTGCACCGTTCCACACCTGGGGCTGCTCTGTGATAGCACACAGTGGCAGATGCAGCCAGCTCCCTCTCCTCTGGAATGTGAGCTCCTCCGGGGGAGGGCAGAGCTGTGCCTTATTCATTTCAATGCCCCACCCCAGCTCAGGGGCTAGCACATAGCAACTGCTTAGTGTAGTTGAGCTGCGTAACCGAAGGAACTGTTAACCACATTTAAGAATTAATATTGGTTATTAAAAATCACCCTCCAAAGTTTAGCTCTGTGACACCTGATACCAGTGTCTACCCTTTGTGATATGCAAATAAGACTATAAATATAAAATATATTGCAAAGTGAACCTGAGTTTTGAACTATCACCAGGTGATAGTTCAGTTATTGTAATACATTGCCCTCCAGTTAACATAAATATTCCATGAGTGGTTGTTGCATCACTCTCCTTCCATTCTCCTGAAAAGAGAGAAGATTCTCTTTTCTTTTATACCAAGATTCTCTTTTCAGGATCTTAATCCTGATCTGTTCTTAGGATTTCAGAATTCTTTCACTAGCCCTCTTCTTTGTCACTAGTTCTTTAATTTACACAGTTGGTTGGCTGGTTCCTGTTACTCGGCCTACAAATCTGTCCTATGTCATCTCCTTTGAGTAATTTATATCCTCCATAAAATGCCACATAGAGGCACTTTTTCACATTTTTGAGTAATGTCAAGAAAGAATTGCCTTGGGAATCAAAAATCCAATGAGTCACAGATTATTTTGTTATTTATGACCAGAGAGTGGTCATTGACAATATTTGGCAATTTTACAGCTGTGAGCCTAGGCTATTGTGCTTTAGAATGTAATTTATTAAGCAAATAAAACTCTTACTGGTAATGGGTTCTGTTAAACCTGGGGAACCATGTGAGCTCCAGGCCGGTACAGCTGTGGAAGTTTCATAGTAGCCACATACATCTCAGATGTCTGGACACTAGTATTTTACACTTACTTCATGGTTTTATTTATTCAGTTGCCTTATATTCTTGATTGGATTCTGACCAACCATTTTGGTTTAAGAAGTCATCAACTTTGAGTAGTGAGGGAGGAGCCTGGATAAAATAAAATGAATTTATGTTGAAAAAACATAAATCCCTGTTTCATTAGATATGACATTTAGTAAATCCAGGCTATAAAGAAACACCAGATGTGTTCATGGAAAGTATTGATATAAAATCATCTTTGAGAAAGAAAAAGACAAGGACCTAAAATTTCCTTAAATACTAATTTTGTTAAATTCCATTAAATATAGACACAGAGGTAGGTAAATAATGGATGTGTATAGATACACACACACACACACACACACACACAGAGAGAGAGAGAGAGAGCGTGCACTCATGCAAAGAAGTCTGAGTGAGCAAGCTTAGGAATTTTTTTTAATTACTCGTTTATATCAGTAGTATTTTGTAATGTTGGCTTCAGTTTAGTAATTAATGGAATTCTAGCTATTATCTTTTAATATATTTGGAGGAAAGGAAAATCTTGAAATTCTCAAGATAAGGTGATCTTTTTCTAAATGGCAACATGAGGCAATATTAATTTTTTAATATTTTAAAGCTAGAAATTTATCTCCTTTGATGTAACTGTTGTATGTATGTACCTGGCACCTAGGATTAGAGCCATTCAGTTCTGTACTAAACTGTATGAAACACTGTCAAGAAACTGGATCTAAATTCAAGCTCTAAATACTGATCAATAAGAAAATTCCATTTCTTTTGAAAGTAAGTTCTGGATGTTGACCTAGCTATCCGTTCTATAAGTCATTCATTTAACCTCACCATAGCCATTGCCTCGTGTCTCTATTTAGCAAGAGGTAGGCAAGTAAGACTTCAGTATGTGTGGTAGAAGTGGCAATAATAAAAATAAGATGGGAAGGAAATGAAACTAGTTATGTGACCTTCAGGACTGCCCTGTAACTTAGCCAAGCCTCATCATAAGGAAAAGCTAAGAGCCCCCAATTTTCCAACTAACGATCGCCATTTGCCCTGAGAAATAGAATAAAACCAACTAGCAGGGCAGCAACTTGTTGATTCATTCAAGTATGTTCCTTGTTCCTGGTACTTGACTCATGTTAGGAACTGTGAACATACAGTTGATCAAATACATGACAAGAAGTTATCAGTTTAATCAGGGAGGCAGAAAAGTACACTGCAGATTATATAATACAGTGGGAAAT
This sequence comes from Macaca fascicularis, assembly GCF_037993035.2. Classification (NCBI taxonomy): domain Eukaryota; kingdom Metazoa; phylum Chordata; class Mammalia; order Primates; family Cercopithecidae; genus Macaca; species Macaca fascicularis. Next base: position 171,228,970 of record NC_088378.1, read on the forward strand.
GGCTTTTCCTTATGAATTTCCAGTTCTTTATATAGTCTAGAAATGAAGTCCTCTGCTAATTATGTTCATTGTATTTTCTCCAAATCTGTGACTTTCCTTTTCACTTCCTTAATGGTCTCTTTTGATGAGCAGTTTTTATCTGTCATCAAGTCCAGTTTATAATTTTTTTCGTGTTTAGTGATTTTTGTGCCTTTAAGAAATATTTGCCTTAATCCTTATGGTTATGAAGATATTCTGTGTTTCTTTGAGAAGCTCCATAGTTGTGGCTTTCACATTTACCTCTATGATCCACCTCTAACTAATTTTGTGTATGATGGAGGTACGGATGGAGATTCATTACTTTCCACATGGACATCCAGTTGCTCTAGAATCTTACTGAAAAACCTCCTTTTGCCCCATTGAATTGCTTTGGTGGTGTCATTCAGTTAAAAATTAGAATAATAGATACATTTATAAAAACTGTCCTAATGAATTATAATGAGTTTATGGTATAGGTATTGTCGAAATAAGGGTGAAAAATAGACACAGTTTCTGCCCTCATGGGGTTCACAGTCCATGGGTCTCCCCTTGATTAAGACTGAAGCAGGGACAGGATTGTATGACAGTAAAAATCTGTCAACTTAAGCATGGTCCCTATCGGTAAATCTCACTGCCTCTAATATGTTCTTTGAATTTTTAAACTAAATATTGTGACAAAAACAAAACAATTAGGCTGAGTGCAGTGTAATCCCAACACTTTAGGAGGCCAAGGCGGGAGAATCGCTTGAGTCCAGAAGTTCAAGACCAGCCTAGACCACATAGCAAGACCTCATCTTTACAAAAAATTTAAAAATTTGCCAGGCATGGTGGTACACACTTGTAGTCCTGCTTCTCAGGGGGCTAAGACAGGAGGATCACTTGAGTTCAGGAAGTTCAGGCTGCGGTGAGCCCTGATTGCCACACTGCACTCCAGCCTGGGCAACAGAGCAAGACCCTGTCTCAAAAAAAAATTATAATTCTGAAAATGCTTTTTCAAAGCATAAAAACTGCTTCCACTCCTCTCCCCATATTGAGATTTTTCTGGTCTAAATTAAGACAAATATGCATATTATATTTATAGCATGAAGACAGAATATATCAGTAATTCACGAGGCTACAGTGGTTGAATGATGAGATTTCTTTGTGCTAAATCTGATGACATGCGTATACAGACTCAGCACTAGCGGTCAACTTGAAGGAAGAACCTTAACTGGTTCCTGAAGTTGAGAGATATTTATGGTTCTATTTTTGAAAGATAACCATTGCTTAAATAAAACCCTGCGATTCAATGATAGGTATCAATATGTGAAAATATCAACAGAGCCTCTTTCTCGTTTTGATATGTAAGAATCCTAAATTCTAACCTAGACAAATTCAAATCCATTATATGTGACTGCCAACTGTTAATAGCTGTAGTAACAGAAGGTTTTGGTGTCAAATAATAAAATGGACAGGGTGGAAACAATGTTTAAGCCCCGACTTGTTCAGTTACAGAAGAGCCTACAGACTGGGGTTTCATTAAGGATTTGTGTGTGTGCATGTGCGTGTGTGTGTCTTCCCATGTGCTCAAGGTCTCTTTTGACAGTTGATAGAGAACCCATCCCAAAATTCAGTCTTTCTTTGATTTGAATTACATTGACAGCATAAACCCTAATCTAAAGGAATCTGCCTCTCTAATCCAAAACTGAGTTTTCAATTTATAAGAACCTTTAGTAGTATTCAGTACTTTTAGTAGCCTGTGATAAGCAAATACTAGTGCCTATTTTTTAAGTGAGAATAACTCTCTTTCAAGCCCCTAAACTTAATTTTTGAATGACTAACTCCTTCCTCCAGTGTATGAAGGACTAAATTGGACTTGGAGAGAAAAGTTGATTACCTGGACACCTTTTTAAAGCTTTTTTCTTTCCTTTGTTTCCTTTTTTAGAGACAGGGTCTCACTATATTGCCCAGGCTGGACTCAAACTCCTTGGCTCACAAGATCTTCCTGCCTCGGCCTCCTGAGTAGCTCGGACTACTGTCTCATACCATCAAGCCCAGAACCCACATGTATTTTTATATACCTACCACAATTACATGTATCTACATTTTCATATAAATTGAAGTTTCACAATGAAGTAGCACAAAATTGGAAACAACCTAAATACCTTATACCAGAGTTTCTCAAACTGTTTTTGTCTCAGAACTCCTCTTGACAGTCTTAAAAATACCGAGGGTCCAAAAGCACTTTTGCTTATGTGGGTTATATCTATCAACCATAGTAGCAGATAAAACTGCAATATTTAAAGGATATTTATTAATTCATTTTCGTGATAAATATTTTTATGAAAAATAACTGTATTTTCCCAGACAAAAATATTAATAAAGTGGCATTGTTTCACAATTTTAAAAAATTTCATTAATGTCTGCATTAACAGAAGACAGTTGGGTTCTCTTAACTGCTTCAATGTCTCCTGTATACTGGTGAAAGAATGTGGATGCCAAAGAAATATGGTTCTAGTATTATCATAAAAATGGTTTTGTCCTTGAAGACCAAACGAAAGGGTCTTAGAGACCTCCAGAGGTGCCTGGACCATACTTTGAGAACTTCTGCCCTGTGCTCTTGGAATGCTTATGGTAAACATGTTAGAGCAGTACAGGAGAATACCATATAACTCTGTACAGTGGCATGTGTGGGGGGGACTGTCAATACATCGAAATACAGTTTTAGTAAGATATGTTCCTCCTCGTCAGAAAAGAAGCAGTAAATCTGGTAATACTTTAGTGCATATATAACTACCAGGAAAAATAAAGCATAAATGTCAGACCCCTTCTTATATTAATATTTAATAAAATCCTACAACTTAGCATTGAATCATCTCAAAGAACTAAACTAATAATTTACTTTATGGAAATCTAACAATATAAAGACAGAGATATGAGTTCTGTATCATATCTCTGTCTTTATAGAGAGAAAGAGAGATCCATCAGCTCCAGAAATGAAATAAAGCAGGTAGGAAAGTTCACATTGTTGTAGATGGTAAGATGCCTGTCTTAATTTCTTTTTGAAATAGACACTCAACTTCTTTAGAAGGTTGGCTACAGGATACTTAGAGACCAAGGTTTTTCCTCGAACGAAGGCATTAATTCTTTTGAAGCACTTGGAAATACATTCCATTGAGAGCCTAGTGTTCTACGCCTTAAAGTTTGGCAGAGATGACGTTAGCCTAAAAAATATTAAGGGTAATATGGTTCAGCTGCCATTGAAAATGAGCATATGATGTTAAAGAATTTTAGAAAATCACAAAGTAGAATAAACACATTTCTGCCATGTTTAAAAAAAAAAAAACTATTGATAGGGATTCAAAGTGAGTTTTTAATAAATTTTCAGAATTTTCTGTTTGCTGGCTTCTTTCTTTCCATAAAGTTCATATATAATGAAGTTCTATAGTTTTAAATGAAAGCATATACAATTCATGACACATAAGAGACCTGAGTGTTCTGTGGTAGTGTAATCCGCTGAGAGGCCCAGCATGCACTGCAGTTCTGATTCACTGGCAAAATAGCAATAAAGCCAACAGTTTTACCTAAAATCCCAGCAGTGATGAAGGAAAAAGCAGAGAGGAGAAGTGGAGGTGGCAGACGCCACAGTTACCAGTGGTGGAGATGAGCCTCAGGGATGGCTAGGGTGGGCCTGGGTGGGCCACATGGGCGCCCGCCCGCCGGCCAGCTGTGAGTTCAGACTGACGGGCAATGCATGGCTTCCACGGTCTCTTTAGAGCCAAGCTAGTGTGCACAAGGGGAACTCGCCACGTAGCAGAGAGCACTGGCAAACTGCACAGAGAGCTTTTATTGTTCTACTTCTTTAGAGCAAATGAATTTGCAAATCAAATTGACCATAAAGCATTTAAAGAATGAAGACAAAAAGGAAACAGCGCATCTTATTAAAAACGAAAACAAAGGAATGGTTAAAGTTTCATCTCGAATTTGAGTAGTCACCTTATGCTTAAATCTCTTTTCTTGTGGTGAACAGCCAAGTTTTACCTTCTCTTTCATTGAAACCCCTAGGATTTTGGCACTTCTTTCAAAATATATATTAAAACTCAGAGACACTAAATTATACCTGTGAGCTTAAAGCAGCAAAAATAATTTACTGACCTTATTCACCCCTTCAATTGCAGCAAACTCTTTACTGTATATTTCCTGTACCTCAAGCAAGTAGAGAGTCCGTTTTTTACTTCTGAACCTCTCCTCCACTCTCTCCCACCTCATTTCCCCTCAGTGTAACCAAATACTTTCAGCAACTAGAGGCCCAAACAATCTTGTTAACTTAAAAGTTTTCCTGCAGATTTATTGACCCAGCAGAGTTAAACAGGGTGAGTGTTGATCAACACCTCTCAGGTATTTCTTTAATTATTGGCCTGGCATCTCTAGAGCCTAATAAAAATTTGTAATGTGAGTTTGTAATAAAGTAACTATTATATTTATTTATTTATTTATTTATTTATTTGGGGGCGGGGAGGGAGCATTTTGGTTTTTCTAAAGGGAGCCTCTACCTTTTGCCATAAATTGTAGCTGTAGCTTTGATAATACTGTGGTTGAACAATAAGGTCTCAAGGGCTGCTCGCTGAAAGAGATTAAACTGTAATTAAACTACACTATGAGTAAGGAGAGACGGAAAAAAGAAAAAAAAAATTGTGGTTTTCATAAAGCAGAAAAGAAATACATTGACTGGTGTTTACAGCCCAGAGACGTTTTTTGCCTTCTCGACTACAAAACAGTCTTATTTTTAGCCAGCCAAGGTTTTGCTAGAATGCCGTATCAATCCCACATTTCTGTTCTTTGAAATAATTGCACCAAGCTGGTTCCAAATCAGCAGTAACTAACTGAAAAGCAGGAGGGAGACATTTCTCAAACATACAGTGCCGATGAAATTTGCCATAACACTATGAGTTATGTCGGCTGCCTGCATGAGGTTCCACATAATGGGAAAAAAGAATTTAACTAGATCTTAATTGAACATGCAGCTACATAATATCCTTTTGTTTAGGCTCAAAAATGGATTTTTTTAAACCTCCTTATCAGCGCAGCTATTAAATATTGTGGCTCTCCAGCTATCAGTCTCCGATCAGCACAGTTAGTGCATTTTACCTTCCAAGGAAGTGCACTTTGAGCCAGCTGGAGCACAAGAAATGTAGGAGCTGGAGAAAGTCGTAATTGAAACAGGCGACTGCTTCAGTACAGACAGGAAATAAAAGGAAGACTGGCCCTCCAATGGATTAAATTAGATGTTTCAAATTCAGACAGTATCAGGAAAAAGAAGACTTATGTTCGAGGGGGAAAAAGGTAACAGTAAGTTCATTCAGCAGAGTGCCCCCCCTCCCTGCGTAACACATGTTTCTGCTGGAATCTCACTGTGCCGCCCTGTAGGGCAGACTCGCCCGGGCCTCCCTCCTGCCAGACAACAGCGGAGCAGGTCCCTGTGTTAATGTCACACTATCCTTTCCCTCCTGCCTGCCCTCTCCTTTCAGAGGCCTTTGGTATTCTATTTCCATAAATTAGGCGTGAAATTATGTTGGGCTGAGGATACATGATTTCAGCTGTTTTATAGTTGGAAAGGAAAATCTTTTAGACCTAAAGCAAAAACATTTTTTTAAATATACTTCCTGCCTATTAGTTTGAGATATGCCTATTATAGAAAATGCTTGCTGTGTAGAAACTTTATTATTACTATTTTTTGATCTCACAGATTGCTGTCTTGTCCTTCAGGTCAAGTAATATTTATTGAGTAGCGACTATATACAAGATCCCAAACTAACTGGTGTCTGCAAAGTTGTACATTCATTAGGACAGTATTAATTTATGTGAAATTTAAATTCTCAAATGAAGACTTGTACTTCTGTTCAAATATTTTAAGAAGCTGATTTTATTTTACATTGGAATAATCTACTGAAACTTTCAACATTTTTCACTTTAGGTAGAACTGCATCTCAGTTTTTCTATTTAGGCAAATATGGCCTTTATTAAATACAATTTGTTTAAATATCCAAGTCCAAATTTTGTTGCTGGCAGTGCCTGAGACAGTGGCTTTTAAGGTCAGTGGCTATTTCAACATTATAGTGTCCAGTGCCATTTTTATTTGGGGTGGGAGGGTAGCATTAGATGAAGTCTTTCTCTGAGATGTAAATAAATAAACCACAAAATTCAACAAGCTAAAAATTACTATGGTTCTTCATTGTCCCCTCATGAAAGCTGATAAAGTTAAACAGTATAGCAAGTGAATAGAATTCCAACTTTCAAGCTTGAAAATGCCTTTCTTTTCTACCCTCTGTGGCTCTCTGTGTGTGGAAAACATAGTCTTGGAAAAATGTGGGGCTTCTGCCCAGGACTCTGCCTGCCAGAGCCAGGCCTCATTTGCTCAGGTGTGCTCACTGTTTCAGCTTCTTGAATTAAGCCTGGGAAAATTCCCGTGCAAACATCTGCTCCCTTTGCCCTGCCTCTCCGACGGGAGTGAGGTGGGGTGGGGAATGCATCATGTGAGTGGGTTTTGCATGGAAAATGTTGCGGGTTGCCTCCACTCCAGCTGGACAGCTTTATACAGCTATAAACCTTTACTGCTGTATTAAGGTTCTGTTCAAAGGGTATGAATCTCTGATACTCATGGTCCAACAAAACTGTTACTAATTACTTATCTACTGAGTAGCTACCAGGATTGGCAACTTGAATAACAATCACAAAAATCTATGTACTCATTATTCTCCAACAAGGCAAGATTCTCATTCCTATAAGGAGCATAGCTTGCTTCTTTGAAAACTCACACGAACTAACTGGAAATTTATACTTGTGCCCCCTTCCTCAGGAGGCCACCTTACATAGCTTCCTCACAGAATATTTCTCTGTTCCTGAAAGGTAATTTTGGTGCAAGTCTCGCAGAATAAGCACATTTTACAGCTCTGGGCAGGCTGTGCTAGTCACAGGTCCTCATAGTCGCGCTCCAGGGAGCACCTGGAAGCAGATTGTATCCCCCGAGTGTCACTTTTCAGGAGCAGGGATGAAGTGGCAGCTGCCTGCTTCGGAGATCTGTCACATTCATGACCCTGAGACAGGACTCACTCTTCAAGAATCACCAGTAACCAGAGCTCGCTCCTCCAGCAGTTCTTCCCAGAAGTTTACTCAGCACCTTGACGTCTTTTGGTGTGACTCCGTTCTTGGAGGCCCAGGCCCACCTCTGCGCTTTCAGAGGCAGAATCACATCCACTTCTTGTAGCTGTTTGCTGTGCTATGCCTGCTTCACCCAGGGCTAAGCAGTTGATGATGACTGTGCAGTTCCCTAGAGAAATAGATGTATAATCCCAGCACGTGGGGAGGCTGAGGCAGGCGGATCACTTGAGGTCAGGAGTTCAAGACGAGCCTGGCCAACATGGTGAAACCCCATCTCTACTTAAGAAAGAAAAAGAAAAATTAACTGGGCGTGGTGGCTCATTCCTGTAGTCCCAGCTACTCGGGAGGCTGAGACAGGAGAAACACTTGAACCCAGGAGGCAGAGGTTGCAGTGAGCTGAGATCATGCCACTGTGCTCCAGCCTGGGTGACAGAGCTAGACTCCGTCTCAAAAAAAAAAAAAAAAGAAATGGATGTTAGTAGGAGTCATAAGAACTTTCTGCTGGCTTTTTACCCTCCTGAGAAAGGTTGGTGTTACTATCCACTTTTTACAAATTCGTAAACTGAGACTTAAAGAGTTGAAGGAGCTCACCAATATCAATACAACCTGTGTTTGGAGTTGCCAGGGTTCACAACCAGACTTCTCAGAATCGGAAGCTTCTTTATTTCCATATATCACGTTACTTAAACCAGACCTTATTCACCTTGGAAACCTAAATTTTATTTCAGGAGACCTTGTTGAGAAGGAAGAATTTCAGAGGCCAACCACCATATGGGCATCATCAAGCAGCCCTCGTCAAGGTGGGAGGAAGGAAGGGAAGGCTGGCCTCCTTTTCCCCTGGCCTCCTGCTCTCTTCCTTACTGCAAAGCTCTGAATCACTGAGACCATTGCAGCTAGCTGGGGTTTTTGTTTTTTTAAAAAAAGACATTAAGGTATGAATGACCGACTACCTTAACCCTTGGAGAGTTTGTTAATCTAAACAAGTCTCCAACCGATATAAATATGTGAGGAGGTATTTGAAGTAGTGGTTGAGTTTTCTTGTCTGTTCAGAGAGGGAGTCCCAAAATTAGTGTATCTAGGAATAAAGGATGCAGTTTGTTTAGTAGGCTGTAGCCCTGAAATAACAATGTGTGTTAGTGGTAACATATAGCATTAAATGGATAGCATATGCATACATCAAGAGTCATCTTCTCTGGAGTCTCCCTCCCTCCCCAGCCCCTCAGCCAGTTTCTCTTGATTTCCTTGCTTTGCCTTCCTTCTTTTCCTGGACTTTCCTGACTTCTGTTATTCTAGAATGTGACTAAGAAGTAAGGAAGAACAAGCACAGCGCTATTTTCTCATCTTCTTTCACCTATTTCGATAATAATGAAGACCTTCAGACTTAAAAGTATATCCTGATCACAGTTTTCCCATGTAAAAATTACTCCCATCAGAGGTATCACAACTTGAAAAAGAAAACTAGACCAAAGGCAGGTGGCTGGGAGTCAAAAGGCACCGTGTTGCCAAGGCTTGGGCTTTCTTAGATATATGCCATCTACTCCAGCATATCAGGGCCACTCACTTTCATCGTTAGGGATTAAATCCATAATAAATTGGATGTTTTAAAGAGACTGTTTTTTATTATCTGAACGTTGAGGGGAAAAGAGGGAGGGGGCAGGGGACTCTTGGCCAGCAGGAAGCGCAGGGCTAGCTGGCTCCCCTCCCCACCCGCACCCTCCACCCTCATCATGGCCAGTTCTCCGCTGTTAATCCACCTCCAGCCCAGCTCCCTGGCTCCAGTCCCTTCCCTTGCTCATCTTTGACCTACACGATATCCTGGGGATCGGCAGGAGTTAAGGTTTGAAAGTTCCTTTTTAAAAACAAGTTGTAGTGATCAAAATGCCTCTTTGCTGGCTCATGAAGTATGGACCGGGCCCAGAACACTCTATGTTTGACAGAAGTAAGTTGGGGGGATTCTAAGTTATTTGTGTTCCAGTACTTCCCATAAGGAAGAAGTATGGTTTGAAGCAAGCAAGATGCAGGTTTGTGTTGCCACCAATGTGTCATAGCCTGCATTTCACACGCCCGGTGTAGGTGTCAAGAAAGCTGTCTCGTATTCTCCAACAGTATGCGATGCCAAAACCAGAAAATGGGATCTGATTGCAAGGGAGGCACTGGCAAAACAGAACTTTATAGTGCTCGGTTCTGTTTGACATTTAGGGGACATTCGCTTGGAGGACTCCCAAACAAGTAATACGCCAAGAAAAAGGATGGCTTCTGCCTTCTCTTGGAGATTCCGTGGGTGGCTGGCTGTAGGCAGAACTACAGAGCCTTCTGATCCAAAGGAGGCTCATGCTCTTACCTCCACATGGGCCTCACTCCCATTCCAGCTACGAGAAAGCCTGGATGCTCGGCCAGACCCACCCACACAATAGGTTTGCACAAGGCTCAGTGGTTCTACAGGTTCTGCTCTTACCTGAGAACTCAGTACAGAAACAGTTTCTTAATATTTCTTTAAAAATCTGGTTTCTTTTAAAATTATCCAGTACAGTGACTTATTTGGAAATCATAACAGTGTGGAGTTGCATCTTGCAATGATAGCTTTTAAATTCTTAGAACTTTTCTCTTAAGACAGCAGTGTGGGTGTGGGTGTGTGTGTGTGCGCTCTGGAATTAGAAGTAAACTCATAAATCAAAATTTAAGCAAGGTTGTTCTTCAGAATGCAGTCACAGTTAATGAAATTTCTAGAACTTTGGAATGAGTGCTTTTCTGAAGCTGGTACAAACTGAGATCGAAACCAAAACTGGAAAAATGTGAAAACTTTGTGTCCTCTGACTCCTTTGTTCAAGAATTGCAGGAAGATGTTTTCCAGGAGTACTTTTGAGTATATAAAACCAGGAAATAACTATGTGACATTCCTAGCATTAGAACCAAAAAGTGAGTCAGAGACAAAACTGAAACAAACAGAGACAAAGTGTCTGTCATCGAAGTGCAGATACCTTGACTTGTTAGCAAACCGGTCCTGGCATAGGCCAAGGCATGGGATCTGGTAATTATAGAGGACCCTCCACGCCGTGTCCACCGGGGTCCACAAATGTACACCTTCCCTTGTATTTATGTGAATGGTGTCCCTTGGAACTTAATTTCTGAGCTTCCTGGGTTCAGATACTGGCTCTGCCACACTTCCTAGCTGTGAAATGCTGGCCAAGTCTATTAAGTTCTTTGTGCCTCAGTTTCTCTCTGTGTAAAATGAAGATAACATTCATACTTACCTCATAGGATTCCAGTGGGAAATTAAACACATTAGTGTGTGTGAAATGCTTTGGACTGTGAATATTTTAAAATGTTAGTAACTCTGATGACGATGACAATACTGACATGTACTTGCCACTGTGTTTTGCATTGTACAAATCAAAACATCGCAAAACACTTACTTGAGAGGAGCTTTCAGTTTCATAGAAAGTCAGCATAGATGGACACAAGTCTATTAAAATATTTATGACCTAGCTCAAGAAGGAAGTGAGAGAGTTCTTTTTACCTTTTTAACACGTGGAGTTTACCAGATACACCTGTGCTTTCAACAGGCTAGCTATAACATTTAAATGACAATTTTTCCACCGACCAGGGGGTGGGGACGCTTTCGTGATGAAACTGTTCCACCTCAGATCATCAGGCATTAGATTCTCATAAAGAGTGTGCAACCTGGATCCCTCGCACGTGCAGTTCACAGTAGGGTTCACGCCCCTGTGAGACTCTGATGCCTCGGCTGATCTGCCAGGAGGCAGAGCTCAGGCAGTAATGCTCACTTGCAGGCTGCTCACCTCCTGCTGTGCGGCCCAGTTCCTAGCAGGCCACATACTGGTACGGGTCCCTGGCCTGGGTGTTAGGGATCCCTGCTTGAGCACGCAGCAGTCATGATCTAGTGATCATTTGTTGTACATATAGTAACACCATTCTTCCTACATCGTTGAGCCATTTAAATAAACATTCCTCACTGAATCAAGATCACTTTTCTCTGACTTACTGTAAGGGAATGGGTAAAGCATCTGATGAGCATATCAGACGTCACTACAGTTTGAAGGAGCTAGATCTTTCCTAAGTGCCGAGGAAGGAAGAAGCTTGTTCTCCGCTTCCTCAAGTTTTTTGCTACTAAAAGTGAGCATTTGAATGGAAAACACAGCAAATTAATATTTTATGATTGTTATTTTTAACTGAAATGAGAGGTAAGTCAGTGAATTATTTTGTTGCTAATGGAGCAAGTGTATGTAGAAGTTCAATATTAGAAGATTGAAATAAACTCTGAGGGTTGTGATTTGAAGTCATGTTATCCCAAGGAAATTTTCCAAAACAGCATCAAATCTGAGCTCCCAAACATGACTTGATCATTATGAGCATTTGGGGAGCTTTATAACATTAGAGTTTCCTGGGTCCCTCTCCAGTGTACCTGATTGCAATCTGCAGGCATGAGGCCTGAGAATTTGTGTTTTTTAAATGTGCCACAAGGGTTTGAAAATATACTAAGAGTAGTCTATAACCTGGACCAGCTTCATTTTTAATCCTATTTTTTGAAGATCTATCTTACTGAAAAATGACAAGTTTCATACATTTTTCCTACATACATTTTTTTCGTACATGTCTTCCTGCCTGAGATACAGTGACTACGGATCCCAGATTTCAGTAAGCCTACAAGGAGGAACTGTGAGGCTGGGTGGACTTCCAGAGCCAGCATTCCAGGATCTCTTCCCCAGAGCCCTGTCCACAGTTCACAGCTGCAGAGCCCTCCAGGTCCTGTGGGGATTGTCGAATAGAGAAGGTACACAGCCCTGTGCTTATATAGGGAAAGGAACTCGTTCCGCCAAAGCCACACTTCTGGTTACCACTTTCTTTTCTGATATAGGCGTCCTGCTAATCTGGTGGAGTTTGTAGAGAGAAGAGAACTGGCCAGGCCCTGCCTTCCCCCAATCTCTGGCTTCACTGTTTATTGGGTCACTGTAAATATGCAGATTATATATTTCGAATAAATTATTAGCATTCATCTGAGTGCTTATTTAGGGTCCTGTTGAAAATGTTTCTTGCATATTTTAAAATTAAGGAGATGTTTAAATTGAGTTCACCGAAATGTGGATGACTGTTAATGTGAATGAACTGCTTTCAGAATAAGAACATTTATTTACAAGTTCTTTAAATTGCAAAGCTTATTATACCATTGAAGCATTTCATGTGAACTTCCTGTTTTGACCTAATCTTTAAATTTTATTTGAATTCAAAGCATATTTCCTCCTGATTTGCCCATTTCTCATTGTTTGATTATCATTTTAAAATCTGTAATGTTTCATTCACCTTTTAATTTTTCCCCAGTAAGGAAATATAGTTTACGAGGTATGCATAGATACTCTTCCTAATAAATGATTTAAGGGAAATATATGCATATATACATATATATCTGTATGTATATATACAGTTACATGGGAAAAGGGATGAATATTCAGAAGGAAAATCAGTAGACTCCATACAGTCATTTTAGCCATTAGACTAGCGTTGTATGCATTTGTGTAATTTTGATGCCTTGTGGATTTTAGGTATAACTAGGAATTCCTTAAACAAAAAATCTGTACCTCAGAGTCTTTGGTAGCATGTAGAAATCTATGTATGAAAATACATTCATTTTTGATGATGGTGATGATTGTTATTATTTTTGAGACAGAGTCTGACTCTGTCACCTGGGCAAGAGTGCAGTAGTGCTATCTCAGCTAACTGTAACCTCTTCCTCCCGGGCTCAAGTGATCCTCCCACCTCAGCCTCCAGAGTAGCTAGGACTACAGGCGTGCGCCACCATGCCTGGCTAATTTTTGTGGTTTGGGGGGTTTCTTTGCTTTTGTTTCTGTTTTGTAGAGATAGGGTTTCGCCATGTTTCCCAGGCTGGTCTCAAACTCCTGGGCTCAAGTAATCGCCCACCCCACCTTAGCCTCCAAAGTGCTGGGATTACAGTGGTGAGCCACCACACCTGGCCCCAGCTTCATTTTAGATTACTCAGGATATCATCGTCCAGGTGCGGTGGCTCACCCCTGTAAATTAAATTTTAAATACATTTAATCTAGAATGGATTACTCTAGATTAATGGATTAACCTTTTCAGAGGTTCCTTATGATTTTTATATATTTGGGATAAGAATGACATTCCCGAATAGTACACATATAAAGGTCTTGTCAGGAAATATATGTAGCTCTCAATCAATCTATAAAATGATTTGGGTATCATTATTAATATTCAGAGTTGATAGGAAGTTTTGATCAACCCAATAGTGTTAACCCTACTGTGGTATGAAGTCAAACTGAGGCCAAATTCTCTAAGGCTGGTACATTTCCTGCAGCTTCTGGGTACCAGATTTGACCTCAAATTCTGTCCTAGACGTAGAACCTACCATGGTTTCAACCACCAACCAAACACCCAGCTTTCTATGTAATGCCACAGTTTCCTTTCCCTGTGATTTCTGCTAATATACATGTGTCTTTGTTTATTTAAATGTTTTGTACCACCTCAGTGATTTATATATGGTGCTGCAATTTTCCAAGTTTTTTTTTTTTTTTTTTTTTTTTTTTTGCCTCAGTGAAGTTATTTTAGAGAATATCTTAGGTAGAGAAATATTTGTAGTAGAGTAGACAGTTAAATGGGATTTGGAACGCAATTATTTAACTGGAAATCTTCATGGATTTATCATAAAAGGAGGAAGAACCCACTAGGTGTTGATAGGGCATTGGAAAAGTGGCTGGTAAATTGATTTCAAAAGGTTAGGATAAACTTCTCATATAGATCCAACATTATATTTTGTTGTTTCTTTTTTCTCATTCTCCTGGGATAATCATTCACTGACCCAGTCTTTGTTTAGAAGTATCTGTCTCCATCTCCTGTCCACTTAAAGTGAAGTTATTCCCACGTCAATGTGTAAAGCCCTTTCCATCATTCCACTTCTACCATTATTGGGGACTCTTTGTCCTGTTAGACCTAAGCACATTATATTTTAAACTGAGGACAAACATTTCTTCATTTTTGGCAATAAGCTGGTGAAACTTTCTGTTCGTTTCAGTCTTAGACATTTGGAAGAAACATTGAGATGTGAGATGCCCTGGCAGGGAATTTATGTTTCTCCAGGAATACTAGCAAAATGAGAAACCCAGAATTCCAGGTGACCATAAAATTGCAGAGAATGAAGAGAAAGGGTAGTAATTATCCTCCACGTGGCTTTTGACTTCCTTTGGCATTTTAAAGTAGGAAGATAGCTGCCTTCACAATAAACTATATCTATCACCTCTGTACACAAGGCACTCCAGTCTCCACCTGCGGTGGCTCAAAAACATCCAGGTGTCCTGGAGTTGATGACGTCCGCTGTCATAAAAGCAGACTCATCAAGTCCATGGACATCTTAAAGGTAATAAGTCAGATTTTTGTTTCCTGAACTTCTTGAAAGAGGTCATTTAAAGTTTCCCACCCTGGTTGAGGCCTACTTTGAAGGGAAATGGAATTTATAAGTTTATCTGAATTTCTTGTAAACTGTTCTGAAGTCAGCTGGAACACTTAAGCTCATGTTAACCTCTGTCTCTATCCCTAGAACAGCCTCATAGGCTCCTAAAGCCGTCCTAAAGTAGAGAAGTACCTCGCAAATGCATCGTCATTTTATCGTGGGTTCTGAGACTATCATAGAGCACAGGACATTGGGGAATTTACGGCCCAGGAAACTGCCCCATGGTGTCCCCGGAGGAAACCTGAAGAAGGCGTTTGTTGAAACTAGAAGAGATCACTATTGGAGTGAGTATAGATAGGGAAAGGGCATCAAGAAAGGGATGAAGATGAGATATATGGGAATTAGAGGATATATTGAAGAGTGAAAACATCTAATAAGAATTTCATAGTGAGAGATGGAAAAGTTAAGGAAATTATCATATGAGTATGTGAAGAAAATTTCCTAGAGCAGAATATAATTCTTGAGATTGTAAAGGCTGTGTGATTGTCCAGCCCAGTGGATGAACAAGGGCCCACACCAAATACTGTTGTCAAATTTCAACATTGGAGTTAAAGAGAAGATCATAAAACTTCCAGAAGTACAGATTTCAGACACATGATCAGGAGTAAATATGGCATTCTGTTAATATTGGAATAAGAAGCCAGTAAAGCAAAACCCTCTAAATTTTGGAAATGACTTTTAATGTGAAATTCTAAACCAAGTCAAGATATTACAGACGTTTTCAAACATGTATCATTTTTAATGTAATTATCCTCCATGTACTTTTCTGAGAAAGCTATTGGTAGATACACTCTACCAAAACAAGGGACTAAATCAAGAAAAATGAAGGTGTAATATTCAGGAATAGTTGTAGGAGATCCAACACAGGGAGAGAAGGGAATTCTCAGGATGACAGCAAAGGAAGTCCCAAGCAGACAACAGTAGCAGGTCTAGGTGAAACGATCAATACTGAAGGTGAAACAAACACTATTGAACACTGATCCCTTCAAGAGAGATGTTTCCATGAGAAAAATAAAAAGGAAGCAGTAAGTTCTCTGACAGGTTTGAAGGTATGAAAAATTACATTGGCACCAGGCGTGGTGGCTCAAGCCTGTAATCCCAGCACTTTGGGAGGCTGAGGCGTGTGGATCACGAGGTCAGGAGATCAAGACCATCCTGGCTAACGCGGTGAAACCCCGTCTCTACTAAAAAATACAAAAAACTAGCCGGGCGAGGTGGCGGCGCCTGTAGTCCCAGCTACTCGGGAGGCTGAGGCAGGAGAATGGCGTCAACCCGGGAGGCGGAGG
Organism: Macaca fascicularis; assembly: GCF_037993035.2. NCBI lineage: Eukaryota > Metazoa > Chordata > Mammalia > Primates > Cercopithecidae > Macaca > Macaca fascicularis. The sequence continues at coordinate 171,244,909 of NC_088378.1, forward strand.
TTGCAGTGAGCTGAGATCCAGCCACTGCACTCCAGCCTGGGCGACAGAGCGAGACTCTGTCTCAAAAAAAAGAAAAAAAATTACATTGGCATGTGTTATATAAAGTTGGAGCGTGTGAGAAAGTGATATATAAGGAAAACTAATCCAAGAAAAAAAAAAAAACTAACAGTTAAACCTGGTGGGGAAAGGGGATGGGTTTTTTTTTGTTTGTTGTTTTTTAATTTTTTTTATTATTATTATACTTTAAGTTCTAGGGTACATGTGCACAACGTACAGGTTTGTTACATACGTATACATGTGCCATGTTGGTGTGCTGCACCCAGTAACTCATCATTTACATTAGGTATTTCTCCCCACTCCCCCCACATCACAACAGGCCCCGTTGTGTGATGTTCCCCGCCCTGTGTCCAAGTGTTCTCATTGTGCAGTTCCCACCTATGAGTGAGAACATGCGGTGTTTGGTTTTCTGTCCTTGCAATAGTTTGCTCAGAATGATGGTTTCCAGCTTCATCCATGTCCCTACAAAGGACACGAACTGATCCTTTTTTATGGCTGCATAGTATTCCATGGTGTTTATGTGCCACATTTTCTTAATCCAGTCTGTCACTAATGGACATTTGGGTTGATTCCAAGTCTTTGCTATTGTGAATAGTGCTGCAATAAACATACTTGTGCATGTGTCTTTATAGCAGCATGACTTATAATCCTTTGGGTATATACCCAGTAATGGGATGGCTGGGTCAAGTGGTATTTCTAGTTCTAGATCCTTGAGGAATCGCTGCACTGTTTTCCACAATGGTTGAACTAGTTTACAGTCCCACCAACAGTGTAAAAGTGTTCCTATTTCTCCACATCCTCTCCAGCACCTGTTGTTTCCTGATTTTTCAATGATTGCCATTCTACCTGGTGTGAGATGGTATCTCATTGTGGTTTTGATTTGCATTTCTCTAATGGTGAGTGATGATGAGCATTTTTTCATGTATCCGTTGGCTGTATGAATGTCTTCGTTTGAAAAGTGTCTGTTCATATCCTTTGCCCACTTTTTGATGGGGTTGTTTGATTTTTTCTTGTAAATTTGTTTGAGTTCTTTGTAGGTTCTGGATATTAGCCCTTTGTCAGATGAGTAGATTGCAAAAATTTTCTCCCATTCTGTAGGTTGCCTTTTCACTCTGATGGTAGTTTCTTTTGCTGTGCAGAAGCTCTTTAGTTTAATTAGATCCCATTTGTCAATTTTGGCTTTTGTTGCCGTTGCTTTTGGTGTTTTAGACATGAAGTCCTTGCCCATGCCTATGTTTTGAATGGTATTACCTAGGTTTTCTTCTAGGGTTTCTATGGTTTTAGGTCTAACATTTAAGTCTGTAATCCATCTTGAATTAATTTTCGTATAAGGAGTAAGGAAAGGATCCAGTTTCAGCTTTCTACTTATGGCTAGCCTATTTTCCCAGCACCATTTATTAAAGGGGAATCCTTTCCCCATTTCTTGTTTTTGTCAGGTTTGTCAAAGATCAGATGGTTGTAGATGTGTGGTATTATTTCTAAGGGCTCTGTTCTGTTCCATTGGTCTATATCTCTGTTTTGGTACCAGTACCATGCTGTTTTGGTTACTGTAGGCTTGTAGTATAGTTTGAAGTCAGGTAGCGTGATGCCTCCAGCTTTGTTCTTTTGGCTTAGGATTGTCTTGGCAATGCGGGGTCTTTTTTGGTTCCATATGAACTTTAAAGTAGTTTTTTCCAATTCTGTGAAGAAAGTCATTGGTAGCTTAATGGGGATGGCATTGAATCTATAAATTACGTTGGGCAGTATGGCCATTTTCACAATATTGATTCTTCCTATCCATGAGCATGGTATGTTCTTCCATTTGTTTGTGTCCTCTTTTATTTCACTGAGCAGTGGTTTGTAGTTCTGCTTGAAGAGGTCCTTTACATCCCTTGTACGTTGGATTCCTAGGTATTTTATTCTTTTTGAAGCTATTGTGAATGGGAGTTCATTCATGATTTGGCTCTCTGTCTGTTAGTGGTGTATAAGAATGCCTGTGATTTTTGCATATTGATTTTGTATCCTGAGACTTTGCTGAAGTTGCTTATCAGCTTGAGGAGATTTTGGGCTGAGACGATGGGGTTTTCTAAATAGACAATCATGTCATCTGCAAACAGGGACAATTTGACTTCTTCTTTTCCTAACTGAACCCTTTGTTTCTTTCTCCTGCCTGATTGCCCTGGCCAGAACTTCCAACACTGTGTTGAATAGGAGTGGTGAGAGAGGGCATCCCTGTCTTGTGCCAGTATTCAAAGGGAATGCTTCCAGTTTTTACCCATTCAAAGAAAGGAATGAAATCATGTTATACTAGCTGATCCTGAAGAAAATAATATTTATATAGAAACTAATAATTGCTACTGTGAATATAGACTTAACCAAGAATTGAGAAGTAATTGTAGAGGGGAAGTGAATTTGAAAGTTAGTGCTGTAATAAGAAGTAAGTAGTTAATTCCTCAAATACATTGATCAGGAGGTGACAGAACAGACATATCATTTGGCAAACTATAAGTATTGAAAGGGGACTCTGAAGAGTCTGGCAAGGTGGGAGGAGCAAGAAACAAGAGATTTCTGTTTTTTATTATGTCTCATCACTATTTTACTTTTCATATTATTTATATATGCTATTTTGATTAGATTAAAAATTCATTTTAAACCATGTAATTTGACTGTATATTATAAACAGTAGTAAAGTTTTAAAATATATTCAGCTTTTATCTTTACTAAAAACACCAAAATAAATGCACGTTGTAGTCTAGGAACAGGAAACAAGATGTTAATTCCACTTAGGAGGAGGGGAACAAGCCATACTTGTTTCTTTTCTTTTCTGATTACCACAGAACCAGTGACTTAAAACAACACTGCTGTGGACTGAATTGTGTCTCCCCAAAATTCATATGTTGAAGCCCTAACTCCTAATGTGATCGGATTTGGAGATGTGGCCTTTGGGAGATCACCAGGTTTAGACGAGTTCAGGAGGCCAGGGCTTCATAATGGGATTAGCGTCCTTATAAGAAGAGGAAGAGACACCAGAGCTCTCCCCCGCCCGCCACCATTAAGGACACAGTGAGAATGCAGCCACCATCTATAAGCCAGGAAGAGCGTCCTCACTAGAAAAAGACCATGCTGGTAGTGTCATCTCAGAAGTGTAGTCTCCAGGACTGTGAAAAAACAAATTTCTGTGTTTAAGCGCCCAGGCCAAGGTATTTTGTATTGGCAGCCCAAGTAAACTGAGACAAGCACAAATTATCATCTTACGGTTCTGGAATCAGAAGTCCAAATGAGTGTTACAGCCAAGGTATCTGGCAAAGCTACATCCCTTCCTGAGGCTCTAGGGGAGAATCTGTTTCTTTGCCTTTTCCGGTTTCTAGAGGCCACCTGCATTTCTTGGCTTGTGGCTGTTTCCAGTGCCTACAAAGTACATATCTCCTTTGCTTCCATCATCACTTGCCTTCTCTCTCTTCTGACCTTTTGCCTTGTAGCCCTTTGATGACATTGGGTCCACCTAGACTGGGATCATCTCCCCAACTCAGCATTCTTAATCACATCTGCAAAGACCATTTTGCCATGCGAGGTAACATAGTCACTGATTGGGAATTAGGGCATGGACATCTTTGGGAGGCATTACTCAGCCTGCCCCAAGAGGTAAAGGAGGCGGCAGCAGAACTTCTTTACACTTCATCCCTAAGTATCACGACTGTTGTCAGTGAATTGGTATTCACTGAAGATCACATAGTCCTTGGTACATGTGGATATAAATGAAAATTCAAATCATACAACTATATATAACTACTATACTTACATATACTATAGAAAAACTATATATACCATATATAACTAACTACTATAGAAAAACTATAGCAAACCTTGATATTTTGGAAAACTTGGAAACTTCATGCAAAATTTGCCTCATGAAATTCTTCCCTGTTTCCTTTAAAACAGGTAGTTAAGCCAACAGGTTAAGAGTTGAGGTGCTAGAGTCAAAGCAGAGTTTTAAAAGCCAACTTCACCACTTTCTTTGTGAATCTGAACAAGTAACTCAGCCTCTCTACATCTCATTTTGTTTCTTTATAAAATAAAGAAAATAGTCGTGTCTGCCCTACTGGGCTGTTGTAAGACCATGCCTGACTCCCATGGAGACACTGGAGGCATTCAATAATTGCGAGCTCTTAGTATTATTATTATTATTGCTAATTATTGGCTCGTCTTCTTTCTGAGAAGAGGGGCTTGTCTAATAAGCCCTAAATACTGAAAATTTCTTTCTGAGCTGTCATACTGGAGTGTGACCGTTTGTTTCTAGATTTCTCGCCAAGTAAGTAGGATTGATAAGATTGTTGACAGAAAGAGTGAGGTGTTCAGGATGACTCTGACAATGTGAGAAGCATTTCATCAGAAATAATAAGAACTTTAATAGCAATAAATGCAATGTCATATATTTAAGAACAGAAAAATGTATCTTTATGAATACAAGATGGGGAAAGAATGATAGAATATACCAAAGTGGATCACAAACGATAGAAGCTCATAAATATAAGTGTGATATTATTTAAACAGGAGTGGGATTATATGCCACTTCTTTAAATGCCGGCATAATATTTAGCTATGTTACTAGCAGTAAGATAGAAAGTAATTTTAGGCTGGGCGTGGTGCCTCACACCCACAATCCCATCACTGGGAGGCTGAGCTGGAAGGATCTCACGAACCCAGGAGCTCAGCACTAGCCTGGGCAACATAGTGAGACCCCATCTCTACAAAAAAATACAGAAAAATTAGCCAGGTGTGGTGGCCTGCACCTGTAGTCCCAGCTACAAGGGAGGCTGAGGTGGGAGGATTGCTTGAGCCTGGGAGGTCGAGACTGCAGGGAGCCATGATCACACCATTGCACTCCAGCATGGGTAACAGAGCAAGAGCCTGTCAGGAAAAAAAAAAGGAAAAAGAAAAGAAAAAATATTTTTTTTGTTGAGTTCTATCTAACTTATATAATAAATAATTTGGCCTTTGTCCTGATTCCTAGGAGAGAGACTAAATCCTTGGCATTTCCTAAGTAATAGGAGTGTCTCTGTTATTCATGGTGGGCCCCTGTATGGTTTCAGGGTGGGGGCTGGTCATGCTAGATAAGCCAACCATGGGCTTAGAAAGTCAGGGCCTTGAGTCAAGTGAGGTCAGCATATGGCCAGTGGTTCAGTCAGCCATGACTATGTAATGAGACCTCGGTAAAAACTCTGGGCAGTGCAGCTTCCGGGTAGTGAACACATTGATGTAATAAGGGGGTGATGCATCTTGAACACATGGAAGCTTTGCCTTTGGGGCCCTCCCAGACCATCCCCTGCTGTCCCTTCATTTGGCTGGTCCTGAGTTGTATCCTTTCTAATAACACTGTCATTACATGACTGTTGTGTCCTGAGTTCTGTGAGTCATCCTCGCAATTATCAAACTTAAGGTGGAGACCCCTCAAGTGTATAACCCGTCGGTTGTAAGTGCAGGTGACCTGGGGACCCACAAACTGTGGCTGGTGCCCGAAGTGGGGGCTGTCTTGTTGGGGATAGTGCCCTTCAGTCTGCAGAGTCACTCCCTAACTCCAGGTGGGTAGCAGAAGAATTGCTTTGCAGTTTTACACTAACGCATAGAGGAAAATGAAGGGTGTCCAGAAATCTAAGTTAATTAATTTTTTTTTATTGTAACTAAAATCCAACAAGTGGCTTTTGAAAGAGTTAAAATTATTTGACCTAAAATATAGAGTTCCATTAACAGCATTTGAGCCAAATTCCAGCATTTGAGAAACTTGGATATTTCTTAATGACTAGATTGAAGGTTAGCCCTAAATTATAGGTTTGTGAAAAAGGAGAATTCCGACAGAAGCTCTTTTTCTCTTATCTGAAGTGATGAAGTCATCACCTGCAGACCTTATTGTTCTCCTTCCATTGCTAGTGTAATATCAGAAACTACCTCTTTCTTGTAACTATTTCCGAGCAGATCATCCCAGACATTTCTGCCAGGAAACCCCAGGATAGTAATGCCTGTGAATGAATTGACGCATGCCTCTTAGGGACCAACAAAAATGCCCCCCAAATTAGACCATTCGTGTGCTACTGCCTCCCTTTAACTCTTGTCCCATTGCTTTTTAATTTTGAAGAAATTGAAGAATCCGGTGGAGTACACAGTACACATAAGATATCCTTTACCTGTGCAATTCTGCCCTGCGTTCTTCAAGCCTGCCTGTTCCTCCACCTCCCTGGTCTGAACTCTGGATCGCCCTCCCGACTGTGGCCTTGGTCGGCTCCCAGTCTTTGCCTCTGTCTCCCTTACTTGTGACTCATGGTTTCCTCTCTGTGCCTGCTTCTAGCTTTCTTGCCAAGCCTTTCCTCATTGCCTGTCTAACCTCCATGCGTTAATATTCCAATTTGACATCTGGGCAACTGAGAGCAAGGGTGAGCAACCTGCCAAGACTGCACGGTGGGCAGTGGCAGGTCTGGGCTCCCAGTCTGCCTGTCTCGGGTTGCCTTCTCCACACTCTCCCACGCCACCTCCCACTAGCCGCGCCTCCAGCACCAGGCAGAGGTCCACATTTCAGTCCTGTACACACTCCTCTTTGAAAAATGATGTATTTGCCACCAAAACCTTAGGGTTAAAAAGTTTACAAAAGTGTGTGTGCCCCACAAAAAATATTCCAAACAAAATCCCCTTTTTTCTATATTTACTCATTTCAGGCAGTTTATGAAATTTATGTAGGCTGTTTCTACTCTGCAGTCTGTCTGTCTTTGGTGTCCAGGAAAATGTTTTTACACCTTCTTCACATTAAAAATGTTTCAAATATCCAGGACTTGTTCGCCCTTCTTTTTCTTGTATTTAGATGAAGAGACTTTGCATATTAATTTTGTTGTTTAAAAAAGAGTCAAACCAATTAATATTAAAATTAAAAAGCTAACAACTTAAATCCAACAGAACATTTCAAGATCTGTTTTTTCCCTTTTACTGTAAGTGAAATTCCCATTAATGGCAGCCAGGACTGAACACCGATAGTGAACGGGGCCCCTCGTGCTCTGAGATGGACTTATCACATGGTTAGCAGCTGGAATTTATGTGGAGACTCATTAAATAAAACAGCAGTGGCAGCTCCCTCCTGCTGTAGCACACTTGGAGGTACAGTACCTGAATTTTTCCGAACCTAGCTGGTCCTTTATACTTTGTTTTATGTCTCGCTCATTTTTCTGACTGGTCTTGACATTTTCTGACCTCACAGTGCTTTTATTATTATTTTTATTGCTACTAGAACAATGATAACTCACGGCTCTGATTTATATGATGGCAGCTTAGCCAGGGGAGAGATTAAGGCCTACCCAAAAACATGCAGTAAATGTTCAAGTCTATTAGCCTTTCGCTTTTATTAAGTGGGAAACTTTAGTTTTGTTTTGACACACATGAGTCTGGAGAGTCATGAGTGGCCGCGGGGCTGAGCTTGCTGATGGGCCCTTGACTGTGGGTCCGTGCGCTGGCAGAGTGGCGGGAGACTCCAGGCATGTGTGAGGTGGCTCCTGGTCACAGTCCTGCCGTCAGCTCACTCACTTCCGTTGTACATTTTGAGTAACTGGTAGTCATTCTTCTGTTCTTTTCTTTTCCAGTGTAATCATGGTTTTCAACTTATTGCAGTGATAAAAAATACCACAAATTACTGACAGATTTCCTTGATTTTAATAATTTCGCTATGCAACGGTCTCATTTAGGAGATGCCACAGCTCCTGCTGTCACCACCAAAACCGGGCTCCGAGGAGTGTGGGCAGCATTGCTTCGAGCTTCCAAGCCCAAAGACTTTTCCAGGCCTCTGCTATGCTTAGTCTGTGGGGAGGAGACTGCCCAGTGCCACTCCAGGTAGTGCCTGAACCGTCACACACTCAGGGCCAGAGTTCAGTTCATTTGGCCCCCGTATGTGGCCTCAGCCTGGGATGCTGAGGTCTCCTCCTGACCATGAAGCCCCTACTGTTTTTGCCCAGGCTGTACGAGGGGCCTCGTCTTAAGTCTTTGCGTCCTGCTCCCAGAGGCTACAGTCCCACTCTTTCCCTGGCCTGCTGGGCTTGGTTCTTACTGGTGCCTGCCCATAGCTGACCCTCCTTCCTGTGCTGCTTCCCTCAGCCAAGGTTCTAGACCTCCTGGATGCTTTGTACGGGGCGTTGCATTTCCATCTTTCTGGATCATAGTTATCAACCTCATTGATGGCTGCAATTTAATGAATTTTGGTGAACTGAATTGAACTGTAAATGATAAAACATTTTTATGGAGTTACTAAAATCACATCATTCTGCATACATTATATGACCTTGAGCTTCACTGAAAGACTTTCCAAGACCTTAACCATCTCCAAATTCTCAGACAGCACTGGAACATCACGCTGAAATAGTAGCACACTGGTTTTAGGTGAATTTTTTTTTCCCTTTACCACTGTCATATTTAACATCTCACTCCTTACTATTTCAAGTTTCTGACGAAGAACCATCTCTGCTGAGCCCCTTCACCTCCTCCATCAGCACTTGCATTTGAATTTATTTCTGGGAGCATTTTTCACCCTCTTACTTTTTGGGAGTAAGAATGGTGAGCAGAAAATGAGCCCTTCTGAAGCTCTCAGAGATGAACTCTACCAAGCCACCGTGGCAGATTATGCTCTAAATACGACCGCATTACAGTCCCACATGCTCTTCCAGAGCCTTGCTGCCCCCATCAGGAGGCGGAGCCTCCTTCCCTGCCGTGGATGCTGGGCCCTGCCATGGATGCTGGGCAGGACGGTCATGGCTGCCTGGACGAAGAGAAGGCAGCACTGGTGCTGAGGCAGGTCGTGGTAGGCAACACTGCTCCTCCTGACTTGCTCTTGTGGGATCTAGTCATTGTCCTGGGAGGGTGCCCAAGGGAGCCCACGTGGAGAGGGCTGCATGGAAGGGCCTGGAGGTCAGCACTGACCTCCGGACATAGGAGTGAATGACCTTTCCAACAAGTACAGCTGCCAGCTGTGGAATCTCCCAGCTCAGGCCCCAGACAACACCTCTGTCCAAATTGCTGGCCCAAAGAATTCATGACCATAGAAAATGGTTGTTTTAAGCTACCAAGTTTTAAGGCAATTTGTTCTTGCTACTTGTCAGAATTTTTCTTAACCTACCATCTAGAGCTCTTTTTTATTTTTCACATTCCATGCTGAAGATATTAAGAGCACAAAAAAACACACATTTTTATTTTGTTTTTCAGTTATTAACCACCTAGATGTGCTATAGCAAGACAAAGAGCTTCATGAATTATATACATAACCCTGTTTGGGTAATGTAACTCTCTGCTAGAAAATAATGGGTCAACTTCTTAGACTTTAAGGTATTGCTGTAGCTTTATCCAGCAGTTTTATGTTGATCCTTGCCCTATTAGACTAAAAAGCCACCTTTTATCCTTTGAGAAAACTTTGCTATAGCACAGATTGTTTTTGCATCAGAACTATTCTTGAAAATTCTCTAAGTAACTTTTTCTTCACATTGTATGAATGAATAGTAATGTTCACAATTAATTGTGCAGTAGTTCAGTTAATTGTGCAATTGTTGGTGTTCTGCAGTGCTCCCTCAGTCAGGCCTGCAAAGGCGTAACAGTCCTAGGTTGGAGAATGACATCAGTGCACTTTACATGTAAGCAAAGGAAGGAAGCTTGCTGCTGGGTGGTCAGCCTTAGTCCAGTGTTCCATCCAAGAGAAGCACAAGCCAACTTCACTGTGAAGCATGGGAAAATGGTTTTATTCTCTTCTGCAGTCTCTAGAAGTGGCATAGGGGTGTCAATCACATGACCCAGAGCAGTAAGTCTGAAAGTTTCTCTACCATCCATCTCCCCAAATGTCTCCAGATTCATTTGATCCCTCTCAGCCCCAGACTTGGCTCTGACATCCAGCCAGATCTGCTGTCTCCTCTCCCCACGGCTCTCACCTCTGCTCTCCTTCCCGCCCTGGGTAGTCCTGGGATCAGGCAAACCGAACATCCTCAGGCAGGGGAAAGAGAGGGAGTTTTATGAAAATTTAATTTTCTTTTCTTTTCTTTTTTTTTTTTTTTTTTTTTGAGGTGGAGTCTCGCTCTGTTGCCCAGGCTGGAGTGCAGTGGCGCAATCTTGGCTCACTGCCACCTCTGCCTCCCAGGTTCAAGTGATTCTCCTCCCTCAGCCTCCTGAGTAGCTGGGAGTACAGGCACCCACCACGTCGCCAGGCCAATTTTTGTATTTTTAGTAGAGACGAGGTTTCACCATGTTGGTCAGGTTGGTCAAGATTTTCAAACTGACTTTTCAGGTCTCTGTCACATATTATTATGCTCAGAAATCTTTTTAAATGGATAAAAATAAATAGCCTACCTATAACATCGAAAATATTACTTTTATTACAACAGATTTAATTTCCTAATTTTTTTACTGCTGTTAGGGCCTTATCTAAGGCCTTAACTAAAGTTGAGACATGTTCATGGTTTGGGGTGCTTTTAGGCTTGTTCACCTTGTGTCACAACCTACTGAGTTATCACAAAATCCAGGACTTGCATAGACCCAGGGGCAAGGGACAGGGCTTTATAGTCACCCAAAGTAACCTTCGTATCTCAACGTCATTTCTGTCACTCAGTACAAAGAGCCTCGTGGCCTTTTTGTATGTGTATGTGAAGCTTATTAATTTGAATGAGTAAGCTTCACTGCCAGATAGCTTATACCTACTTAATGTTTTCAAATTTCTCTCTACCTTGTATTTTCAGTAGTAATAAAAATACCACCTCCTAAAATAGCCGAGTATTTATTGCAGCGATGTTATCACTACCTGTGTAAAACATCATGGTTTCTCCTAAGGAACAGGGAAAGGTTAAGTTTATTCAGTGTGCGTTTTATTATTTTGATTCACAAATTTTATTCGGATTCTGTATTCCAAACAATAAGAGAAACATGCTTCTCCATTTGGATTTTTTTTTGATGTGCGGATCCTGACTTCAGTGTTTTTCTCATACTTGAGTCAGGCATGAGGGATCCAGTGGTCTACGAAGCACCATACTTACCTCAAGGGATGTATAATTTTGTGGGACATACCCAAGTAAATAGCTTATTAGAATATCAGAGCCCATTACTTGCACCTGCACCCCGGGGAACCTCAGGAGCAAGATCTCCTAAAGGAAGGGATATCAGAGTGCTTTAAGTTGAGTGATTACGTCCGGTTTGAGGTTTGATGTTAAATAACTTGTTCAGGATTCAGCTCCCCAGTTACTCCCCCCGTTATACCAGTTTCTTAACCTTCTTCTCTCCTCTCCTCTCCTCGACAAAGTCTCACTCTGTTGCCCAGGCTGGAGTGCAGTGGCGTGGTCTCTGCTCACTACAGCCTCAACCTCCCAAGCTCGCGCGATCTTCCCACCTCAGCTTCCGGAGTAGCTGGGACCACAGGTGCATATGCCACCATGCCCAGCTATTTTAAAATGTTGTTTGTAAAGATGGAGCCCCACTGTGTTGCCCAGGCTGGTCTCGAACTCTTGGACTCAAGCAGTCCTCCCACCTCAGCCTCTGAAAGTTTTGGGATTACAGGCATGAGCCACCACACCCAGCCTCTGTGATCTTTTCTTGACAGAGAAATAATAATGCCTCCTTTACAACGTTATTCTGAGAATTAGACAAGTCCACGCCCAGGTAGGGGAAGTGCCTGGCCCACAGTGGACGTTTAGTAAAATTATTTTATAAGTGTTTTATTTCATTATGATCTATGTTCTCATTTCACCCTTACTTACCCCTTCCTAACAGTTTCCTAATATTTGCCTTTACCAAGAGTGAGTTAAAATCAGTAAGCTCTAAAAATCAGCCAGTTAGCCATGAGGCATTTCTATCCAAAGTGTCTTTATGAAGAGCATTCATCTTTCTATGGGTAATACGAAATTTGCGTTTAATGATGGTCCCTTTTTCTCTAAATTCAGGTTTTTGTTAGTCCTAACAAAGTTGGTCTTAAGGCTTGGACTGAAAAGATATTAAAAGATTAAGGATCGGAAGCTTTTTGTGGCCTCTGATGAGATAATAAAAATGTTATCTGTTTGTCCTTACTCAAGATAAATAAGTAAGCGAATGTTCGCAGAGCTTGAAGTGCAGATGATTGTGTTTGGTTATGGGCATCTGGAAACAGTGACTCTTACCGTACACCTATGTTTACGCTTATTGGTTTGGTGTTTTGTTTTTCCTTCATGCTTTTTAAATACATGTAACTGAGTCTTTTGCTAGAAATATCTTTTGGGCTAAGTTGGTATAAGGTAGTAAATGAAAGAATTGGACAAAATTCTGTGAGTCTGGACTAAACTGGGTCAAATTCTCTTTCCCCCATGCAGTTTCAATAGAATTCCATTGAATTAATTTTACTCATAATAAAATCAGTTGTATTTCAAGCCTGCTTCAAGACTCTCAGGTCCTTTTGATCCAAGCACAACAGCCTGTTGCTGTGCAGTCTGTTGAACTTGGCGGCGAGGTGTAGGGACCGGGATTTGTGTTTGAAGTTAGCCCACTTTACCCCTGCTCATCAATATTTCAGGACAGCTGGGATTCTCTAAAACTCAGCTTTTGCCAAAAAAAAAAAAAAAAAAGGTGGTTTGAGAGAATTGCACCAGTTCTAAATTATTATTCCTACAATACTATAAAATTGTACAAAGGCCCCATGACCATTAGGAATATTGGAATCTGGTGACTCATCTTTCAGTACTAAGTTGAAAGGAAAGGAAGTTGTGACCCGCAGGGTTCATTTCAGAGGATATTCACAGCGGGATGTCATTCTCCCAGCTGACAATTCAGAGGGCTCAAGGCCACGTGGAAGAGCCATCACCACATTTGACTTGAGGTGGCCCCATCTGGGTGTGAGGGTGGCAAGGAGACAGCAGAGGGGAGCAGGCCCTAGAGTTCAGCCTCCACACGCGGGCACTCAGGCTCATCAGGCCCAGTGGGAGCAGTGGCCCAAGGAAGTAGGCAGAAGGCTCGGCAGAGTCAGCTTGAGGAGCAGAGAGCTAGAAGCCCAGGCCGGGGCCCAGAGTCGCACAATACCAGAAACCCACAGCAGCGAGAATAAGCAGCAAGAGCCTGGGAGCCTGGCGGCAGGTCTGCACACTGGGCAAGGACCACTAGCAGCAGCAGAAACACAGCCCATTCTGACTCTGTCCTTCGCCCAGGACCTGAACCAGCAGCAAGGACACCTGGAGGAAGGCCCACGAAGGCAGGAGCCGGGCACCTGGAGGAAGGCCCGCGAAGGCAGGAGCCGGGCACCTGGAGGAAGGCCCGCGAAGGCAGGAGCCGGGCACCTGGAGGAAGGCCCGCGAAGGCAGGAGCCGGGCACCTGGAGGAAGGCCCGCGAAGGCAGGAGCCGGGCACCTGGAGGAAGGCCCGCGAAGGCAGGAGCCGGGCAGAGCTCGAGACCCTTTCATGAGGCCTGCCTTGGTTCCCTGAAACACAAGGCCATTTTCTTACTGTTGGTCAGCAAAGAGCTTTTTCTAACCGGCAAGCTGTCACGTGCCTTCTCTAGTTCCTTCATCTTGCAATCGTGTGACTCCCCACTTAAGACAGTGCTTGTGGATTTGATGCTTTTACAGCACAGATCGGTTTCTGTCCAACTGCAACAGTTTCAGAGAAAAACTCACTCCCCACAGACAATTCTTCAAACTCAAATTGTTTTCAGAATGAGATGTGAAGGAAAAGTAAACGGGAAATCTGGTTCTAGTTTTTAAAATTTAAGTTTGGTTCCTTGATATAATGGCTTTAGGTTTACACCTGGGGGAAAAAAAAAAGGTCTCGAGACATGACGCTGCATTGCAACCTCTGCACCATGTTAAATTTCTCCCTGGGCTTTGTGCTTGTAAATACAAGCTACAGTTACCGTTCAGTCTCTCTGATTAAATGGAACCATGACCTTGGTGTATAACAAAGCAAAACAAGATGGCAGGGTTCTTCTGAGTCTGACATCTCACGAAGCACTGGAACTCCTGCGATGGCGTGAATGAGCCCTGCAGCCTGGGGAGGTGACGGTGAGCCGTTGCATGTTGATGCTACCGGGACCTGGGCAGAGGATGGGCAGAGCAGTGCGGGAGCCAGCTCCCGGGCCTGGCACCCAGCAGCCCCGCTCTCATCGGGCAGGAAGAGAGGCTGGGAGGCAGGAGGGGAAGGAGAGGGTTTATAACTGACCAAAAGGCTCCTGGTGCTGTGGATCGGCGTAGAGGTGGAGGCCTTGCCATGCCTCTCTCTGAGGCCAGCAGAGGAAGCGCTCCCAGGAAGCTGTGGGGACACAGTTGCCACTGTATGAGCAGCCCATAATAACAGTAGTAGTTGCCAATTACTGAATACGTTCTGTGTGTCTCCTACCATCCTAGGGACTGTAATTTAACCCCTAAAAGAGTCTGTGTGGCACTACGTAGCATTATCGCCATTTTGCAGATGAGGAGACTAGGACCTGGAGAAGTGAATTGCCTGAAGTCACACATTTCCAAAGGATTAGAAATCATTATTTAGAAAACAAAACTTTTACTTATGTATATACTTATGTATACCAAACACAATTGCCGGCTGTGTACTTACGTATAAGCCAGGGGTGGGCTGTACGCAGAGGGAGTGTGTCGGATTCACTTGGCTCTTTTCAGTTTGGCGTCCGTTCCCCACTTGTAGTGAGGCGTGCTCGCTGTGGCTCCTGGCCTGAGAGCTGTTGGGTGGGACATGCCCTCAGAAGACGAAGCTCAGAATTGGACCACACTGTCCCTTTGGTGGCCTTCAACCAGCCGAGGCAGGACTTGGGAAAGGTGACTCTCTTCAGCAGTTTTGGTACCAGCCTGGCTGCGTCTGTTGTTCACTAAAATGTGTCTGATATGACAGTCACGGGGCCGACTTCCACTCAGCTCTGCGCTCGAAACACAGACACTTAGCCCAGTTACATCTGTGGCCTTCAATCAGTTAAAAAAGAAATTGAATTTGGTCAGTGTTCTTTTCATTTTACCACTACCAGCGAGAGGGACAGACTCGCATCCATGTTGAGCCATGCCTATGCAGCTGCTTATACGCTGTTCTTGGGAGGGGGTGGGAAACACAAGAGCGCTTTTGTGGTCGTTTCCTATCAGAGAACATTCCTTTTCACACAGACACATGCTCATGGATTAGATGAGGATTGTCTCTGCAGGGGTCACACGCATTGTTGCCTGCTGGAAAATCGCAGACTCTCAAAAACTTTCCTTCCACAGTCATTGTCTCTAGAAGCTTCTCAATTCACACAGGGTTCTACTCAATAGTAAAAGTTACCTTTATCTGTGGTGGCAGTTGGAGGCAGAGGGCCCAGGTAGAGTCCCAGGCTGTTAATTCACCTGATCTGTGACCTTGGGCCTTGGCAGATTCATCAGGATGCCGCAGGAGCACTTCCAGCTCCAGAAGCACCATCATCCCCCGGCCAGGAGGCCGTGTTAGCAGCACTGGGCTAGAGTGGTCGGAACTGGGCTGGGCTCAGAGGGGAGCATCGGGGGATGAAAGACCCTCCTCTGAAGTTTCCAGTAAGTGGAGCCTTGGACAGAAAGTCCTCCAGCATGACCCTGAGAGGGCTGCTGGAGGAAGGCTGTCCCGGTACCCAGAGGCGCACGGACGGTGGCGATCACGTCTGGTCTGATTTGCGGATGAGTACAGCTCATTTCTCTTGAGGCCCCCACTCGAGCGCCCCCTCCTCACTCCCACCCCAGCCAGGACTGGTCCAGGGAACAGCACGGGAGGCCATGCCCGCACCGCGAGATGATGGGCTAGGCCTGTGAAGGGCCAGGCACAGCAACAAGAAACCTGAACCAGGAGGGCGGCAGGGGTGTTGGGGTTGGAAAAACATTTTCAGGCATATTTCTGCTGTAAGAGAAAAAAGAAAAAAAAAAAAAAAAAACAAGAAAATGCAAGGGGCCAGGTTCTGACTGCAGAGCTGGTACAGTCCCGGCCCACACTGGCCAGGCCGCTGCTGCCGACGAGCTTTGAGGTCTGAGCTGCAAACGTCAGCAGGGCTTTTTCCTGGCCGGCAGGAAGGGAAAGTTCCCTCCAGTGACAGACAAAAGTAATGGATTTGGGGCAAGTCTCGGCCTTCAGAGGTTATAGTGAAAATTAATGGAGGGCCACGTTAACTAATGTTACTCTAATCCTGCAGTTTGGGACATCGGGCTAAATTTCTGTTTTACGGCACGTTTTACAAACTAACCTATTTCAGATCTTGGAACACTCCAGGCTGGAGTAAGTTCCAGGTCAGGAAGGCTGCCCCCTCCTCTTGAATTCCACAGTTCCTTGGCCACTCCTCAGCGCAGTGCCTGCCGTTCCACTCGTCTGCGGTCTCCACTGAACCTTTAACATCAGCTCATTTATCTTTCAGGTGTTATAATAATTGACTTCAATCAGTATTCCATTATCCTAAACAGGCAATTATCCACATTGTCACTTTTGCATTTGCTCTTTTGACCTAGGGGTCACAGAGGCCCTAGTGTAACAGAATCCAGCAAAATTATTCCCTTACCTGTCATATAAATAGTCATCCCGGCAAAATGAGACCCAAGGGGGCTTTTCGTGAGGTGTTGAGAAGGCCAGTCTAACT
This sequence comes from Macaca fascicularis, assembly GCF_037993035.2. Classification (NCBI taxonomy): domain Eukaryota; kingdom Metazoa; phylum Chordata; class Mammalia; order Primates; family Cercopithecidae; genus Macaca; species Macaca fascicularis. The sequence goes on from NC_088378.1 coordinate 171,261,524, forward strand.
CGATCCTTTATTCAGCTCTTTAAGGAATGCAGTACTGTTTTGGCACTCTATCAAAATAAAACAAAGTTCCATTTTTCAGCTTCTTTTTTCAATGCATGCACCACTGAGCTTACAAATGCTTCTTTGTGGCCCTCTTTATTGAAATTTCCATTCAGCTCTTCCATCTGTTAGCTGTGTTTACCTCTATTTCTAGGGAAAGAATTCAGCATTTCACCTTTATTTGGGGTGTAAGGTCATAAAACTGTCTGGATTATTTCAGCTATATTTATACCAAACTTAATATTGCTTCTTTAACAGGTTTAAAGCTTTTAATTCCCTGGTTCGTTATTCATGGTGAGCCGTCTGCTGAGAACAGTTTGTGTTTTATAATGGAGAAGGTACTTTATACCCTCTTGCTATCCCTCCATCCCCCGAAGAAGAAAGTGTTCCACAAATGTGAATCTCATCCAAAGATCATCTAATTTAAACTCGAGTTCTGTTGCCTACACATGACTGCCGAATGCACAGAACTGCATTTCAGGAGCAGAGACTTGCTCAACATTCTCCTTTTTCCTAGAAATACTGATGTCATTACAGTCTCGGAAATCTCTCTTCAGAGTGACGGTGTAACACACACTGTTGAAGTGGAGTCTCCAGATGGAGCTGGTGTGTGTGTGTATTTTCTTAGTTTTTCAAAACAAAGTGACTTCAGCCTTCAGCAATAAATTTGGAAATATATCAAGAAGAAATATAGAAATAACATAAAAATACAAGTGGAATAGTTTTCTTTCTAGAATTGCCACATTTTAAAAAATATCACACATCCTCCGTAGCAACATGAACATGAAGGAAGCAGTGTGGAATAGTGGAACGAACATTACCTTTGAAGTGGACAGGATCTCCAGGCTGCACAGGAGCTGTGCTATGTCGGCGCAGCAGTGCGTCTCACCTCCACGTCTTCTGCCACCCAGCAGGAGCCGTGTAACCTGTTTCGCTGCTGGCGTGAGGATCAGGGATATGGAGCATGCCTATATGGTGCCTGGCACACGGTAGGCATTCATCAGTGAGGGGCTCTATTATTACTATGCCAAATTTTACAGGGTAAAATGTGCCTAGAATTAGTGTCTGAAGCCATTTGTTTTCACACTCATGATTATCTAACACCTCATCTGTCATCTGGGGCCTAGTGCCAGATCCCCACCTACAGATGTTCTTGTTGTTGCTTCCTTAGTTGATGAGGTTTGGGCCACATCCCGCCAGGACTTGGCAGATCTTGGGGGAGAAGAGTGTCGGTCTTCACCCATATATCTTTGCATTTCCTGTTTAATGGTCTTTCAGGGCAGGCAAGTTGAGTGCCCAGATAGAAAGGAGCAAAATCAGTGCTTTGAAAATTTACTTAGATGCAGGTTTCGATGGTGTAAATCTGAAACAGAGCCTAAGAGTCCACATATTTCACTCTCAAGTGATGCCCACAGACCTTCTTAATTTTTTTAGGGACAGGGTCTTGCTCTGTTGCCCAGGCTGGAGTGTGGTGGTGCAATCATAGCTCACTGCAGCCTCCAACTCCTGGGCTCAGAGTGACCCTCCTGAGTAGCTGGAACCACAGGTACATGCCACCATGCTCAGCTAATTTTTTTTTTTCTTTTTTTTTTTCTGTAGAGACAGTCTTGCTATGTTGCCCAGGCTGGTATCAAACTCCTGGCCTCAAGTGATCTCCATGCCTCGGCCAACTGAAGCACTGAGATTACAGATGTGAGCCACCACACCTGGCCCTACAGACCATTTTTTGAAAACCAAGGATTTAATATTCCACAAATTCTGTGTGGGACAGAAGTCTTTGTGATTTTGGCAATGCCTTAGATTTAACGAAATCTTAAATGAAAATTCTGTGTAGTTTTGCATGATTTGTTCAAAGAGAGGCAGCAACTGTCCTCTGACTTTCCAAACTCAGTGGAAAGAGAAATGGTCTTGATTCACTGCCCTCCCATGAATGGTTAAGAAAACTGTGTGTTCTTGATCCTGGTGTATAGTCTGCTCCAGATTCTGAACGGTCATGCCTTTCGTTGGAGGTTGATGCAGTCACTGAGTCTCCGAGTCCAGCTGGCTCACTCCTGGCTGCTCACGTCATTCCACAATGGTGGCAGTGCAGAGGCTGTGCCGACACAGCACAAGACGGGACAGGACACCCACTGTATTGCTCACACAGCACAGGAGGGGACAGGACACCCACTGTATTGCTCAGTAGGATGTTATCATAAAACCCCACATACCTCCCATCTCCCCTTTTTTTATTTCTCAAAAATAAACTTTTCTTTTTTCAAAATAAAGACAGAAAAGAATAAGTGTTCATTTTCGAGAATTTAGAGAACTTGAAGAAAAAATAACTATTATGTAAAGACAGCCATCTATTACTCATATTTTTGAAAAAATGTAGGATAATTTCTCTGTATTTCAAAGAACCGTGTTTTGAACTCCAAGCCACAGACGTTTCTAGAGGAAAAACAAAAAAACTTTCATTACATTTCACAGCAACATGGAAACTATCTGGCAAAACACTGCTTTTTTTTCTATCCCTGGATCCCTGGAGCAGGGCATCAGGCCAGCTGCAAATCGCTCTGTATACACAGGCTTCAAAGTAATGTGTTTTGACCCCTGCTAAACATGAGGTCAAGAAAGCTTCAAAGTATAGTGGGTTCAAGCACATCATGTCCAGTGTGAGTGCCATTCTTACAGACATCCTTGGTGTGTATACTTGTGGTAATTTTCTGGCAAGTGACAGTAAAGTGTTTTATCGTAAGAATCAACATATTAATATAGTTTTTCAACAGAGTAAAAGGAAAAGGCACCTTTCTCTAAGACACTCAAAGATGCCTTTGAGCTAGCAGCCACCCTGTAGAATTGGTGGTGGTTATGCAGTGTTTGTCTTTTAATATTTGCATAGTTTTGCTCTTCGAGTATCTCCAAATACTATGCAGATAGATAGGAAGATGTATGACTAAAGAGGATGAGTAGTGGGGTCTTACCAAGGTTGCCCATAAAACTCCCCACCTTCAGCCATGCGTGTGCTTGCTAGCGTAATTCTCTAGCTCTTCTCTAGAAGGCTTGGTATTTCTGAAGAACTTCATTTGTGGGTCCTTGATTTATTATTACTTTTCCTATCAATCATATTAGGTGGTACAGATTTTATTAAGTTGTTGTCTTTAACAGACTTGTCTTTCGGAATAAGCCAAAGACAGGAGGCCATCGGGCAGGCTCCACTTGGAAATTTCTCATCCCATTCAACTCCCCCTGGAATGGGCAGTCATTTGCCTGGCCCCAAAGACGTTCCTCGCTAGTCAGCCTGGCCTTGCCTCTGATGCACTAGCCACCTTCAGCTCTCTGAAACTCAGTTCCCTTTCCTCAATCTCCGGTCTTCTGATCCCTGAAATTGTATGCCACACTGATTCAGTCACAGTGGCAGGTGAAGATGACTGCAGTGATGACTGATGAAAGTTTGCTTCTTTATAACCACAGAGGAGAACTTTGGAAGCTACTCCTTCTTTAGCTCGGGTCAGGTCGTTTCCACCCCGACATGAGTTAACATGCCTTTCTGCGCATATGTTTTCAATGTGACTGTAGCCTGAAACATCTTTCCTGGATATTTGGTGAGACAGACAGAAGGACAAGTGTGTGCATTCATGTACAGGTTTGTCTGTGTGTCTGCACATTTACACACAGTCATCATTTGGGGATGCTGATGGGCCTTAATCCACCTTAATAACACAGTGAGAGATTGCCTCATGTTTTGCTTTATAAAATATGAAAACTATCTCCAGCTGTGAAGGAATGACCCTCATAATTCATCTGAGAGCCTGCCCCTCTTCCTTGTGGGATATGCTCCATATCTCATATCAACTCATTGCTCTGAGTGTCCTCCACAGATGCAGAATGATCCTATGATAGATACTGTGATTCCCGCAGCGGGGGAGGTTAGCCTGTGACATGTGAGTGATGAGACACAAGTGAGTTACGAAGACAGTACATCTCTCCACACCAGATAATATACTGTCCTTTATTCTGCAGCTATGTTTCTATGAACATTACAGCTAAGAAAAGAGATGAGGGAAGTAGAATTCTTATGGTTTTGATTCATTTATTTATAAGGCCTTTCCTCTGATGTATTCAGTGCTCTTTGGGAATTTTTTAAGGAGCAAAAATGGCCATCACTTTCTTCTTTCAAGATTTTCTCTAAGTTTTGTATGTCATTCTAATGTTGGCTTCAAATAGTTTGTCATTTCTGTGCTTTAAATTGAAGCTACTACTCAAAATACAGTTTAGTTCCTATTTTTCAAAAATGTACAGTGTATAGTGGTTTGAACTTTTGACCCAATAGTAAATGTTTGAAGTCTGAGATACTCATAAACTCTTAATGGATTTGATATTTCTTAAAAACAAGTCTACACCCTTTCATGTAAAACTCTCCTGGGTGCTTCCCAAGGAGACTGAAATCTTGATTAACTCTTTCCTTCTTGGAATAAGATATAACTACCTCCGTGGTGGATTCCTCCTCGCAAATCCAGTCAAGAGTGAAATGTTAGAATTCCTGTGTCAGATACTCCCAGTGGAGAACCCGGCCAGTCCATCCGACAGCCATCGATGCCGCTCGGCACAGGCCTGTTTCAGAGCCAGTGAAGCACTTCTCTGGCCCACTGTGAAGCTGTCACACCACATATGCTCAGATTTCCCTCTGATGTGCGCACCTGCCCAAGTGCAGCCCTCTTCCTCCATTAGCATCACTCTGCGGACTGTAGTCCCCAGGCATCCCCAGCCATTTTGTGAAACAATTTAGCACAAACGTGTATTTCATGTCTAACACTTTGACATTGCTGAGCACTAAGCATTCTAAGCAACAGTCAGAGCTTTTGTTAATGACCTTGTTAAGAGAAGAGAGTTGTATTTAAAGAATTATTACTTCAGTAGATGCTGTTACTTTCAAGGAATATCGTAACTATTGAAAAAGACCTTGGTTAACCCAAATAATGTAGATATTTCTCTCAAATAGTAGACTTCTCCTAAAGTTAAAAAAAAAAAAAGAGAGAGAGAGAGAGACCATCTGTGCATTTTCTAGCTGCCCTGAATGCGTATAAAATACAAAGGCCATGCTCTGTTTTTCCCCTTGAATTTCTGCTGCCTTTTTTCATCATCCAGTGAGTTAGTCTAAACCCTCCTTGCCAAGAGCCTCCCCTGTCCTTGCAGTTTGCTTTAACCCTGCCATTTGAGCCTAATGTTTGCAAATAGGGATTAGCAGGCTCTGTCCTTCACAAAGTAAGAATATGATTTTACAATATTGGTTCCAGCTAATGACAGTCAAAAGTTTTCCTGTGTAATCTTTTTAACTGCTATTTTGCTCTGAAACATCCATTTCAGCTTAAGCATGAGGAATATTAAACAGGAACACAGAGGTAGTATTTTCAATAAAACTCTCTTTCTAGAAACGAGTTGTTGCTGACAAGCCACCACCTACAGCTCAGTGGAGAGGAAGCAAAGAGACCCTGAGTCCATGCTTGTTTTTGTTTTTCACCTTTGGTGTCATCACCAGCCCTGACCAACTGTTCAGCCAGGCTTCCTCCGCAGTCACCAGCTGGTTTTCAAAGTTCCCATATGCCCGTCCCCACGGACGTACACTCCTCCGTGCTCTGCTCCGTCTAGATAAGCCAGTACCACGGCCCACGGATGTACGCTCCTGCGTGCTCTGCTCCGTTTAGATAAGCCAGTACCACGGCCCATGGATGTACGCTCCTCCATGCTCTGCTCTGTCTAGATAAGCCAGTACCATGGCAGATGATGTTACACCCCAAATTTCAGTGAATGACCTCTGCATCTCTGTTCAAGCATTATTTACTTTAATTGAAGAAATAAGTAGAATTTGTAAAATGTCTAACCATTGTTGGATGCAGTTCCGGTACCCAGTGAAATCCTTTATTGGCCCCTTTTGGATTTGAAACTTGCCTTTTCTCTTTCTGTGCAGATTCACATGAAGAGGTATGCCATGTTTTTCTCTGGGGGTTAAAAGAAAGGACTCAGGAAATTATGTGCATCAGAATTTCTCCACACATACTACAAACACTTTCCAATTATAAGGAACATATTTTTTCTTTTCTTTAGCATATTCCTTCCTTGTCCTACCCTCAGGGGTTAAAAAAGAGAGAGCTCATGCATTAGGTTTTGATTATGGTCTTCAATTCATTGTCTCCTTCTTCATTTTCCTTGTAACAGTGACTGAAAATAGCATGAGATTCTGGAGATTACAAAAGGGCATGTATACTTCGACACATTATTGTACTGTTTTCATAAATATCATTCTTCTAGTCCCTGTAAGCCCAGCCCTCGGTAACGCCACAGGTTTCCGCTCACGGGGCTGTTCTTTCTGTTGCCGTTGGAAATTGAACAAAAACCTCTTTGCCTGCTCTTCCTTTTCTTTCTGAGACTCTAAAGTTTCTCCTGAGACTGACTGCCTCCTAGTTATACGTTCATGTTTCACAGATAGCTCTTCTCTTTTTCTGTTTCTTGAATTTTTACAGTATTCATAGAGCTGAGCTTGAACATCATACTGTACCTATAGATGCTGATAATGTAAGATACTCTTCTGGCTAGACGTATCAGATATTGTCAAACTCCAGTTTTCAATTGGACCACTTCTTATTTCTACACTGTGTGACTTTGACCAATCAGTGAACATCTCTCATTCATTGTTTTCTCACAGGTTGCACAAAACTCAGAAATTTATCATGAGGAACAAATGACATCTGCATGAAGGTGTTTTGCAAAACAGACAGTGCTATGTAACTGTAGGATACATGCATCCAATTTACTCAGAGGAAATGGCATCATCAGTGCACACTATTGCAGCCACCATTGTATTGACTCACTACTATTTGCCTGGCACCGTTCCAGGCACTTTACACTCATTTTCTTGTTCATTTTGTTTAGGCCTGCAAAGGAGGCATTGTTATCATAATTTTACAGAAGAGGTGACTTGCCAGCATCACAGTCATTAAGTAGCAGAGCTGGGATTCAAACCAGAGTGTGTCTGAGGCCCAGGCCTTCCTCACCGTTTCTTTCGGCATCCTAAGTTAGGATGAAGAGAGTTAGGAGGCAGAGAAGACAAAGAAACCCAGCACAGCCATCCTCAGTGGGATGCATTTGGACTGAATATGATTTGTTTGACTGTCTGGTAGCTGACACGCTCCAGATCAATCCCACTTTCAGACTTAGATGGCTTCCCTCCAAAAGAATATTGATATTTTAACACCAGGGAGGGGCTATTTTAGCATATAAGAAAGAAGTGACTATGCCTCATAAACATTTCACTTATTTAATTTATTTAATTTAGTCTGTTTATATATCCTATGAAAACATGAATAGCTCATCATTTTACATATATCAGAAATATCTGGGATTGCCTGAAAATGGAAATTAAAATAACACTTTTCATAAACTCACAGGCAGAGCTCCATGCTACAGTGGCAAATGCTTCTTCAATTATTACCTTGGCAGTTTTCTTTCTTATTGGATCATCATTTTAAAATACCTTTTCAGAACAGTTGACTGGATGCTTTTGGTATGCAGACTCCTGATTAAGTGATCTTCTATCCTCATTAAGAAGACCCTTATGGATGTTCCTGGCTAATCCTCTGCCATCTCACTTTCACTTTCCTGGTATAAATTTTTGGTTTACTACTCAATGGTTGGCTCTCAAAACAGGAAAGCAAGTTTGACTTCATAAAACCAACAGCTAACACTTGCACAGTGGTTTACCACTTACAAAGCAAGTACTGTTCACTCTCATTGTCACGCTCCCCACACCGTGGGGTCATGGCAAGGACTCCACATCACCAAGGAGGAAACGGGCATCCCGGAGGCGCTCTGGAGCAGCCGCGTTGACGGTGTCTGCCGCTTCACCCTGTGTGTGCTCCACGGTCAGGTTCTCCACTGCCAGAACCGGATTCCATAGTTCCTTGTGTCCCACACAGCTTTTAGTACAGTGCCTTAACACATGGTCTTCAGTAAACACATGCAAAATTGAAGCATCAGTGAGTGAAAGATCACTGGAAATCGTGGCCTTCTCTCTGAAAATCCAAATTTCCTAACCTAGGGTCTAAAGCTGTCTGTGAATCTCCTCAAGTCATAGGTAAAAAACTGTCCACATGTCAGCTCACATGTGTGTGCAGTTCTCAGGAAAGAAGATATCCTCCTCATTTTTCATCAGATTCTCAAAGGAGTCCATGACTCAAAGTTAATAATAAGTGCTTTAAAATATTAAACAGAGAGCCCCAAAATGTTTTAAGATTTTAGTTAACATTCATAACAAAAGATATAAATCATTAGAAAGTTAGATTTAGGCTGGGTGCAGTGGCTCACACCTGTAATCCCAGCACTTGGGGAGGCCGAGGCGGGTGGTCACTTGTAGTCGGGAGTTTGAGACCAGCCTGGCCAGTATGGCAAAACCCCATCTCTACTAAAAATACAAAAATTAGCCAGGCCTGGTGGTGCGCACCCGTAATCCCAGTTACTTGGGAGGCTGAGGAACAAGAATCACTTGAACCTGGGAGGTGGAGATTGCAGTGTGCAGAGCTCACTCATTTTTTGGTGGCAGAGATTGTGCCACTGCACTCCAGCCTGGGTGACAGTGCAAGACTCCGTCTAAAAAAAAAAAAAGAAAGAAAGATTTTTATGTGTTACCTAAAGAATATCAAAATTTTGTGTCTGTGCTAATTGATGTTGGTTTGTTAGAGCTTTTAACTATTGAGGTTGAAGCTTGGGCTTCACTCTTCCTCCTGGCCAATTAATAGCCTGGTTATGTGGCTGAGGATTTCACTGAGTCCTGCCAGTCACCTTGAAAATGCCCATGAAGGGTTAACAAAAGGGAAGGCAGGGAATTACAGTATGCCAATCAATTTCATCCCTGTGCTTCCTGGGTTGTTTGTGTTTTCATAGTTTCAGTGTGAATATAACTTGGATTTTAGCTGAGAAGTAGTTTGACACAGATTAAAGTGTCATTCTCTTTATTTCCCCTAGCTTTGAGAGAATTTGTTACCCCAGTATTGGACATTCCAGAATTCTGTTTACTCACAAGTTAGACTGTGTACCTTCTGTTACACTGGTTGCTTGTGGGAGAAGGATCCGTTTCCTCTTTATCTCTATAAACCCAATTCTATTAGTGTCAGTTATTGTTGTGAAGCTTAAGTGAAAGTCGATTACACAAAATCACCAAGTCAAAATAAAGGACTTTTCTGGGAACAAATTACATCAGTAGATAACGTAACTTAAATTATAATATACTAGTGAATAATTTTTTATCACTGAGTACTTTACTGTCTGTAGAATATAGTATAATCAGACAGAGTAAACTGTTATTTCCTATCCTGGGCATATTATTCTGTATCTTTTATCTCTTACACTAATCAAAGAATATTAAAAGGAACTCAAAATGAATAAGCATACAAAAAATGAGAAATATAAGCGTAACTCTTTTAGTCTGTAAAATGTCAGTAGTTAAATAGTAGTTGTGAAGTGCCTGTTTTTACAAATTATGAATATTCAAAGGATACAAAAACATTTTTAAATCAAAGCAAAATATATAGATTATTTCTCATGTGAAATGCTTGGGAACAGAAATGTTTTGGGTTTTAGAGTATCTGCATTATTCTTACTGGTCAAACATCCCAAATCCAAAAACTGAAATGCTCCAATGAGCATGTCCTTTGGACGTTAAGTCAGCACTCAAAAAGTTCGGATTTTGGAACGAGAAACATTTATTCATGAAGGAATGAGTAAACACGGCACTTCCTAGTTGAAGCAGAGGAGTTCTGAGGTATGTACCCAAGTTTGAATTCTTCAGTATCTTATCTGTCATATATTGTTGGTAGCTGGCAATATTGATCCCTTTTTTGGAGCTGTTCTTCCAATTGAACTTTTAGAAGCAAATGATGAAATCATCCTTGCACTTTTTGAACATATCCTATTAATTATACTGTCGTTCTAAATATTTACAATGTGTTCTTTCAAATATTTGTAGATATAATAGAAAGCATATCTCTATGACATGCTTTACTGAAGTGACATTAGATATTCCCCTGTTTACACACATTCATGTGGTTAATGACTCACGTTACCTGTTAAGATTTCCTGTTTCCTGATTTAAAGATATTTAAAGGCCTCAGTACTGAAATGTTTATTTTTTACCTCTGGATCTTCTGCTTCATATGGTAACATATAAACAGGCTAAATACTTATTTTAACACTACCAGACCCACTTTTTACCTTTATTATGAAACTAAGGTTTGGTCAGCTGAGGGCAAGTTGTATGCATAACATACCTGGCAGTATAGTCAGTGAACTGTCACAGAGAAGAGAGTCAAAATATAAACACTGAGCATTTCTACAGCAGCTTAGAGCCAGGATTAACTTGGATCACCTAGTATTCTGTTTTTAATGAAATTCTCTCCCTTGTATTTTCATGTTTGGGAGAGAGTCCAAAGTTATCTCATGCTAATTTAGTTAGGCAGTGCCCTCCGGGGATGTCACAGGCTTCCCTGACCTCTCCAGAGAGAGATTCAGTGAAGGGATGAGGAGAATTAAACATTCCTGAGAAATTGGAAAGCAACAACCCCCAGAGAATTTGCAGAGAAACTCGCTCCAGACTCGGCTGCCAGAGACTCAAGTCACCTTTTCAGCACTTGCTTAACGTCTCTCTCAGTCCCATCTGGCTTGACTCAGAGGTCAGTCTGGGGGACTGGGGAGTGGTGGCAGCTCGGAGAAGAATTCAAGGGAGGGCCACCAATAGCACGTTCTGCTTTTGTTGCTTGTTTTTATCTGAAGTACATTTGAAAAGATGGACAGGGCATAGGATTGAAGTAATAACTTGATTTTGCTTGGCTATCTTTTTTTCCTTTTAACCCAAAATTTACTTTAGGTGAACTGGTATTTTCATTTCCTAAATAATGAGTTCCTTGATTCTTGATGACTGAAATTTAAGAGTTGTTGTTGTTTCTATTATACAGGACCTCTGTGACTAATTATTTTGTAATTATATTAGGTATTTTACAAAGGATATTTTCTCTTACGCATTTAATGAAATTTGGGGGGTAGGGGTTGGAAAATATGTTTCCGGTTTTAAAATCATATTCCCTTTGTGGTTTACATTTCCTATGTGAAGAATTTCAGAAAACTAGGAAAACAAGAGTATTATTAAATATTGAATCTGTGTTATAAAGAAATCTAAGGAGCTGCATTTTATAGTTTGTTCATTGTATTTTCTACTGAACAGAATAAAGTTCAGTGTGCCCTACAGGTGTGGTATGAGAAGAAGGTTTGGGGTTCCCTGCTCGATTTTACACTGAAGTCAGATTCACCAGGAAATAAACAGCCCTTACCAGGTGCTCCTTTAGGCCAGATTGCTGAGCTGGGAGACCTAGCTGACCAAACCCGTTGCCAGGCTTTGTTTAGTCCAGTCGGTGTTTCAGCCCACAGTTAACATTTTAGAGTTTGTTGGGTTTTTTGAAAACATAACTCAGTTTTTAGCATGTTCGATGTGCAGCTCCTCTGTGTAAGCAGATCTGGTGAGACTGGTTCAACATCCCCGGGTGAGAACAGTCTGTGGGAAACGGGGCGCTCGCTGGGCCTTCTAGAAGGGGAGAGCGTCTGCACGCTGCCTGCGGTGAGCTTACCTGGGCTCTGGAGGCACTGGAGTAGCGAGGCCCACCTTAGACTCTCTTCCCAGGCCATACACAAGAGAGAAATCACTTTCCAAAGTAAGCGACTTTGTTCATTAGATAGTTATAGCAGATATATAAACACGACACTTATCTCTTCATTGGCTCACATTAGGATTCTCAAGATGCTTTTCTCTGTCCACGGTGGCCTCCAAAGAGACCTGGCCTGGGAGACGGAAGGTGTGGGTTCTAATGCAGAGCCTTTCCCCAGCACCTGAAACAGCTCACGCGACTCTTTTCCTAAAGCCCAAATGAACCTGCCGTCTCAAAAGTTCTGTGATCTTTGCTCCTGTCTAATTTCCTGTGACTCGGTGCACATCAGCTTCAATAACCTAACTTCTCCTTCCTTCTGTGTCGCACACAAAAATTAATCATGGAATCAGGTATCTTGATGCACTAAGAGTATTACATTTAAACAGATGAGCAGAGAATCCCTTTGTGAAGATACGAATCATCCTGTACTTCACATACCCACCCTCCATTTCGCATGTGTCGTTTTCGTATAGTGCAGCCAGTCTGCCCACTGCGAGAGAGGACATTTGCGGTTGATATCTGAAGTACAGGAGTTAATGAAGGCACTAGGCATGTTTCGAAGGACCCAGGTGAAAGCCTTCTTACATCCTCAGCCCTTTGCTTTAGGGCTGAAGATAGGACAGAGAGAAGAGTCCTGGGCTGAGTCTCGGAAGGACCTTCTCAAGGCCTTTGCGTTTGTTCTGCTGTTTCCTAAACCTTTCTCTACTGTGTCGAAGGAGTTAAAGGGCTCCGAGCCCTAACCGTCCATCGGGGAGTGTCTCGGGCACCAGAGAGAATCTGGCACAGGACATGTTTTCATGGAACTGCTTATCAAAACTAAGCTTCTGCCGTTTCATTTAGACGGGGTAGATTGGGTGGAAAACTGGCCCCGGGACCAGGAAATTTGCCTTCTGTTCCTGCTCACCCGCCGCGTGACCCTGTTGCAGGTCAGTCCTCCAAGCATGTCTCAGTTTCTCCATCTGTAAAATTAGACAATGAAATGAATGTTATTTGTAAGAAACCTGAGGGAAATCCTTCTGATTATTTTCACTGGAACAATGAGAATGAATATTTTCGTGGGGGCTCTGCCTGGCTGTCTTCTGGGCTCACTCTTGCCTAGCGCCTTCTCTCTGCTCGAGGGGTTTTTCAGACCACAGCCTTCTCAACGCCTGTTAATGCGTTGTGTTCCCATCTTACCTTCTTGTTAACACCATCCCCAGCTCTAGGAAGAGAGGCGGTGGCCCTGGGAACTCTTCATGCCAAAATAAACAATAAAGTTTGGAAACATTTAGACCAAGATAATTAGGAAAATGGTGTTGAATAAAAGATAGCATTAGAGTTGCTATCATGCTTAAGTTAGAATCCGGTTCCAAAAAGCACAATCTCCAGTTAACTGATCTGTTGTAAAATTTCTTTTCTTTTTGGTTTAGTTTTGTTTTTTAAAAGATTTAAATTGTTTAAATCTTCTGATCATTCCTGTCAGTTAAGATTTCTTCCTCATTGAGAAGTCACACTGGGAAAAAAAATGTGCCAATAGCTGTTTACTGTTTAGCAACACTATTAAAGGAACACTATTTAACAATAATTAATGAAGCTAACTATTCAGAAAAAAAGACAGCTCCTCTGAAATATCTACCTATATAATACAAATTTGTTTTCTTCAAATTGCAAAAACCCACATGTGAAGACATATGTAAATTGCCAGGTTTTTTATGTTCTTTCAAAACTTAAATATAACCAAACGATTTTGGGCAGGGAATCAGAAATTCTTTAGAATGGAAATGTTGAAACCCCAGATTCAGTTCTAAAACTCATCTTTCAAAAAGAATTCATGCTCTGAAAAATGCAGCGTTTTTATGTTTGGTATGATAACAGCGCCATGGAATTATCACATCGTATCTTGACGATCGTTATGGAGAACTGATGATCTCTTACACATTAACCCAGGGATTTTCTCCAATAATATTATCATTTATAATAGCAATAACATTTTGTAGATCACAGAGTGCTTTTAACATATTATCTGATGGGATACCTGAAACCCTATAACCTGTGTAAGAAAATCACGGGTGAAATGAGTAAGTTGTCTAAAGTGACAAGCCTGTTCCAGACAGGGCCCAGCATTTTAGGACTTCCGTCCGAGTTCTTTTCACTACATAATATTAAGACTGTCCTTTATTGTTGCCTATTTTCCTGTAAAAATGATTCATTTGGAAAGACGAAGAAACACATAAGCCTCCGTCTCTTGCCTCTGTGCAGCTCTCGGCTTTCGCGTCCCGCACAGGGCCTTGGTTTGAGTGCATGATTCTGTACTCACCCTCACAGCACGTTCCCAGCTTTAAATACTTGCCTCCCATCTTGTGTGAACGTACATTTGTGATCACAGAAAGGCCTTCTCAGTCACCAGCCCTGTTTTTACCGCTGGGAACACAATCATTTCAAACAAACAGCGTTTTTTTTCTTCACTCCTTCACTCTTAACCCCCAGCCTCAGTAGCGCTGTGAGGAGCCGTACTGGACACGGAGCAGGCAGGCCTGCAATGCCCGCGCTGTCTTTCCCCCGCACACCCTCCAGACTGGCAGGGGTGCCTGCCCAGAGGGCGTGCCTCAGCTCCCGTGGATCACAGGTGCGGCAGACGGCACTGTTCCCTCCAAGGGAGCCCTACACCTGTGCCCCAGCGTGGAGACAGGGAGCACTCTTCACTCTTAGGAGTAGATGTTCACTGCTTTCGCTAGTGCTCAAAGTTTCCAACTGAGCTGCTGAGTGGGAGACAGATTCGTACACATGGAGAAACTGGTTCTTCTGCTTTCTAGATTTCATGCCACCATGATGACTGGGATGTCCCATTGTCCCCCTGGGCAAACCTGAAGTCCATTTTACTGTTAGAAATGCTTGATTTTTTAAAAATCTGTTTATTCTAGAGTCAGTCACACACAGGGCAATCTATGTGAAATAAAAGAAAAAAAGGAAGGAGCAGTTGTGTAATTGCCATACCGTCAATCATGTTCATTCTCACACTGACCGTGGTTTTTAATGTCTGTCCACCTGCAATCTGCAGCCTCCCTAGAAAGTAAGGGCAGCACCCTGGAGGTGCGGGAATTACCACTTGCCGGTAGGTTTACTCTCGGGGAGACACTGGGGTTTTATCTCCATGCCCTTGGAGAACTGAGTTACTGAATACTTCCCTTAAAGACCTAAGTCACTGCAGCCCATTTGCATAGTCCTCTCACTGAAGTCAGAACTGAATTTGTTCTTCTTCATTTTTGGTTAAGAAGATACACATTTAGGGGACAGCTCAGAGCGATGCGGCTGACCTAGTGGGAAAAGACACTTTGGTTTCTTGTCATGTTTCTGGGTGACCCATGGCCCGCATCTGCCAGCATCTTCGAACGTGTCTGCAGCACCAGTCAGCCTCACCCACCTTGTCTTTCCCTTTGCGATCTTAGAAAGGATTTAGTAGAAATGGGAACTGAAGATTGAGCAGAAAGTATAATTACCACATGTATTTACCAGCTCCTTTTCAACAGCAGTAAAAGTATTCTAAATATTCTGCTTGTACATACACTGGCACTCTAAAACTACCAGCTTTGTAAAACATAGTTTTGATTTTTGGAGCAAATGTTCAATTGCTGTTCTTTGACATTATTGATTTATAAACAAAATGATCAGCATTCCCTGATATCTCGAAGCAAAGAAATTAGGGGAACACATTTAAAATGTATCAGTTTGAAACCTTCTAAATGCTCTTATCTAAATCATAACCACAAGACACTGAAAATATCAAGTTCTATAAAAAATGAACAGGAACGTGAATGTGTTGGGCCTGGTATGCTTTATTTTGAAGACCCAGCGTGTTTCTCATCTTCCCAAGGAAGATTCAAATCATGAAGTTAACATCTGCCTTTTTATAAACACCACCCTCAAAGTGCTCTTTCTCTTAAGGTTGGAGGCTGAAAGAAAGAAGCACAAATCTTCCCTGGGCCAAGAGTTTCATCATAAGCCCTGTGTGATCAATAAGTACATTGTGGTGGTTATTTCATAGCTGATTAACTTATATGTCTACAAGCCAACACTTGACTTGAAAGGCTGGTCGGGTTGCTCGCTGTGCGAGCGTGGCCTTTACCGGCATGCCCTGGCAGCCAGCTCTGGGACTGCTCACTCCTGACCGCAACCTGGGTACAGCCCCTGAAGTTTCGTCATGAGTAACCCGTCAGCAGGAGCCCATGCTTCTCTGAAAGGGCATTTTGTCTTTTTTGGCAGTACCAAATGGCAAGATAATTAGTGTTAGAGAGAGAGAAGAAACAGAATTGAAAACCACATCCGATACCTGGTTACGGACTCTTCAACTTTGTGCGGCAGAAAATGTGGTGGCTTTATTTTCCTTAATAAATGCAGACGGTTCGAAGCAATTGAGCATTTAATGATGAGATGATGCTGAAAGGCATAACTTAATAAAAATTGCCTCTGTGTTTCTCACTTCATTGTTGAAACATACTGTGCTTCTCGGCTTTTTCTGTAATCAGGTTTTTATCAGATTGTCCTTTAATTCATGTCAGGATCTTACATCTTAGTACTTCCTCTTTGAGTTTTTGTATTCCTCCTTGCAAACTCTTTCATTTTTAGGGAAAGGGGTTCCTATAGTTTTTTTAGTCTCTAGTGTTGTTTTTAATTTCACCAATTATGGAGTAAATAAATCACTGTGTACTTGGAAGAAAACTTGGCAGGAGAGCAGAATATGTTAAGGACTCTTGCTTTTCATCGTGAGCGAGATTTCCCAACTGGAGCGCCTCTGTTTTATTTGCCTCTGGCTAACATCTGAAGATCAGTAATAAAGCCCTATGCAAATACTTTCATGTATTAAAAGAACAATATTTTGACACTCATTGACACAAGCAAAAAAAATACAACATTAAATTAGTCTTCAGGAAAACAATGAAGACATTGTTCATTCACATGAAATGAATGTGAAAAATGTTGTGTTATATTAACAGAAAAGCTTGCTCCTCCAATCTCGACCTTTAGCACCGGCGTAAATGACATTACTCATGGTGCTGTATAGTATTAGACAGAGTTTCTTGTTAACAATCTTGAGCAGTCGTTGATAACTTGTCAGACTGGAGAATTTCAGTCATCAAAAAATAAATGTTCATTCTCAGTGTCTGATAATTTAAGTTTCTCTAAAGATTTTTAAAAGCATTTTTTGGATATTTTAGAGTTTTCAAATACTCGATAAGTTAAATACTTTTAAAGTGTTAATTCACTGTAGGCTTTTTCTACTTGTTTTTCCAGATTTCATCTAGAATTAAGTAGACTTAATTTTTTAAAACTCCCTTGATCATCTATAATGTGTTTTTAAAATAATTGAACTTCAAGGTGCACTCTTGATTTTTGTTCTGAATCTTGGAGAACACAGGGGCTTTTTTCTTTACTTGTTAGTGGTGTGGACAGGCCCTCCCATGGAAGGGGAGGTTTCTCTAGGTGACTGTTTGCACGTATGGAGTAGAATTTCTTTCCTCCTGTATCACTACACTCAAATGTTACAGTTACAATCATTGTTTTCTCAAATATAACTGGCTTCCCTTTTCATCTGTGTGATCCAGGACATTGCAGAGTCAGCATCTGGGAAATCATTATGACAATAGAGCATCCTAGTCCCGGGTGAGATCAAGTTAGTAAGAGCAGTTTGACCACCCGAAAGAACAAAACTCAGATACTCCTCATAGTGGGACATTCTTAGATTAGCAAACAAAAATTAAAAGAAGAATGATTAAATCTAATTATATTCAGTATATTTTTCAGAGCACTGAGTGGAAGAGTGACTTTTAACTTGACATCTTGATTTTTGTGAATGAAGAAACTGGGGAAACACGTTTGAAATGAGTTTTAACCAACAAGTTGCATGGGACGCTAGGTTCCCAGTTACAAAGATGGTGCATGTCCTAGCCTGCCATCTTCAGAGGCACTCGGGGTGGGCAGGCCTTGGTGGTGGGGACTGCGGGGGCCATGGGTTGGTGACGCCCTCACGAGGACCCTGAGTGCTCCTCCTCCTCTGGGGTACTGGGTGGGTTGATGACGCCCTCACGAGGACCCTGAGTGCTCCTCCTCCTCTGGTGTACTGGGTGGGTTGATGACACCCTCATGAGGACCCTGAGTGCTCCTCCTCCTCCTCTGGGGTACTGGGTGGGTTGATGATGCCCTCACGAGGACCCTGAGTGCTCCTCCTCCTCTGGGGTACTGGGTGGGTTGATGACGCCCTCACGAGGACCCTGAGTGCTCCTCCTCCTCTGGTGTACTGGGTGGGTTGATGACGCCCTTATGAGGACCCTGAGTGCTCCTCCTCCTCTGGTGTACTGGGTGGGTTGATGACGCCCTCACGAGGACCCTGAGTGCTCCTCCTCCTCTGGGGTACTGGGTGGGTTGATGACGCCCTCACGAGGACCCTGAGTGCTCCTCCTCCTCTGGGGTACTGGGTGGGTTGATGACGCCCTTATGAGGACCCTGAGTGCTCCTCCTCCTCTGGGGTACTGGGTTGTCTCCTCTGTGTTCCCACAGCTCCTTTCACACTGGCTCCTCTCCCCTCATTTTGGTGGCTGACTGGGCAAGAGGCCATCTTCCCCTCTGGATACTGAGGTCAGCAAGTGGTGACTTATCCCCCCTGGAGCTCCCTTCTTACCACTGAACACAGAGCTGATACACAACTGGTCCCATATACTCATGGTCCAGAAGTGCTGTTTGCTCTTTATCCAAAGTTGTTTGCTAAAGGAGCAGAAACCAACTCAAAGAAATTCATGGAAAACGGGATTGATTATAAGGAGCCTCAGGGCACCTCACAGGAATGGGAAAGGAGGATCTGCTTTCCTCTGTGTCTGCACATCTCTCCTTCACTCCCTCCCTCCTCATGGGCTCCCTTTCCCACTCTGCTGCCCACACAGGTCTCCTTCATGCCTCCCAGTTGCTCCAGCTGGCTCCGCCCCTGGTGACAGTCTCACGACTTCGTGCTCAACCCTTTCCCGCTGTTTCTGCCTCTGTGTCTCATACTGCAAATGTCTTTGACACTCCCGTTGGCCCAGAATATGTTAGCTCTCCATCCATGGAGACCGAAGGGTATTGGGGGTGGGGGGCTGGGGCGCAGTAGGCACGGGGACAGGTCACCTGGTTTGAATACACCTGGTTTGACTCACCCCTTCATCAAGAGCAGTGTGTGGGGACGGTCTGATCAGGACGAAGGTTTTAGGAAGGAGCCATACCTGATAGTTACCTGGTAACTACCTGAAGCCTCTGTCCCAAAAGTTATTTCTTAAATCAGATTTGGGCTTTTAAAACCCTTTTCCTATATAAATGTTGAAAGCACGTAGGCCAGGCACAGTGTCTTCCTTGTCTCTTCCTACGTGGTCTCTCCCCAGACTCCAGCACAGTGCCCAGCAACTAGCAGGCACACTGCAAACATTCCTTTCCTGCCTGGTCAGGTCCCCAGGTCAGTTCACAAAAGTCCACACAGCCATTTGTAACCGACATGTAGAAGAGAGTATCAACAAGAAAATGTATTCCAGACACAGCCATTAGAAAAATCACATGAGCATCATGCAGTCGCAAGAATACAGGAAAGGGAGCTGAGGTTCCAGCCCCAGCTCTAACACTTAGCAGGTGTATGACTTCAGGTGAACCATTTACTCTCTCCAGTTTCAGCTGCTTCATCTTTAACATTTGTCGAATTGAATGAGAACACCTCTAAGGCCCCTTCCAGCTATTAAATTCTGTGGCTTTGACTAACATAATCAGGATTTAATTCACTCCACCCTATTAGTCTTCCTTCCCTATGCTATTTATGGGTGCAAGAGTTTGATTGTGGAGATGAACTACACATTCTCCCAGGTACCAGTAACTCCCTCAAGATGTGTAATCATCACTGTCATCATCCTGATGAAAAAATTAGCTGGGCGTGGTGGCGCACACCTGTAGTCCCAGCTCCTCTAGAGGCTGAGGCGTGAGAATCACTTGAACCCGGGAGGCAGAGGTTGCAGTGAGCTGAGATCGTGCCACCGCACTCCAGCCTGGGTGACGCAGTGAGACTCCGTGTCAAAAATAATAATAAATAAATAAAACAGCCCCTGAGGTAGGCATTATTATTATTTTTTATTATTATTTGAGAAAAGACTGGTCTCTAACTCCTGACCTCAGGTGGTCCGCCTGCCTCGGCTTCCCAAAGTGCTGGGATTACAGGCGTGAGCCCCCACGCCTGTAATCCAGAAGTCACCCAGAGAGTAGTGGGGCTGGAGTTTAGATGCGGGTTTCTGATTCCCAGCCTGAGCTCCAGCCACAGAGTTTCTCAGCGTGCTTCCCAGATCAGCAGCCCCCTGCTTCAACTTGCACATTCTCCAGCTCCACCCAGGCCTATTGAATCTGAATCCCCGGGGCTCAAGGGGCCAGCAGCCTGCGTTCTAATCTTCCAGAGGATTGCAGTGCACACTTGTAGCCTAGCAGATGACTCTAATGCACACTAACGTCTGAGAACACCTACCCCCTCTTCACCACTGCATTTCACCAGACTCCAAAGGGTTTCTCAGGTGTTTACTCCCAGGTAGTCCAGTTGGGGAGGGAGTGTGGTGTGAGTGCCCATTTGTGGATGGATGAGGCAGGCAGGCATGCAAATGTCAAGTGCCTGTACATCAGGAGCTAGTTGTACTGCTTTTCAAACACTCACTCTTTCCCAGTTGTCATCACTGATGAAATCGCTACTGAAGAAGTCAGGAGGTAGAGATAATGACAAAGAAGGGAGGAGGGGCCATTGTTCCTCTAGTTGTGCTATGAAGAAAATAAGGAGGCCTTCTCCAAGAAGCCCGGGCAGAGTGTCTTAGCAGGATGAGCAAACAGGATTAGGGTAGGGTGTCACATAGCAAGGTTCACTCTCCCTCTTGAACATAAGGCTTGCTCTGTAGCCCCACACAGCCCAGTGTGGTAGCCACAGCCCTGTGTGTCTGTTGAGCACTCAAATTGTGCCTCTTCTGAATTGAGATGCCCTGTGAGGACAAAAGGCAGGCTAGACTTCAAAGTCTTGGTACACAGAAAAGGAATGTGAAATATCTCAATCATATTTTGTATTGAAATGGTAACATACTGAATATATTCCACTAAATAAAACATCAAAAGTAGCTTCACCTTTTCTTTTTACTTTTTCAATGCAACTGATAGAAAATTTTATTGTTACATGTGGCTCACATTATATTTCTATTGGGCAGTGCTGTTTTAGACTAATCCTTCAAGCCCTGTCTACACCCACCTTAATGCACGCACTATGACGTCCATAAGTTGATATTTGCTGGTAACAGTGATTGTCAACACTTGAACCAAGAGACCTGTGATGATCTTAGGACCTATTCTAAGTATTCTAGTGGGCGTAGAATCAGTTCAGAGGTTAAATTCCCAAAGTCAGAGTTGGACCAAGAGGCAGAATCAGGTGGTCAGGATGACTAGCTTGAAGAATAAGGTCGTAGAAAGGTCATAATGGCTTCCCAGGAATAGATTGAGGTAGCACAGTCAGGAGCCAAGAGCATGAAGATGGAGGATCAGGTGGTCATGAGTGTGAAGAAACTTCCTCCTGCATGCCCAGCGCTTTTCTGTTGTTCCTCCTGGACCAGGAACTAATTCTAGAGTGGCTTACCCAGGTTTCCGAGTGACAGAAGATAATTGGAAGCACCTGGCTGAAGTAGGCGGCTTGGCACGTTGCAGGAAACAGCCACTTCTGGGAAATACGCTGCGACCGTAGTGGTGTTAGGGCCAGTCCGAGCCTTCGTTAGATGGGGGGACCTGAAAGTGAGCTTCCACATCCCAGGTGTGTGTGGTGCGAGTTACTGTTGCCCTCGTTTAAACCTACCACTGCACAATGTTAAAGGTAGATGGAGCTGACATAAAAACTGCAGGCTGAAGCAGTGTTTACATTAGAGACAAGAATAATAACTTCATTGCTGTGCTGAAACAATCAGCTGACATTAGAGTTATCACAGGGTAGCTCTTTGTGGTAGATTTTTTTCTGGAGATGGCTACAGTAACCCCTCCCATCCTGCATGCCCTTTTGCAGTGTGACTCCACCACCCCTCCCGTAAGGGGAGAGTCTGTTTCCCCTTTGTGTGAATTTGGGCTGATCCTGTAGCCAGTGTATGTGGAGGATGTGAACTGGACAGCTTCCAGGCCAAGGCCTTAGGATGCTTTGCAGCTTTTGTTTTGCCACCTTGGAAGCAGCCACCAAGTAAAGAAGCATCAACTAGACTAATGAACAACGACAGAACGCTTATCTTAGAACGCTTAGGTGGAGAATGACCCACGTGGAGGAGAACTGGGGTGCATCCAGCACCCAGCACCAGACCTGTGAGGGAGGCCATCCTGGCCCCACTGCCCCAGTCAGACCCCCATGGCCATCACCACCGGGAGCAGAGAGAAACTGTGTCCTCTGAACCCTCTTGAGTTCCTGCTCACTGAATCGCAAACAATCAAAAAGCTGCAGCCAGCCGGGCGCGGTGGCTCACGCCTGTAATCCCAGCACCTTGGGAGGCCGAGGCAGGCGGATCACCTGAGGTCAGGAGTTCAAGACCAGCCTGACCAACATGGTGAAAGCCTCTCTCCACTAAAAAAAAAAAAAAAAAAATTCAAAAATTAGCTGGGCGTGGTGGTGGGTGCCTGTAATTCCAGCTACTCAGTAGGCTGAGGCAGGAGAATCGCTTGAACCCGGGAGGCGGAGGTTGCAGTGAGCCAAGATCGCGCCATTGTACTCCAGCCAGGGAGACAAAAGCGAAACTCCATCTCAGGGAAAAAAAAAAAAAGCTGCAGCCATGAGGCTTTGGGATGGCTTGTTAAGCATCAGCAGACAGTGAAACAGCCTTTATTTATATGTGTATTTTTCATTAAGGTTCTTTCATACATTATTTACATGGTCACATAATTGGGGTATATATTGTTTATGGTAATTCTTTATGTGCTCATTCAGAATGTATTATGCTGCATACTGTATCCAGCAAGTTAAACAGGTTTGGTGCTTATCTTTTCAGATGTCATGCTTTAAAAATGGATATATGGAGAAACAATTTTTTTTTAATTATCCTTTAAGTTCTGAGATACATGTGCAGAACGTGCAGGTTTGTTTCATAGGTATACATGTGCCAGGGTGGTTTGCTGCACCCAGCAACCCGTCATCTACATTAAGTATTTCTCCTAATGCTCTCCCTCCCCTAGCCCCCCACCCACCGACAGGTCCCAGTGTGTGGCGTTCCCCTCCCTGTGTCCATGTGTTCTCATCGTTCAGCTCCCACTTATGAGTGAGAAAATGTGGTGTTTGGTTTTCTATTCTTGTGTTAGTTTGCTGAGAATGATGGTTTCCAGCTTCATTCATTTTCCTGCAAAGGGTATGAACTCATCCTTTTTTAGGGTGCGTAGTATTCCATGGTGTATATGTGCCACATTTTCTTTATGCAGTCTATAACTGATGGGCATTTGGGTTGGTTCCAAGTCTTTGCTATTGTGAATAGTGCTGTAATAAACATTCATGGTCATGTGTCTATATAATAGAATGATTTATAATCCTTTGGGTATGTACCCAGTAATGGGATGGCTGGGTCAAATGGTATTTCTGGTTCCAGATCTTTGAGGAATTGCCACACTGTCTTCCACAATTGTTGAACTAATGTACACTCCCACCACCAGTGTAAAAGCATTCCTATTTCTCCACATCCTCTCCAGCATCTTTTGTTTCCTGACTTTTTAATGATCATCATTCTAACTGGCGTGAGATGGTATCTCATTGTGGTTCTTATTTGCATTTCTCTAAAGACCAGTGATGATGAGCTTTTTTTCATGTTTGTTGGCCACATAAATGCCTTCTTTTGAGAAGTGTCTGTTCATATCCTTCACCCAGTTTTTGATGGAGTTGTTGTTTTCTTGTACATTTGTTTAAGTTCCTTATAGATTCTGGATATTAGCCCTTTGTCAGATGGATAGATTACAAAATTTTTCTCCCATCCTGTAGGTTGTCTCTTTACTCTGATGATAGTTTCTTTTGCTGTGCAGAAACTCTTTAGTTTAATGAGATCCCATTTGTCAATTATGGCTTTTGTTTCCATTGTTTTTGGTGTTTTAGTCGTGAAGTCTTTGCCCATGCCTATGTCCTGAATGGCATTGCCTAGGTTTTCTTCTAGGTTTTTTATTATTTTAGGGCTCACTTAAGTCTTTAATCCGTCTTGAGTTAACTTTTGTATAAGGCATAAGAAAGGGGTCCAGTTTCAGTTTTCTGCGTATGGCTAGCCAGTTTTTCAACACCATTTGTTAAAAATAGGGAACCCTTTCCCCATTGCTTGTTTTTGTCAGGTTGTCAAAGATCAGACAGCTGTAGATGTGTGGTGTTAATTCTGAGGCCTCTGTTCTGTTCCATTGGTCTACATATTTGTTTTGGTACTAGTACCATGCTATTTTGGGTACGGTGGTCTTGCAGTATAGTTTGAAGTCAGGTAGTGTGATGCCTCCAGCTCTGTTCTTTTTACTGAGGATTGTCTTGGCTATACGGGCTCTTTTTTGGTTCCATATGAAATTTAAAGTAGTTTTTTCTAATTCTATGAAGAAAGTCAATGGCAGCTTGATGGGGATAGCGTTGAATCTACAGATTACCTTGGGCAGTATGTCCATTTTCACGATACTGATTCTTCCTATCCATGATCATGGAAAGTTTTTCCATTTCTTTGTGTCCTCTCTTATTTCCTTGAGCAGTGGTTTGTAGTTCTCCTTGAAGAGGTCCCTCACATCTCTTGTAAGTTGTATTCCTAAGTATTTTATTCTCTTAGTAGCAATTGTGAATGGGGAGTTCACTCATGATTTGACTGTTTGTCTATTATTGGTGTATAGGAATGCTTGTGATTTTTGCATATTGATTTTGTATCCTGAGACTTTGCGAAGTTGCTTATCAGCTTAAGGAGATTTTGGGCTGAGACGATAGGGTTTTCTAAATATACAATCATGTCATCTGCAAACAGAGACAATTTTACTTACTCTCTTCCTATTCGAATACTCTTTATTTCTTTCTCTTGCCTGATTGCCCTGGCCAGAGCTTCCAACACTATGTTGAATAGAAGTGGTGAGAGAGGGCATCCTTGTCTTGTGCCAGTTTTCAAAGGGAATGCTTCCAGCTTTTGCTCATTGGCCGAAAATTTTCTTTTCGTGTTGTATCTCAGCCAAGTTTTGGTATCAGGATGATGCTGGCCTCATAAAATGACTTAGGGAGGATTCCCTCTTTTTCTATTGCTTGAAATTGTTTCAGAAGAATGGCACCAGCTCCTCTTTGTACCTCTAGTAGAATTCAGCTGTGAACCCATCTGGTCCTGGGCTTTTTTTGGTTGGTAGGCTATTAATTACTGCCTCAATTTCAGAACTTGTTATTGGTCTGTTCAGGGATTTGACTTCTTCCTGGCTTAGTCTTGGGAGGCTGTATGTGTCCAGGAATTTTTCCATTTCTTCTAGATTTTCTAGTTTATTTGCATAGAGGTGTTTATAGTATTCTCTGATGGTAGTTTGTATTTCTGTGGGATCAGTGGTGATATCCCCTTTATCATTTTATTTTGTGTCTATTTGATTCTTCTCTCTTCCCTTCTTTATTATTCTGACTAGCAGTCTACTTATTTTGTTAATCTTTTCAAAAAACCAGCTCCTATATTCATTGATTTTTTTGAAGGGTTTTTCATGTCTCTAATCTCCTTCAGTTCTGCTCTAATCTTAGTTAGTTCTTGTCTTCTCCTTGCTTTTGAATTTGTTTGCTGTTACTTCTCTAGTGCTTTTAATTGTGATGTTAGGGTGTTGATTTTAGATCTTTTCTGCTTTCTCCTGTGGGCATTTAGTGCTATAAATTGTCCTCTAAACACTGCTTTAGGTGTGTCCCAGAGATTCTGGTACGTTGTATCTTTGTTCTTATTGGTTTCAAATAACTTACTGAGTTCTGCCCTAATTTTGTTATTTACCCAGTAGTCCTTATTCAGGAGCAGGTTGTTCAGTTTCCATGTATTTATGCGGTTTTGAGTGAGTTCCTTAATCCTGAGTTCTAATTTGATTGCACTGTGGTCTGAGAGACTGTTTGTTATACTTCCGTTCTTTTGCATTTGCTGAGGAGTGTTTACTTCCAATTATGTGGTCAGTTTTAGAATAAGTGCAGTGTGGTCCTGAGAATAAATTATATTCTCTTGATTTGCAGTGGAGAGTTCTGTAGCTGTCTATTAGATCTGCTTGGTCCAGAGCTAAGTTCAAGTCCTGAATATCCTTGTAAATTTTCTGTCTCAATGATCTAATATTGACAGTGGGGTGTTAAGTCTCCCACTATCATTGTGTGGGAGTCTAAGTCTCTTTGTAGGTCTCTAAGAACTTGCTTTATGAATCTGGGTGCTCCTGTATTGGGTGCATATATATTTAGGACAATTAGCTCTTCTTGTTGCATTGATCCCTTTACCATTATGTAATGCCCTTCTTTGTCTTTTTTGATCTTTGTTGGTTTAAAATCTGTTTTATCAGAGACTAGGGTTGCAATCCCTGCCTTTTTTTTTTTCTTTTTTGCTTTCCATTTGCTTCGTAAATATTCCTCCATCCCTTTATTTTGAGCCCATGTGTGTCTTTGCACATGAAATGGGTCTCCTGAATACAGCACACCTATGGGTCTGACTCTTTATCCAATTTGCCAGTCTGTGAGTTTTAATTGGGGCATTAAGCCCATTTACAATTAAGGTTACTATTGTTATGTGTAAATTTAATCCTGTAATTATGATGCTAGCTGGTTATTTTGGCCATTCGTTGATGCAGTTTCTTCACAATGTTGATAGTGTTTACAATTTGGCATGTTTTTGCAGTGGATGGTACCAGTTTTTCCTTTCTATATTTAGTGTTCCTTCAGGAGCTCTTGTAAGGCAGGCCAGGTGGTGACAAAATCTCTCAGCATTTGTTTGTCTGTAAAGGATTTCATTTCTCCTTCACTTTTGAAGCTTAGTTTGGCTGGATATGGAATTCTGAGTTGGAAATTCTTTTCTTTAAGAATGTTGAATATTGGCCCCCACTCTTTTCTGGCTTGTAGGGTTTCTGCCAAGAGATCCGCTGTTAGTCTGATGGACTTCCCTTTGTGGGTAACACGACCTTTCTCTCTGGCTGCCCTTAACATTCTTTCCTTCATTTCAACCTTGGTGAATCTGATGATTATGTGTCTTGGGGTTGCTCTTCTTGAGGAGAATCTTTGTGGTGGTCTCTTTATTTCCTGAATTTGAATGTTGGCCTGTCTTGCTAGATTGGGGAAGTTCTCCTGGATGATATCCTGAAGAGTGTTTTCCAATTTGGTTCCATTCTCCCTGTCACTTTCAGGTACACCAGTCAAAGGTAGGTTTGGTCTTTTCACATAGTCCCATATTTCTTGAAGGCTTTGTTCGTTCCTTTTCATTCTTTTTCTCTAATCTTGTCTTCACACTGTATTTCATTAAGTTGATCTTCAATCTCTTATACCCTTTTTTCCACTTGATTGATTCGGCTATTGATACTTGCATATGCTTCACAAAGTTCTCGTGCTGTGTTTTTCAGCTCCATCAGGTCATTTATGTTCTTCTCTAAACTGGCTATTCCAGTTAGCAGTTCATCTAACATTTTCTCAAGGTTCTTAGCTTCCTTGCATTGGGTTAGAGCACGCTCCTTTAGCTCAGAAGAGTTTATTACCTGCCTTCTGAAACCTACTTCTGTCAATTTGTCAAACTCATTCTCCATCCAGGTTTGTTCCCTTGCTGGCGAGGAGTTGTGATCCTTTGGAGGAGAAGAGGCGTTCTGGTTTTTGGAATTTTCAGCCTTTTTGCACTGGTTTTTCTTCATCTTCATGGAGTTATCTATCTTTGATCTTTGATGTTGGTGACCTTTGGGTGGAGTTTTTGTGTGGACATCCTTTTTGTTGATGTTGATGCTACTCCTTTCTGTTAGTTTTCCTTCTAACAGTCAGTCCCTACTGGGCGCGGGTGGTCACGCCTATAATCCCAACACTTTGGGAGGCCAAGGCAGGTGGATCACGAAGTTAGGAGATCAAGACCATCCTGGCCAATATGGTGAAACTCCATCTCTACTAAAAATACAAAAATTAGCTGTGTGTGATGGTGTGCACCTTAATCCCAACTACTCAGGAGTCTGAGGCAGGAGAATCGCTTAAACCTGGGAGGCGGAGGTTGCAGTGAGCTGAGATCGCGCCATTGCACTCCATCCTGGCAACAGAGCAAGACTCCATCTCAAATAAATAAACAAATGAAAAAACAGGCCCCTCTGCTGCAGGTCTGCTGGAGTTTGCTGGAGGTCCACTCCAGACCCTGTTTGTTTTGGTATCACCAGCGGAGGCTGCAGAACAGCAAAGATTGCTGCCTGTTCCTTCCTCTAGGAGCTTCATCCCAGAGGGGCACCAGCCAGATGCCAGCCGGAGCTCTCCTGTGTGAGGTGTCTGTCCACCCCTGCTTGGCGGTGTCTCCCAGTCAGGAGGCACAGGGGTCAGGGACCCACTTGAGGAGGCCGTCTGTCCCTTAGCAGAGCTCGAGCGCTGTGCTGGCAGATCCACTGCTCTCTTCAGAGCCGGCAGGCAGGAACGTTTTAAGTCTACTGAAACAGCGCCCGCAGTCACCGCTTTCCCCAGGTGCTCTGTCCCAGGGAGATGGGAGTTTTATCTATAAGCTCCTGACTAGGATTGCTGCCTTTCTTTCAGAAATGCTCTGCCCAGAGAGGAGGAATCTAGCGAGGCAGTCTGGCCACAGCAGCTTTGCCAAGCTGTGGTGGGCTCCGCCCCATTCAAACTTCCTGGTGGCTTTGTTTACACTGTGAGGGGAAAACCGCCTACTCAAGCCTCAGTAATGGCAATGCCCCTTCCCCTACGAAGGTCCGATGTCCCAGGTCGACTTCATACTGCTGTGCTGGCAGCCAGAATTTCGAGCCAGTGGATCTTAGCGTGCTGCGCACTGTGGGGGTGGGATCTGCTGAGCTAGACCACTTGGCTCCCTGGCTTCAGCCCTCTTTCCAGGGGAGTGAACGGTTCTTGTTCACTGGTGTTCCAGGTGCCACCAGGGCATGAAAAAAAAAAACTCCTGCAGCTAGCTCAGTGTCTGCCCAGTTTTTTGCTTGAAATCCAGGGTCCTGGTGGTGTAGGCACCCAAAGGAGTCTCCTGGTCTGTGAGTTGCAAAGACCATGGGAAAAGCGTAGTATCTAGGCCAGAATCCACTGTTCACCATGGCACAGTCCCTCAAAGCTTCCCTTGGCTAGGAGATGGAGTTCCCCAACCCCTTGTGCTTCCCAGATGAGAGAACACCCTACCCTGCTCCGGCTCACCCTCTGTGGGCTGCACCCACTGTCTAACCAGTCCCAATGAGATGAGCCCGGTACCTCAGTTGGAAATGCAGAAATCACCTGCTTTCTGCGTTGATCCCTTTGGGAACTCCAGACCGGAGCTGTTCCTATTCAGCCATCTTCAAGAAATACATTTTTAAATGGCTAAATATAAGGGCATTTTCATTCAACACTCCTTTTTTTGAAACCCTCTGAAATCAAGAAAAATAATAAAGCTAAGAGAAAACTTCTTCTTCATTATAACAGTGAAATTGGACACAACTTGAAATGTGAGGTATTAATAATTTGAGGCTGCTGGCTCACTCCTTTTGTCCCAGCACTGTGCGAGGCCAAGGCAGGAAGATTTCTTGAGGCCAGGAGCAATGTAGCCCATACATACATTTTTATTATTTTTGCATATTAAAAATAAAAAACATCAGCCAAGTGTGGTGGTGCTGCCTGTAGTGCCAGTTAGTTGGAAGGCTGAAGCTGGAGGATCACTTGAGTCCAGGAGTTCGCGGCTGCAGTGAGCTACGATCATGCCACGGCACTACAGCCTGGGTGACAGGGTAAGACCCTGTCTACAAAGAAATGAAAAAGTATTTGAGAGAGATACCATGAAATTTGAAGAAAATTTAGAGCAGATGTTAGGAACTATACACACAGGCTGTGAATTTTGCGCAAAATAATTTCAGTCCTAAAAAACCCATAAAATAATATTACCTATTAGAAAGAAGTGGAAAATATCCTCATAGATACCCACTTGTACACTACACAATGGCAAGAAGGTGTTGCTGAAGGAAAAGACAATTTCTTTTTTTTAATGTTTAATTTTTTTTTTTTTTTTGAGATAAAATCTCTGTCACCCATGCTGGAGTGCAGTGGCACAATCTCAGCTCACTGCCACCTCCACCTCTGGGGTTCGAGTGATTGTTGTGCCTCAGCCTCTGAGGTGGCCGGGATTACAGGTGCCCCCCCCAACATGCCCAGCTAAGTTTTGTATTTTTAGTAGAGACGGAGTTTTGCCATGTTGGCCAGGCTGGTCTTAAACTCCTCACCTCAAGATATCTGCCTGCCTCAGCCTTCCAAAGTGCTAAGATGGCAGGTGTGAGCCACCACATCTAGCCAGAAGCCAATTTTATTGTCATGGCATAGCCTCCTAGCCTCCTAGCCAAGGAACACTGCAGATTGTGATCTGGGGTGGAGGCAGAGTGAAAGCAAACATCGCCAGATAGCGCTAGGGAAGCCGTACAATTCACGTGCTCCTTTCCATTAATCACACTAACCAGCAAAATCTTGAGAAATTGTGGCAGCCATGTCCTGGGGCAAAGCATGCAATGAAGTTGGTGGGAGGGCTTTGAGAGAAGCCTGAATTAAAGCTGCAGGCTGTCCTCCGTGTACTTTCCTGTTCCCCCTCCCAAGATTCTTCAGCAAACAGCCAGCCTCATTCAAGTATAATAATAAGTAGAAAGGCACTACCCCAGAATCTACGCTTGAGTGTGAGTGGGGAAAGGATTGCAAGAAGAAGAAAAGGAACATAAGCAAAACGAATGTGTGGTGCGTATCATAAGGGGTGTCATTCAAAACAATAAGCAGCTAGAGCTTGGGTAACTGTTCTCTGTAGAATCAAAGAAATCACAGGCAACATATTTTTGTTAAGTTTGCTGAAAGCAAAGGTGGGCAAATTATAGTCCATGGGCCTTGTAACTGTTTTATTGGAACACAGTCTTACCCACTTGATGCCATTTTGTCCGTTGCTGTTTTGTGCTACAACAGCAGAGAAACAGAGACAATATGGTTCACAAACCTAAAATACATACTATCTGGCTTTGTAAGAAAAAAGGTGTCTGTCTCCTAGCTTAAATAAAGTCACAGAAAGATAAAAAGCAAGCTGGTAGTAAACAGGAAAACTATGAAAGAGAAAAAAACCCTTACAGAAATTGAAACCATATTAGCAACAAAATATAAAGTAAATTTTACTAAAACAATCAGGTGAGCAGGCTGGAGGAAATCATATAAATGAATATGAAACAAAACCCAAACATCATTAGCTCGGAGGTGATAGATGTAAAAGATAGAACGAAAGAGATATAACATATGCATAATTGGTGTGCATGAAAAAGAAATGGAATAGAAGAAATAAGATATATTCAAAGATAAATAGAAGAAATAAATATATAACTAGAATCTGCAAATTGAAAGAACAGATAATATCCTGGAAAACTGATTCAGAATTATAAACACAAGACTAGGAGCTGTTCGATTTTATATTGTTTCTAGGGAAGAGAAACATTAACCCCAACATGAAGTTTGTAGCTGTGTATTCCTGGCTAGAGTTAAAAGATAGGGGGCAAAACGAAGTTTGACATTGCCTCTTTCTTTCAGTACATATAGTGTCGATATAGAATGATATGTTAGCAAAGAAAAAAGCAAGAGCTATATGGCTTTCTGGGTTGTGTTCTTTTATTTTTGGTCCTTTTATTAATTAATTTTTTTTTTCTGTTCAGTAACATCATGTCTTTAAAATGTCTAGAAGTCCCTTAATCTAAGGAATCCATGTGACACAGCATTTTGGCCCAGGAAGAAAATAGACATAGAGATAGCCATAAGGCCAGACTTTGGTTTTACACTGTTTGTTTTTATTAGTATAGTTTTATTAATTAAAACTAACCCAAAGACCTAAGACCTACCGATGTGGATTCCACAAAGAATAAGGCCTGACTGACCACAAAACTACTGGAGGTCCTGACTCAAACTAAACACAAGGCTGCCATCATGAAAACAGCTACTAAATGTTTAGAGATGAAATGCATATGAATGGGTTCACACTGGGCGTCCTTTCTCTGGAAATTTAATTTCCATTTGTTCAAATTTCCATGATTTTTATTAAAGTTATTTCATACATGTTCTCCCCTGAAATGCGTATACATACATAATTGTGTGTGTCTGTGTGCATGTGTGTGTGTGTGTGTGTGTGTGTGTGTGTGGTTTTTAAGATTTTTGTGACAGTAGCACGTAAAGCACAAAAGCACCAGGGTGAAAAATAGCAGTCACATAGACATAGTTAAACATAACCTTCATTAACAAATCTTGTTATTCATGGATGCCAGCTCAGTTAATAAGTGTTTGTGTCTTGGATACTGAACTGGAGGTTAATGTCGAGGTGGAAGCAATTGTAGAATCCAAATTTTTAAGACAAACACACATCCCACCACAGAAGGCATGCATGGAATCAGGTGTAGTCAGTCGGCTGTGGTGACGCACTTGGAGTGTTCTCCTTCATTGGCCCAGCTCTGAACAGCCACTGGAGCCGGCAGCTTCCCGAGAGGAGCGGCCTTCCTGAGCCTCCCAAACCACTTCCGCATCCACCCCTCAAATTACCAAATGGGAGACTGGGAGAGGGGGGTATTTTTATTTGACATTTTACAATTAAAGTTTTATAGGCCAGGAGCGGTGGTTCACGCCTGTAATCCCAGCACTTTGGGAGGCCGAGGCTGGCAGATCACAAGATCAGGAGTTCAAGACCAGCCTGACCAACATGGCTAAACCCCGTCTCTACTAAAAGTACAAAAATTAGCCAGGTGTGGTGGTGCACACCTGTAATCCCAGCTACTCGGGAGGCTGAGGCAGGAGAACTGCTTGAACCCTGGAGGCGGAGGTTGCAGTGAGCCGAAATTGTGCCACTGCACTCCAGCCTGGGTGACAGAGCGAGATTCTGTCTAAATAAATAAATAAATAATAAAATTAAAGTTTTATTTTGACTTCTCCAAATTGGATTTGTAGAACAGATAGACTATATAGTTATAAAATAGTACATGTCCAAATTTAAGTAATATTTATACCCGTCTTGACTTGGCCATCAAAAGTCAATGGTATGGAGTCAGATTTCCCTTAAACTTCATTTGCTTAAAAGCCCTTGAATGCAAGACAGGATTTGAAAACTGCACTGTTTTTTGGCAATTAAGGGACATTCTTATGTTAAAGAATCTGAGGCCCTGGCACATTCCTTAACTGATTTGCTTTCCTCTCCATGAGATGGATTAAAAAGGAGACTTTTTTCATGTGCACTGGTAATCAGGTCAGGACTGAAAGTAAATAAGTGTTTGAGGAAGTGGACAAGTCAGTCACATCCTCAAAGGACACCAGAGGAATGCAGGCAGACTGTCTTTTTCCTTCTTCATTCCTTGAGAGACAGAGAGAGAAGACTGACCTCTAAACCATGTAACCTCAACGCTGTTTCTCTAGTCAGAAGCCAGAGCTGGGTGGCGATTTGCTCACAGAGTGTGGCCTGGCCATGTCATGGGTCATGTGGTCCAGCATGTGAACAGGAAGGTGAGAACGGGTGAACTTTTGCCTCAGTTGTGCCATCCATCAGAGAATAAATGGAGCACATCAACGTGTGCAGCTGTATAAGGAGGCGGATGGCTGCGTCCTTCTCACACAGGGGCCTTTGTCTGCTGGACATGATCTAGCATTACAACGGGACGCACTCAGCCTCGGCTTTGTGGTGAATTACTAACCCATTATCACACCAGAACACAGGATCATTTATCTTCTAATCCAGAGTGTCACCTGTTCTTCATTTACCAGTCAATAACCATTAATTATGCTCAGTGGAAATTTAAACAAAGCTCTATCCCTCTGTTGAAACCAGTAAACTATTCAGTAATAACAAATAAATCTGGAGTTGTATATCCTTTCTCTTCTCATTCCCAGACTGGAGTCTGGTACAATATGAACGTTAGAGGAAATGCCTAGAAATTGATAGGTCAAAGGCCACAGATAGTCTGATGGAGAAGAAAAGAGCAGATTCTTGGCTCTCACTCTAGTAAAAGGAGAGGCCCTGACTGATCCCCAGATTCCTGCCGGGAACAAAACAAGCACCAGGGGACCCGGGCCGGTGTTTAAAGTGATCCACCGTTAACCAACAGCCATATTTTCTCCTTACATTTTTAGCAAGCCCTTGCCTTCTTTCACATGACTAAAAATAGGACTTTTTCGAGACCATTCTAACACAGCGGACTTTCTAAAGAAATAAAATAAGCTGAGTGGTCCTGAAAGACCTATTTGAAATGTTATTTTTAGAATGGAAATTTGAGTCAAACACATTTAAGTGTATTTACCCCCTTACATCTAATCCCGCAGAAGAATGTTCAGATAGAAATTCTAGCCATAAGCATAATTTAATTTTTCCTAAAAATTCTGAAGGTATTTTGGCAAAAGTCAAAATAAGTTTCTGTGTGTGTTGTATGTGCACGTGTGCCTGTGTGTGTGTCCACGGGTACGCTCGCGCGCCCACTTGGGTGAAGTGGGAGGCGCAGCTCAGTTGGGAAGGGGGCCAAAGGGCAGGCCCGATCCCATTGAAGCCACCACACTGTGTGCACTGGAATTCATGCCAATGGCCAGACTTGGGACCCTGGTCCAGGACCTAGAGAGGGGTCGGCGTTCCCAGACAGACGAGGAGACAGGGCGTTCCAGGGCGTTCCAGGCCGCGGGAATTTCACTTGCAGGCGCAGGCTCACTAGGCGTCTGCTCAGGCACACAGGCCTTGGTGCCCCTTTCAAAAAGACACCTTGGGGAACTCCTTGACAGACGGTGCTGCGCCTGGGCTGCATTTCAGACCCCATTGCTCTCCTCAGCCCCCAGTGTTTAACAGCGTTCAGGGAGCTACCAAGCCATTGTAGACTCCATCTGCTTGCATGGACTATCCCACAACAGTGAACAACTTGTATTTCATGCCTTTTAAAAGCTCATGCTTTATTAGTAGTAGTGGTGGTGTTAGTGTAACATTTAAAAAGTGTTGTGGCTAAGTTCACCAACCATGATTTCTTAAGGCAAAATGAAATTGGGTATTTCATTAATGTGAACAAAATTGTCTTCTCGCCAAGATAATTTCATCTGTCAGTTACTTTATAGAATATCACTGACTTGAAACCATTACCATTGTACCAACCAGCATGCCACATCTCCAAGGCATGTAAAATAGCCCAAAATCTTATCTTCTATATGATTTAAAACAATCTTGTAATAGACCAAAAATATAAAAACATACACAGGAAATAACTTCAGGTAAAGTAGAAATTATTTTTAATTTTATTTTTTAGAAGGTTTCCACAAATTCAAATGAATAAAAAGGAAATTAAACTTTTTTGGTGGCATTTTCTAAGAGAAAATAGGCTGGCTCATTGATTTTAACAACTTCTTGTTTTCAGCTTATCAAGGAACAACTTAGGGAGACACAAACCAAAACAGTTTTGTTTAAATGCTAGAACAAGAGTTCAATGCACGTATCATTGGAGGCTGTGTTGTAATTAAGTCCTTATTGTTTTTACCTATTTTATTTTGAGAATTGGGTGGAAGTGATGAAAAAATAGAGAACGATTTTTTTTTCTTTTTTGTTTCAACCTTTTTTCAAGAGACGTATTCCTGTTGGATTCCTGCTACGCTTGATTTTTTTTAAAACTGCATCTTCTATCTGTGTTTAAAAAAAAATCTTTAAGGTGTGATTGCAAGGTACAGGAACTCCGGCTCTATCTGCTGCTGATAAAAGCTAACCAAGGGGAGCGGGGCTGTGCTGGTGCCACCAGTCTGTGTCTTGGATATGCAGGGCCATTTTCACCCACCAGACTCCTGACTCCTGCTGAGAAAGTGTGTACCTGTATAGACATCCATTTTGATGTGGAAGTTGGTCACCTGGCCTTGAAATGCTGCCTTATGAACCCATTAACTCTGGCATAAATGTTTTCGTTGCCTCTCAGACAACTTTTTTATAATAGTAGTACTCTCCATTACGTGGTGGTTTTTCCGTTAATGGTTTGCGCTTATTTTGTTTTGTGACTAGTACATTCTCAACTTTATTATTCAAAAATTAGGTTCTACTTTTGAAGACAAACATCTGTCTTTAAATGGTTTTCTCCTTGCCTGCTATCTATGATATGAAGAAAAATTAGTGCTTTTAGAACTGTTCTTTTTGGCCAGGCGCAGTGGCTTACGCCTGTAATCCCAGCACTTTGGGAGGCCGAGGCGGACGGATCACAAGGTCAGGAGATCGAGACCATCCTGGCTAACACGGTGAAACACCGTCTTTACTAAAAATACAAAAAATTACCTGGGTGCGGTGGCGGGCGCCTGTAGTCCCAGCTACTCAGGAGGCTGAGGCAGGAGAATGGCGTGAACCCGGAAGGCGGAGCTTGCAGTGAGCTGAGATAGCACCACTGCACTCCAGGTTGGACAACAGAGGGAGACTCCGTCTCAAAAAAAAAAAAAAAAAAGAACTGTTCTTTTTGTAAATAATACTATAAAAAGGTTATTTGCTATACACACTGCTTCACATCACATTCCTCTCCGTTGTGGTCTGAGGACCTGCAACATGAGAATCACCTGTGATGTTAAGGATACAGATTCTGAGAAACAATCTCCAGGCCTCTGAGCCCACCCTGCTGTGGCTGCAGCCCTGGCATCCACACCAAAATGTTCCTCATATTATTCTGATGCTCAGTAAAAGTTGGGAGCCATTGCTGTTGTGGTTAGAATGTAGTATGAAATTCATGCTCATGTTCCAGCTGTCCATGTCCTTATCTGATTATGTGCGCTGGAAAACTGTGTGGCCACTTAGTGTGACTCCAGAATGAACTTGCCTCTGTTTCCCTCTAGGCTATGTGGCTGATGTTGCAGAATGATGAGCCAGAGGACTTCGTCATAGCTACTGGGGAGGTCCATAGTGTCCGGGAATTTGTCGAGAAATCATTCATGCACATTGGAAAAACCATTGTGTAAGTACACCTGAGAAGTGACTACTTCTAGCTGTCTGGCAGGTATGCACCTGAGCTTGCTGAAGCCTCGGTTCTAGCTGTCATCTTCCCCCTTCAGTCTCCTGAAGAGCAATACAGAAAGTTTCAGTGTGGAGCGGGGCCTTTGCTCTGCTCTGCATCCAACCCTACTTGTGTTATTTGTCAAATGTTGGTCAGCATCTAAATCAAGTTTTTCCAAATTTCTTTCATCTTTCTTTTAAGATGTTTTTGGCCACACATGGTGGTTCATGCCTGTAATCCCAGCACTTTGGGAAGCCGAGGTGGGAAGATCATGAGGTCAGGAGTTCAAGACCAGCCTGACCAACATGGTGAAACCCTGTCTCTACTAAAACTACAAAAATTAGCCAGTCGTATGCACCTGTTATTCCAGCTACTCAGGAGGCTGAGGCAGGAGAATTGCTTGAACCCGGGAGGCAGAGGTTGCAGTGAGCTGAGATTGTGCCATTGCACTCCAGCCTGGGTGACAGAGCAAGACTCTGTCTCGGGGGAAAAAAAAAAAAAGATGTTTTCAATTTCATTTATTTGTAAATATTATTTTTTAAGTTTGAAATTTATCGCAATATAAGCACCTTCTTTTTTTTTTTTTTTTTTTTTTTTTTTTTTTTTTTTTTTTGGAGACAGAGTCTTGCTGTGTTGCTCAGGCTAGAGTGCAGTGGTACGATCTTGGCTCACTGCAACCTCTGCCTCCCAAGTAGCTGGGATTACGGGAATGTGCCACTATGCCCAGCTAAGTTTTGTATTCTTAGTAGGGATGGGGTTTCACCACGTTGACCAGGCTAGTCTTGAACTCCTGACCTCAGGTGATCCGCCTGCCTTGGCCTCCTGAAGTGCTAGGATTACAGGCGTGAGCCACCACGCCCAGCCAAAATCCTGTCATTTGTGACAACATGGATGAATCTAGAGGACATCATGTTAAGTGAAATAAGCCAGACACATAATGACAAATACTTTAGATATCACTCCTGTGAAATCTAAAGAAAGATGATAGAGAAACAGAGAGTAGAACAGTGCTTACCAAAAACTGAGTAAGGGAGAGGTGGAAAGAGGCTGAGGAGAGGGTGGCAAATGGGTACAAAGTAACTATAAGATAGGAGAAGTAAGTTCTGGTGTTCTGTTGTACAATAGGGTGACTAAGGTTAACAATACCTATTGTATATGTCAAAGTAGCTAGAAGAGAGAATTTTTAATGTTGTCACCAGAAAGAAACATGTGCATGAGCTGATAGATACACTAACTACCCTGACTAGATCATTATACAACCTATACATGTATCAGAATATCAAAATGTACCCCATAAATGTGCGCAATTATAATGTGTCAATTAAAATTTTGAAAACAAAAATAAGAACACTCAGAAAAAAGAGATACAATTATTTTGTGAACATTTTGTCTCAATATGCTTCCAATTTTATGAAAAAATATTGACAATTCATGGCCAAAAGTTAAATAAATTTGTTTTGCATAAAACCTTTGTGCAGGAAACTAGTGACATTAATTATAGAAAATTAAAAATGAGAAAGCAAAAATAAGATCTTCAAATTTTACGTATAACATGGGGAATTGGAAAACAGCATAAAGATAAGAAGCAAGAAGATATAAAATAATCTTTGAAGTGTAATTTGGTCATGTTTATTCTTCTGGCCTTCTATTTTATTTTTTAAAGAAGATACCTCATTTTTCCAAAAAAAAATGGCCTTATTCTTTTGTGGACTTAAAAATGCATTGTTGGATTGATTATGTTTGGGACTGAGGTTTTTTATGCCTTTCAAATATACAGTTTATTATGTTGCTTCTAAGTAACCCTCCCCCTTTTTTTTTTTAAGAGATGGAGTCTCACTCTGTCACCCAGGCTGGAGTGCAGTGGCGTGATCTCGGCTCACTACAACCTCCGCCTCCTGGGTTCCAGTGATTCTGCTGCCTTGGCCTCCCAAGTAGCTGGGATTACAGGCGTGCACCACCACGCCCATCTAATTTTTGTATTTTTAGTAGAGACGGGGTTTTACTATATTGGCCAGGCTCGTCTCAAACTCCTGACCTCAAGTGATCCATCCACCTCGGCCTCCCAAAGTGTTGGGATTACAGGCATGAGCCAGCGCACCCAGCCCAAAAATTTTAATTAAAATGTATAGTTTAGCAGAAATTAGTATCTGCCACTCTCATTAATTACTTTTTTAAAACAACTCTCAAATATAGTTTAACAAATTTATATTGTATATATCAATAACACAGATTATACTTAAACAAGTTTAATGAGAAAAATAAGATGTAAGCATAACATCTTATTCTTTAAAAACTATGTGCTCTTTTGTTTGTATTCTCTATAGGAATCGAACATGACATTTTATTATTAGGAGTGTCCTGTTATGCTCCAAAAGTTGCAAAGGATGATACACATGAATTATTTTTTAAATGTGTGAAGTATCTGTTCTAATAAAACAAAGGCTTAAGCATACTGAAAGTATTTAGTAATATATTAGGAAAGGGAGAAAAGTGAATGGACTTTTCCAGCAGTCAGAGTTCTTTTGTTTTTCAGGAACTGAAACTGAACTCAGAGTAGCCTTAGGTACCTGGTGCTCCTTCAGGGCCCCTCTGCTCCTTGGCTCCAGTGCTCCTGGATGTTGCCTCCATCCCTCAGCTGCTCCCCATGGCAGAGGGCAGTCTAGACTGCCTTTCTGGTTCACAGCCTCTCACAGTCAAAGAGGAATAGAACCTGTAAGAACAATCCCCTTAAAAACTCCTGAGGAAGGACCGTGGCTGGCCCTGTGCGGGTCCTGCAGTTATCCCTAGACCTGTCGCTGTGGCCAGTGTGGGACTGGATCCCAGGCCTTGGCCTGTTTTCAGGGTGTGAGGATCCTGGGATGAGCGGCCCCACTGACAGTCCACTGTTTGAATGCAGGGGAGCAGGGTCTTCCCCTACAGCCGGATGCCATTGCCGAAGAACAGCAGGATGTGGTCCAAGGCAGACAGAGACAGCCCATGCTCACCACGGCACACAGGAGTGGTTAGGGCGAGCCTGGAAGCATGCCAGGAGACGCGTCCCTATTCTGTTTAATTTCCAGGGCTGGGGCACTATTGCACTGAGAAGGAAACTGAGGCACAGTGCAGTTCAGTGCTCTCCCCAGGTCACATAGCGTGGGAGTAGCAGAACCAGGGTCTGAAATGAGTATTTTGTGACCCAAGACGCCCCTCTTTTCTTTATATGCACTTTTTATCCTTCTTGTTCATATGCTGTCAAAAAAAACTTTGTGATAGGATATTTGCAGTGAACACAGACCCAGGTCTTCATGCCTGTGGGCATCGGCTCATTCCCAGCTTATCCTCAGTGCTCTCAACAGCTGAGGGTGCTCTGTAAATACGTAATCAAGCACAAGTGGACGTCCCAAAAGCCAGTTTATCCAGAAAGTCCTCCCGGAAATGCAGTCACCCTGATTTCTACAGATTTCATGGTTAGCATTATTCCCTCTCACATGGTGGGGGCGGCTTGAGGGAAACCACCATGCTTCCTCCCTAGAGGCCTGTTGGAGCTGTCCAGCTAAGGATGAGGAGGACCTGCATTCAGCCGAGAACATGGAGAGGGAGAGGAGCGATTGATTTGAGTCTTAGAATTGGCAGGATTTGGTGAACAGCCAGATGTAGAGGGTGAAGGAGAGCCAAGGTCTCTAGTTTCATTAGCATTGCCATTAATTAAGCTTTCTGCTTGCTCGTAGTTCTACCTGTTGTACTTTGTGTGCTTGTCTCATATCACATGAGGCTATACCATATCAGACACACCACTCAGTATCTGGAACATTCTCACTTTTGCTATTCTCAGATCTCCTGTCTCTTCCCATTTTTGCTATCATTTTTAAAATTTATCTGTTGTAATGTTCACCGAAAAGGCTTGACACGTGTTGCCATCTGTATATTTAGAATCGACACAGATATTTCTTCTTGACCTTTGACATCACTTGAGTAATTTGAATAATTTTTGTTTTGCATTTGTTAGAAAATAGCACATTAATTTGAGTTTGGGTTGGTAGAAGATATCCAGGGAAGCAGATCAGTACCACTTGCAGTCCTGATAAAATTTAAGGTAACGTTTTAAATTCTTAGGCAGTCATTTGTATTGAGAAAGGCAGCCTTATGACAACTGCTTTCTTGTAAGAGCATCACTGTGTGTGTGTGTGTGTGTGAGTGTGTGTATGTGTGTGTGTGTGTGTGAGTGTGTGTGAGTGTGTGTGTGGTGTGTGCGAGTGTGTGTGGAGCACATTGCATTGTTGGGGCTCTTTTTAGTGCTGTGTTTTGTTTTTCCTTTCACATCAACTTACCACTAAGTATGTAGTGTGAAAAGGAAACACTTTTCTCCTACAATTAAAATGATAGTAGGATAACCCAAACAGGCAAATACTTGTCTAATTTCCTGTCATTAATCTTGTTAAATTTGGAGAGGAGAGTTGTAAGAGTACCCTACAACCAGGTGAGAACCAACATCTGCTGCTTGCTGTTGTGGGGGAGTGGGTAATGTTTCAGACATGGAAATTGTTATTGTAGCCTGTGGTACTGAATTTACATTTTCAGTAAAAGTAACAAGGGCAACATTGTTAC
Organism: Macaca fascicularis; assembly: GCF_037993035.2. NCBI lineage: Eukaryota > Metazoa > Chordata > Mammalia > Primates > Cercopithecidae > Macaca > Macaca fascicularis. Next base: position 171,303,007 of record NC_088378.1, read on the forward strand.
ACATCAGAAAAGAAACCCATTTCTAAGGTCCTCCTGGCAGAGGTAACAAGCTGTTTTGTGCTCATGCACATTTCTCCCTTCATTTGACACTGTTTCCTGATGGATGGGATTTCTGGACCCTGGGTCCTGAGCTGAAGCCTCTGGAGGCCGATCTTAAAGACAGCGCCTGAGAAGAAAGGCCTGGCTGCAGGTTCCGGGGGGTGGATAGAGCATCCCTGCAGCCAGGGTAGCTACTGTAAGGCATTCCTCGGGAATTTGCAGAGCCTGGGACTGTCAGACTCACTGTGGGAGAGCACATCCCTCCACTCAGTCAGTTGTGGGTGATGAACAGAACTCTCACGTGAGGAGCCGTACTTCTAAAGGTTCTATGTAGGGGCAAAGTCGGGAGAAGGAAATTCGCTGCAGCTCTGTATTCTTCCCTAACCTTTCAATGTGCTGTGTTTAGACCAGCCACCTTTGATCCCTGAGATAGATTGAACTCCCACCTCAGCAGCTGGCCGAAGCTTCCTTTGATGTCCATGCTGTGACCAGGTTGAGTAAAACCTGTGACACTGAATGATGGAAATATAACTCATCTTCATTCATCATCACTCAAAATCCCCATTAGAGCTGGAAAAAGCAGTCATGCTGAGAAAACGTGCCTAGAGAACCCTGAGAACTTTCTGGAGAGACTCTAAAGGGACTCAGGCCTTCAAGAGTATTCACGTTATATTCAGTCATCATAAAGAGGTTGGACTTTTCATATAAGCTTCAGGTTACCATTTAAATGAGGTCTCCTTCACTTTTTCCTCTTGCTTTCTTCTTCTCTGTCTCTCTACCTCCCTCCTGGAAATGTGAATCCTACTATCATTTATAGTTCTGAACTTCTAAGATGGTTAGATTTTTAACCCTTAAAAAACAAAATACTACAACATAAGGTGATGTGTGCCTTTGTTGGAGCAAGAGACTTGAATTATTGGCACCTGCAAGATCTAATTTGAGCCCTGATGTCATGCTGGGCTGTGGGTCTGAGGCAACCCTCATTCCATTTCATAGTCAGTTGATGCAATTCACTAGGTTGCGGGCCCATTTTCATTCTTAACTAAGGGTCTGTTAGATCCTCAAAATAGCTGCTGCCTTCATGAGTACGTAAACAGCTGCCACAGTACCTCACACCTCTTAGATGCTCTATTCTTAACTAAGGGTCTGTTAGATCCTCAAAATAGCTGCTGCCTTCATGAGTATGTAAACAGCTGCCCCAGCACCTCACACCTCTCAGATGCTCTACACATGTGTTATTTGCTCATCTAATTTCCTCTCAATGCCAAACTAATCAAAGAGAATTGAAAGAGATTTCCTAGCCCTGGAGAAATACAGACTCTAATTGGGTGTCAATTAATAAGAACACATTATTTACAAATATCTGTGCAAATATGAAGACATTCTGCAGATTTATTCTATCAATCCTGAAGTAATAGCCTCACAATCATGATTGGAGTTACATCTTCAGAAAGTTAGATGTAAGCTGGTCCTCGTCCAGATTGGGAGATATGGATGATAGGAAGGAGGAAGACATTCCAGTGGGTGGCAGGGCATGGGAAAAGGCATGGAGGCAGGAGCTAGTGCACTGTGTGTGGGCGCTGGGCAAGCTGATGAGCGAGGGTGGACCAGCCCGGCCACACTGGGCTCGTCAGATCCCTGCTCCTACAGTCCGTCTGCTTCCCCTGGCCACTTCCCACTCATTCTTCAGGTCTTAGCTGAGGCATCCTCCCTCTGACCAACACCCTCCCTCCACCTAGTCTGTGCTAGGTGCCTACATCCTGGCTCTGACAGCACCCTGGCTCTCTGCCATCGTTCCCTCACAAGACTGTGGTGGCCATAGACTGCAGGCTCCTTAAACACAGAGACGTGTCTGGCTTCCACATACCCGTGTCCTTAGCAACTGGCTTAGCTTACTGGCTGGCACCTAGTGGGTGCGTGCTGAAGATTTGTGGGGGTGGGAGGAAGGGAGATGGATAGACACAGTTGTGTAGGTGAAAGCGGTACAGATGCAGATGGCCCAGAACAGTGGCTGCAACTCTGGGGGTGCTTGGGTACTGGTCCTTTGGGCACTGCCTACTTACTGTGGCCCTGCAGGAAGGCCTCTGTCAGTTTTGCTTTCCCCCATACAGCAGAAGCTCCATCCTTATCCATTGGGGGTGGCTAATATGCCCCAGTTGGGTAAATATAAATGAAGCAGGCAGCTAGAGCACATTTAATGAGCTGTGCAAGGTAGCGTGGACACGCTGAGGCTCATTGAAATGCTAGCTCTGTATCAGAATATCCTTTCACTGTCATTTTCACAGCTGAGGAGAGCCATCTCTGGTCTTGTCTTTTTATTATCATTATTATTATTTGATCTCTTGAGCTACCCTCAGCAGGCACCACCTCACAAGGCTTTTTCCGTTGAGTTCGTCTTCCTAGTCTGACTTCCTAGGGATGAAGCTTAAGAAAAGACTGAGAGGAGAGCCTTCCTATTAAGTAATTTCTCAGTCCTACTGCTAAAAAGAAGACAGCAAGGGAAGTATTGACCAGTTGACCACTCTTCCTGAAAGTAATGTTTGAGGAGGTCTCCCCACAAAAATGGCTATGCCCTTTTGAGAGGGTACCGCACCTTTTCGGGTCAGACCATGTGAAACGGGTGTTGTCTGGGCCCAGGGTGGGGCAGCCCAAGAGCCTGGCTTGGCAGCCTTGGCTCCAGCAGCCCTTCCCCATGTGCCATCTGTAAATTGTTCAGCCCTGCAAACTTCTGTTCCTCCACTTATACACTGCAGATGATGCTACTCGTCTGCCTCTTGGCGCATGAATTCAGCAAGTAACATTCATAAGGGCCCCATGATAGAGAAATCACAGAATAGATGCAGGCGTTAATCTTAAGAAGTGCCTTCTGCATGAACAGCTGTATAATGGATTTAAATTTCACATTTTTTGTTGTAGATGGTTATTCCTTAACTACAGCATAACAGCTGGGCTTGGTACTGCCGGAAGCCCCTTACTTCGAATAATTATCAGAAATAAATTGGAAGAATTCTAGGCACGGATGGAGGCTAACCGGCCTCCATTTCAGTAGCAATGCAAGAAGCCATACACAGCTAAGGTTCTCTTAGATCCAGGGTCCACCCTTTAGACTCGTGCTGTATTTTAAATGTTAGAGTGGGTCTGTGATTAAAACAGTGGTCCCCAAGCATAAAAATGGCACCCGCCCTCACTTCGCCTGTCCCACTAGCAGGTCGCCCTGATGCCCCTTGGAAGGGTGCCTCCTCCTGGCCTATGGCCTCAGCCCTTCTGCCTGCTCAAGAGGTTCAGGCTGCCGCTCAGCCTCCGCACTCAGCCCTGGCCCTCTTTCTTTTATTAGACAGAGTCTCACTCTGTCACCCTGGCACCCTGGCTGGAGTGCAGTAGCACGATCTCGACTCACTGCAACCTCTGCCTCCCAGGTTCAAGCAATCCTCCCACCTCTGCCTCCCAAGTAGTTGGACAACAGGTGCACACCAGCAAGCCCAGCTAATTTTTCTATTTAGAGACCTAACATGGTTTCACCATGTTGCCCTGGCTGGTCTCAAGCTCCTGGTCTCAAGTGATCCGCCTGCCTCGGCTTCCCAAAGTGCTGGGATTACAGGTGTGAGCCACTGCATCTGGCCTCTGGCCCTCCTTTGAGGCTCCCTCTCATCTTTTACAGATGCCCCTTCAGAATTGGGGTCCCTCTAGTCACTGCCTGGCCTCTCTCTTCCCCTGCTCTGCCAAAAGGCATCAAGGAGCCACCTCCACACACAGCCTCACCCCATCCATTCAGCTCCCGACACCCTATCCAAGTAGCTTTCTCTGATGTGCCCAGGGCCCTGCTCGAGTCCCTGCATCCTGCTGACATCTGCCCATCATCACAGTTTGGCAGTGCTGACCGCCCTCCTCCCTGGGCTGCTCAGGTCGCATACTTCACCTTGGCTTGCCTCTTCCCAGGGTTGCCTGCTCCGTCTTCTCTGCAGATTTCACCTGCCCACCCTGTTAGTGGCTTTTGTGGTGATGCAGGATCTGGAATGTTGATGGTGCCAAAGACGTCAGCCCCTTCCCATCCAGAAGCAGGGTGACAGATGAATCCTGTAAGGAAGTGCTGGGTCTGTAGTGGAGCTAGTGGGACAGAATACCCCTTCCGGGGACAGAGCTCAGGCTGGGCTGTGCTGAGGCCCATCTTCTTCGTTCCAGACTCGCTTTCTCTGCAACGTAGAGGGGCCTGTGGGGTGGGGGTTAGTCACTCACACTCTGCTACTTACAAAGCTCACATTTATAATTCTTTTTTCCCTTCTTTATTAGATGTTTTTGTCCAGTTACCCCAGCACCCTAGTCCTCTAATCGTTGTACGGGAGTTCTCACAAATCCCTGCTGTCTCCTACCCTCCGCTTCCTCCCTGCCCATTTCCCTGGCTAGGCCCATCTGCTGGGGAATGTTCTGTGCTCCGCTGTTTGGGGTGCTCTGTGGGCCTTTTCCAACATACAGAAATGTTTGTTGTTCTGCTGCGGTACACTGTCTTATTTAAAGATAAATATTTGTTTCTGGAAATTCTATTGTCCTGTGTTACAATTACTTTGGCATTTATCTCCATGTTTCCAAATACCATGTCGTTACTGATTTTTCCCTTCTAGGCTTTATCTGTTGGCTTCCTCTTATTCAAAACAAGAGTTCTGCTCTCTTTTTCTCCCCATGACCCATCCCTCCATTCTCTTAATACTCAATTGTTATATTGTAATTTTGGAGTCAAGTCAATATTTACTGTTACATTACCATGACTGATGAATGCTATTCATTCCAGTAAACCACATTTATTTTATTTTATTTTATTTTTTTGAGACGGAGCCTCACTCTCACCAGGCTGGAATGCAATGGCCCGATCTGGGCTCACTGCAACCTCTGCCTCCGGGCTTCAAGCGATTCTTCTGCCTCAGCCTCCCAAGTAGCTGGGACTACAGGCGCCCGCCACCACACCTGGCTCATTTTTTGTATTTTTAGTAGAGACAGGGTTTCATCATGTTGGCCAGGATGGTCTTGAACTCCAGACCTTGTGATCTGCCCGCGTTGGCCTCCCAAAGTGCTGGGATTACAGGCGTGAGCCACCGCGCCCGGCCTATTTTATCTTTTATGTATAATTGTCATTTGTTTACCGTAGAGCTAACAGATGCCTTCTTTCTCTGTTCTATTCATTTTCTATGTACTTATCACTAACTTTACCCCATACTCTGCCCCAGCTGTGCCAATCACCTCTCTAGGCTCTCAGACCCCTGGTTGGGCTGTCAGTCACATCTTCCTGAGGCAGCCTGGAGCCTCTGACCTGACCGCGTGTGGACTGGCCCGAAGGTCAAACCCTGCTGTGTCCCTTCATGCTCCTCTGGGGGCTCTCTTAGCTGCTGTCCTACACTGAGCCCCTGTTTCCTGACATCTTACTCAAGACTGCTTGGTTTGGTAAAGCAAAATCATAATTAGTTTCCTGAGAAGGATGCATGGGAAACAAATACTTTGTGACAAAATATACCTGAAAATATCTTTGGTCCAATCTCGAAATTAACGATGTTGCTGGTATATATTTCTAGATTGGAATAATTTTTCTTCAGAACTTTGAAGGTGTTACTCCATTGCCTATTAATTTGCAGTATCACCATGGGAAACCAAGAGCCATTCTGACTCCCAGTCCCGTCTGTCCCCTGTGGAAAGTGGTTCAGACCTTCTCTTGGTCCCAGTGGTGTGGAACTTGATCTGAGGTGGGTCTAGACCCATTCATTATTGGGGGACACCCTTTCGGTGTAGAAATGCATGTGCCTCTGCTTTGATCAATATTCTTGATTTGTTTTAAGAGAGTTATTTGCTCTGCTCCATTTTTTCTGTACTCTCTTTCTGGAAATCCTATTATACTGACTGCCCTGAGGCACTCCAATGTTCTTATCTTCCTTCTTCTGGTCTTTCATATCTACATATTTTTGCTCTACTTTCTGGGAGATTTCTTCAACTCCCAGAAGATACTCTCAGGTATCTTCGAAATCTTCTCTTGAGTTATAAATTTCTGTTTTTTGTTTTCAACTTCTAAAATCCTGTGTTTCAAATTGTTTCTTTTTATGTAGTATCCTGTTCTTGTTTGTTTGATATCTTTCCTGATCTGTCTGAGGATATTAAAGGTGGTATATGTGGAGATTTTCTTGTTTTATTTTGTTTTTAATTCTCTTCCCCCTGCTTGTTCTGTTTCCTCCAAGTTGCTTTTTTTCAGTTTGTTCGTTTTGATTTCTATTTTTTATATATGTGATTTTCCTTATATATTTCCTGTCTCATAATACTTGGTTTTCTGCTTCTTTAAAAGTCGGGTGCCTAAAAAGCTACTTGTAAGTTTTGAGAGCATAGTGAGAGCTTGTTGGCTATTTTATTATAAGAGGACTTGATAAGGCCTTTTAGTTGGAGAATCTCTGATGCCCAGAGGAGCCTCCCCAGTGTCCTCATTGGAAGGAAATAGGCCTGACTGCCAGCCCACAGAGAGCTGGGTGGTGGGTCTCAGTATTCACCATGCATACAGTCACCTAATTTCCTCTGTCTTCAGCATGGTGACCCACTCTTCACTGAGCCCATAGCCTTCAGTCCAGCCACTTCTTACCTCAGGGAGGGTGAGGCAGTGAGCGGCCAAACAGTGCGGAATCGGGGAGGGGATCGAGCCCCAGACTGCTGCCTACGGAGACTTGCAATCAGGCCTCACATCCTGAGCATTTGGAGACTTCTGCAAGTGTAAATTGGGGCCATTCTCAGCTCTCCCACTGTTGGTTTAGGAGACTTTTCTAGGGCTTCTGCTAAGTCCTTTAACACTCATCCATCTGCTTTCCAGCTTCCAGAATTTGGTTTCTCACATCTCTTTCCCGCCCTCTTAGCTCATGTGAGTTTATTCCTTTTTGAAAGGTTTCTGGGGAAGGAGCAAAAGTGTGTGAAAACCACCATCTTTATCCAGAAGCTAATGCTTCCTCCAGGCCTGCCTTATGGCACTGACTAAATTTTAGCTGCTGCAGCTTCCTACTTCCATACCCTAATTAAATAGCCTAATTAAATAAATCAGAATAATTCCTGAGCGCTTTTATGATATTTGGGTCACTAGAAGGAGTGTGTTGCCCCCCCACACTTAGGTCTAATAGCCCCAAACTTGACTCATGATCACTACAAGGAGTGTGTTGCCACCTCCCACCCCCACCCCAATGCGCGCGCACGCACACACACACACACACACACACACTTAGGTCTAATAGCCCCAAACTTGACTCATGTGGCTGACTTTGCTTTTGTTGTTCCTTCAAAGGAATGCCTAGTTGAGTGGATTTTAATAGTGCTTTATCTTGCCTTATTGTCCTTGATTCTGTTATTCTTCAGTGCTTTCTATTGCTATTTAATGCTTATTAGGAGGCAACAATTTATTTTAAAAATTGAATTATACAGGATCCGTGCTTGGTGAGCCGTTGATCTAAATTAGTGGGTAGTAATTCTTGTTAATTAACCGAATTCTCTCCTCTCTGTCAAGCCACCATCATTTCATTAACATTGCAGCTCTGCTTTGAGTCATAACGTTACTTGTTAGGACATGTTGGCTGTTACCTTTTACTTGTTAATACAAGTGTTTCATGTTTTGTCGTAACTGAATGTTTTTTGGCACTTGGCGGAAACTTTTGCTTACTGCCCTCATTCAGACCTGGTGCAAATTAGAAAGTGGTTTTTGCCAACTCAATTCAGCTTTGAGCCATTTCCTGATTACATTTGCTTATTCAATGTAGCTATATTAATTGTAGAGGGCAATGCCATGCCCTTGGAGACTGTTTTGACTGTAGACAGCATTTGCAAGATGAAAGTTCAGCAGACAGCGTTCAGACAATGGCAAAAAGTCGTGCAAGGGAGCTGGTGCCTGTTGAGCGCCAAAGTAGCACCAGACCCAAGTCTGACTTTCAGGCTGTATTTAATAAACCCCTTAGAGAGGGAGTGTTTCTCCTTCAGCCTTTTCGCATTTCAGCTAGTGTTACAAATCCCAAATGTTAGTCTATGACCAGCAAAGCAATCAAAGAGAATCAGTAGTAGACACTAAAATTCAAGTGGTCTAGCCGTGCAGGCCGCTGCTATAAACAGGAATTAAATGCTTTCCTTCAGCTGAGGGTGAGGCGATACCATTAACCTGATCGGCCAAAGCAGGAGTGGGCAGCTGTGGCCTGTGGGCCAAATCCCAGCTGAGGCCCTTTTTTTTTTTTTTTTTTAACTGTCCTGGAGGTAAGGACAGGTTTTACAGTTTTAAAGGGTGGTTAAAAAAAAAAAAAAAGAAGAAAGTAAAGAGGAAGAAAAATAAGAGGAAGAAGAAGAAACAAAAAAAGGAGGAGGAAAAAGGAAAAATATGTAACAGAGACTGTATGTGATCTGTAAAACTTTAAGTATTTACTATCTGGCTCGTCACAGAAACAGTTTATAGACCCCACTGAAGTCTAAAGCCCCCTCAGGCGGGGCCTCAGTCCTCTCCTGACTCACATGCTCCCTCCCAAATCAAGAAAACTCTCTCCACCTCTTTACCAAGGCTCTGTTGGTTTAAAGATGTGTGTGTGCTTGTGTGTGGTTTTTAAAAATTGAATTATAAATGGATTTGAATCACCAGTCCTCATGTTTGTGGCATTTGAGATTTACCAGTGGAAGAACAGTGCAATATTTATGTGCACATAAGTCAGCATGGCCAATCACAGACCAAATACCCAGCTACAAATGAAAAATCAATCAGCAGAACTGTAAATGGTATTTCTGTTACAACTCTTTGACTTGGTTGGAGATACGATCATGCAAGTATCTGCTGAACTTGTTTCTCTTTGCAAAGTATGAAATGTGAGCAAAAATATTTAAAACATGCCTGTGAAATACAAATATACTTTCATCTACTGAAAGCCTAACCAAAATTTAAAAAAAAAAATTAACTTTAGAATTAGATAGTTAATTTTTTTAAAAATCGTGACTTAACCAATTGTCCTCCCTTCCTGTGGATATCAGCTAAGATTTGGTCTTTATCCACAGGAGATGTATGAGGGTCATCATTCCTTTAGGTTATGTTTTAAAACACTTTGAATCTCCATGCTCCAAAACATCCACTTAACGTTTCCTGGTGAATTTTCCAAAAACTTCGCTCTGATACTACCTGCCAATCCCCTTGCTTTGAAATTCTTAGACCTACATGACCTGCCAAACGATCTAGTCAACATTAAGAAAGAAATGAAAACAAATTACCAAACATCCCTTTTTGTGTTAATAATCAATATAAAAGTCACGGGGAAATGACCAGTTGTACAGTTGTATATTATTCAACATATTGTGCTATATAATTCTCTGCGCTACAGGACAATTTTCATATTTGCCTTGAGTCCATTGGTAAATTCAGCACACTAACAAACTGATTATTCCTCCAACAGTGAAATATCTCCCCTTTGCTACCAGAACATTCAGGTGATTCATCAGAAATAAGGCTTATGAGGCCAGTTCATGTCTTTAATTCTCAACCTATTCCAAAATGTAACTGGGATCAACATTTAATGTTCATTTTCAGTGGTGCCTGTGGCTTACATAGTCAAGTAACTAATTTTGTCTTCCCCATGGTGGCTCTGACCCAGACAGCACCCAGAATTGTCCTGTGTCCACAGGATTCATCTCCAGCTCATAATGCAAACCAGTTCTAATGATAAATGGTAAAGTCAAACATGCCATACTTGTTCATTTCTTTTCTTTCTTTGCCAAATAGTTCATATGTAAAAATAAATAACCCAAATTGTATGCTATTATAGAAATCCAGAGGTTACCATTAAGCGAGTGGCTTGATTTATAAAAATAAGAACATAAAATGGATAAGTAGAATTTTAGCGAGAAGGTAATCTCGAAGCATATGAGCTCATGCTGCATAGTGTGGACTTGGGGAGTCGCTCCTGGGATCCTTCCTGCTGTCAACCGTGGATGTTCAGGGAAGGAAACTTGTGTGCAAACAGTATCCTAGCTAGGTCAGAGGAGGTTGTAGGAAAGTAATATTGATATACCCTCTCTCAGCAGGAAACGAACAATTAGTTGTGTTCTTTTTGGAGGTTTAATCATCTGAGACTTATTAAGGGGGCCCACCATTGACTGGGAAGAGCAGGAGAACTTGTATCTGATCCAGGGATGCTTTGAATGGTTAATTAGGTTATGGAACTTATTCCCAAATGGAATGCGTCAACTTAACATTGAATATCCCTAAAACTACAAAAGAAAGAAAAGAAAAAAGGGGGAGGACAAAAGACATTAATTAATTTATAATTAATCTAATTAATTTATAATATTTAATTTAATTAATTTATAATAATTGATTCATTTAATTAATTTATAATAATGACCAAGAATAGTCTAGAAAAATACAAAATCTTTGAAATCCCAAAAGTTGCCCAATTTTCTGGCTAATCTGTTCATTTCTAAAGCCTCACTTCTGAATTCATCATGATTTTCTTAAAAAGAAGAGGAAAAAACCCTGCCCTTTCAAAACAGATCTAGAGCAGTTTGAAAGTCCCCGTTGCTTTAATAATCAAGTTGGGCATCAGCCTGTGCCGCTGCAGTTAATGAGCTTAAGCGCTCCTGCAGGGAGCGGGCTGGGGCGTCCCAAGGTGCTACAGCATGGCCAAATGTTCCCGAGCAGTTAGGAGCTGACTCGGTGTTTATCTTCTTTACAGGTGGGAAGGAAAGAATGAAAATGAAGTGGGCAGATGTAAAGAGACCGGCAAAGTTCACGTGACTGTGGATCTCAAGTACTACCGGCCAACTGAAGTGGTAAGGACTCTGGCCACCCAGTGCATGGCCACATTTGGCTGGCTGACTGGGAAAATGTACTCATGGAATGCCTGCTGCCAGCCTTTGGAGCTGTCAGTTCAGCTCCCTGGCATCCTTCAGCGTGCATTTCCAAAATCAGAAAACAATGAATTCAACTTAAGATTATCATTCTCACCACAAACTTCATTGCTCTATAAAGGAAAACAAGAGTTAAACCCATCAAAAGAAATCTTTGATTTCAGAAATGGAATTTCACATCACAAGTAGATCTCGTCATGTTGGTCTTCTATTCTAATGGCTGGTCCCTGATAGCCTACAGGATGCCTGACTTAGCAACACCCTCCCAGACCTGCAGGACATCTGGGGCCTGGAGGGCCTGCTCGCCTCTCCAGCTGTGTCAGTGTCTGTGTCTGTGTACTCATACACAAGTACACACTTGCACACTACACCATAAATGGTTTCCCCTGCATTTTTTAAGACTCAGGTCAGGTACCACCCTGTCCATGAAGCCTTTCCTGGCCAATACATCAGTACTGCTGAAATTCCTTCCCACTCCTTTCTTTGTATCCGCATTATATGCTATACCTAATTCTATTATAGTACCTATTATAACTCACTATAATCTAATCATTTGTTTACATATCTGTTTCTCTTTACCAAATTGTGAACTCTTTGAGGATAGGGACTTTAAAAAAATATCTTAAGGCCAGGCGTGGTGGCTCACGCCTGTAATCCCAGCACTTTAGAAGGCAGAGGCAGGCAGATCACCTGAGGTCAGGAGTTCAAGACCAGCCTGACCAACATGGTAAAACACCATCTCTACTAGAAATACAAAATTAGCCGGGCCTGGTGGTGCAAGCCTGTAATCCCCGCTACTTGGAAGGCTGAGGCAGGAGAATCACTTGAACCCGGGAGGCAGAGGTCGCAGTCAGCCGAGAACGCACGCATTGCACTCCAGCCTGGGCAACAACAGCGAAACTCTGTCTCAAAAAAAAAAAAAAAAATCTTAGACTAGACTATAACAAGGTAGGTACTTAATAAATACTGACTGATTGCTAGATGGATGGGTGAATTTCTAAATACAGAAGTTCCTGTGTTAAAAAATGGTTGTTAGAACATAACATCCTCCTTTCCTAAATTTATAAAGCTGCCTAGCCTGCTGTTATTGCTTTAATGAGGTCCATCCTCACCATGGAAGCAAAACTCAACGTAGAAAATATACCTAAAGATAGTAGAAAGCATCGTCTCCAGAGAGAAACGTTCGTATGTGTTACCTAGTGAAGTGAACATTAACTGTGAAAATTGAATTTTTTTGAAACCATTTTCCCTGTGTTCTGAACAAAATTCCTATCTGTTGTACAACCTTAGAGAGGTTAGGAAAACTCCGTGGAGGAGAGACTGAAAGTGAATCGGTCATCATTTACCACTCTTTAAAATGTCCTGTTTCAGACAGAAGGAAAAAACTGTGTTTCATGCACTCTGCACACCGGAGGAAATAAAAAGGAAAGGAAGTAACCGGTGCTTGGGAGAGGTAGGGCTGTGGAGTTGTGCATTGTCCGGGCGAAGGGCGTGGCCGGGGCTCCGACACAGCGAACAATTGTTCCCGGTGCTAACGGAGAGTGGGTGTGCCCAGGAGAGGATGTGTGCTGGCCCTCGGGGAGGGAGATGCCAGCCACACTGTGCTGACACAGCCAGGACTGGCGGCTGGAGCCCTGAGCTGTGCTGCCATCTGACTCTCTGGCCTGAGGAGGTGTGACAGAGATGTCAGTTTTCTGGGACATGGCACAGATCACATATTTGGGTAAATGCGTTTCTGTATCTACAATCAAAAACGGCCATCTCAGAGAAGGAAATTTCCTAAGCCAACAGAATCCTCAATTTTTACAACTTAAATGTGGCTCTTTCCCTCTCTGACACCAAAATAGTTTCAAAAGCTAGGAAGTCATTAAGAATGGCTTGTCTGTCATTCCTACTTAGGCAAGGTGTGGGATTGATAAGGACACAGAACAAAAGAATTCACTGAGCAGGAAAAGGACCCTCAGACTAACAAGACTGTTCTTGAATCTGCATCGACCCCCTTTCCTGCTGTGACCGACGCCGCATCCCTCCCGTTTCTTTTGTTCATTCAAATGCTATCATCATACCTGTTCTGCAGCTCTGTTGACACTAGCATTCTTTCAGTATAAGAGTGGTGTCTGATTTCATATACTTGCTTTATTTTTCCACTGATTTGGCTCTCTCCTGAGCTTCCCTTTACTGTCCAATTTTGAATCTTGAACTACATTTTATCTTTCTAAGCCTCTAGGCTGCATTAATTTCATTCACTCCACTTCAACTTAATATTCCACTGGGTAAGCTTTTCTTGTATGGTGAGACTAAACTTTTAACCTCATTCCTCAGAACAACAAGTTTTCCTAAAACTTGGATCAACTTGACAGCCTCCTGTTGAGTTGCCTCAGGGATGAGAATATTCTTCCAGTTGAAAGGTAACCAGAACTGGAGACTACATTGTAAATAAGCTGTTAGTTAGGTGTGAGGTCCCAACAGCCAACGGTCTAGAGCCATTTTGTGTGAGTCCTGAAGAGCACCAAGCTTCTCTGAGGTTTGTCCACATTCAACTTAGGGCAGATGTGGGATTCTCTCACATCTAAACTGAATCTTCCCCTTCTCAGGGTCTCAGTCCATCCTGCACATGCCAAAGGCTGCTGCTGCTGCTGCTGCTTCTAGTACTACAAAAGTGCTGCCACTGGTCAGCTTAGGCCATCTGTCCCCCGAGATCTTCTGCACGGAGGGACACTCAACCAATAACTACGTCGTCTTAGAATCATTTCAGAATGATAGGGGGAAAAAATGCCATAAAGAAAATTTGAAAAACAAAGTGGTGAAGACACGTCAGGTCTCAGAACACTGATATCCTACAGCAAGACTAAAGGGAAATAGAGCTTTATATTGTGTTTCGAATAAGACTCAAAAATGGCCCTTTGCTCAGCAAAGGCAGGTACTAGCTTGAAAGAGGCCACCAGTGATTCCATATAGGGCATAGTTCCACATGTGCTGGTAATTTTTTTTTCCCCATTGATTTAGTGCCTCAAAACCTTAAATATCGCTCTGTGCCAGTGTGAAGTTTTCAGTGTTTGCTCTGGACTAAGGACTCCAGCATCCAATTAAAGCTCAATCGAGCAACATTTTTTGGTGCTCTGCCTACAGAGGTTTGTTACCACAGAGAGCCTGATCCTGGAAATTAGACTTTAAATTTTCCATCACTCCTGAATTCTGGTATTTGTTGATGCTAACATTAGTACTTGAGTTCTGTGCCACTTAAGACCCCTGTCTTGTGTATAGTTTTCTATACATGCACGCGTTGATGCACAGATTTATTGCATTGTGTGTTCATTCTTAAAGAGGAAGTGGTATTATGCTCAGATGTGGGCCTGTTGGCCAAACGGCCTGAGTTTGAAACCTATTGATTACTAGCTGTGTGACCTTAGGCAAGTTCCTTAACTTCTCAGTGCCTCTGTTCCCTCATTTTTAAAAATGAGATTAATAATAGGACTTCTTTCAAAAAATTATTGGAGAATTGACAGAGTCAGTTATGCGAAGTACTTATTAGTACAGTGTCTGGCACAGAGTAAATATCCAATATTGTTGTTGTTCTTAACCATTCATTCATTCACTAAATATTTACCAGACACTGTGCTAGGCCCTAGGTGTACAATGATGAACAAAACAGATACAGTCCCCACCGCTGGGAAGATTGCAAATGTAGAAATGATAGCAGTTTGGCCGGGCGCAGTGGCTCACGCCTGTAATCCCAGCATTTTGGGAGGCTGAGGCAGGCAGATCATGAGGTCAAGAGATTGAGACCATCCTGGCTAACATGGTGAAACCCCGTCTCTACTAAAAATACAAAAAAAATAATTAGCCGAGCATGGTGGCAGCGCCTGTAGTCGCAGCTACTGGGGAGGCTGAGGCAGGAGAATGGCGGGAACCCGGGAGGTAGAGCTTGCAGTGAGCCGAGATCGCGCCACTGCACTCCAGCTTGGGCGACAGAGCGAGACTCCGTCTCAAAAAAAAAAAAAAAAAAAAAAAAAGACATGATAGTATTTCCTGGAGTCCAGGATCTTTGGAGTAGAACGGCCTTATTAGTGAATTGACTAACATTCAGACTAACCAGCCAAAAATAGATAGCAAAACATACTTGAAGCTTCTAACAAACATTATTAAGCACTTTTTAAAATGCTAATTTTTTCTTGGTTTTCACCCTTTTTGATCCTCTTTCTGAAAGTTCAGGAGCTATTCTGTAGTACAGAAATATTGTGTAAATATGAGAAAACTACTATTGACCTATTAATGTATATAAAATAACCACAAACATGTCTTCTTCTTATTTGAGAATTTTTAACTTAAAATTCACAAAGGAAGGATTAATGAAGTAGTCATCCTAATGTGCCAAATTTTTAACCACATCAAATGGTCAATCCACTAAAAAAGCAAAACAAAAGAAAAAAAAGCAAAGAGATTTTTTCAGTCAAACAAAAAGTCCCTTTTGTTTTCTGCAGAGCGTCTTAGGAAATGGGATAAAGGGACACATTCACAGACCCAAAGCAAGTATTTTCCATGAAAAGTATCTTGGCTTAAACTCTACTAGCTGATGTTTACTCCTTTTTTTCCTTGCTACACTGTTTGTCTTTAACACTCATTTTTCTTCCCACTGTATTTTTAATCTCCTCAGTTGTGATTGGTTTTTGTTTTATTTACTTAGATATCTGATATTTATTCCTAATCTTTATAGCTATCAGGAAAAAATCATGGGTTAAAACCTAGAACTAAGAAAGCAGTAACTTCAAAGAAGTCCAACAAGCTGGTTAAAACAACACCTTCCTCCGGTAAAAACATGTGGCCTGTTTCTAATCAAATTACCGTGTGCTTGTCGTTGTCCTCCCAGCCCCGCACACTTTTCCTAATATTTTTCTGTAAGTGATGTTAAGTTAAATGGCCTGTAATTGCTTGCTCTATCTCATAGCCCTGTTTAGAATAATGATATGTAACACTTTCCAGACCTCAGGAACCTGATCTGTCATCAGAGGACTTATATAAATACCAGTCAGAGCTTCCCTCGGCTCTGTCTCCACATTTGGGGGTGAGAAGCCCTCGACACACTCACCAGCCTGGCCTTTTGTCCCGAAACTGTCCCCCTTTTCTCCCATAGCTGTTCTCACCACCTTCTCACACTTCCCCTCCCAAAGCAGGAAATTAGATCCCCCGACTCTATCCCTTCATCTGTCCCAGCTCTGTTAGAAGCCAGTCCGTCCCTCCCGGCCCTGCTCCCTCTGACCTCTGAGGCTCTAATCCTCCCCTCCACCCCTGCTCTTCTTTGTTCCTTCTCTGACGAGTGGGAGCCTGGGTCAGAGGATGTGGGGAGAGCAGATTAAGGATGAGTGCCTTTCTTCCCGCACTCTTGGGCCTGTAGAAAGAGGCGAGACTACTCATTCTGAAGGTCCCTTCCCATTTGAATATCCTGGCATCCTCTGCCCTCATAACTGTCGGACCACAGTAGCGTGGAATGCTGATCAGAATGCTTCCTCTTTTGTAATTATTCTCCGAACTTCTTACTGCTTGTATTTTATAAATAGGTTATATCTCTAAATCACTGTTTATATATTTTAAGCCTCCCTCTTAGGCTCCTCATACTAATCTTGATATCCTTCCTTAATCACATTGGCCTTTCCTGCCCTTTTCCTTCCTTGGACTTAAGCAAGGGAGCTTTAAGTTTCAGTCTCTTCAGTTGATTCTTAAATGCTCCACTGTATGTTCTCCATACTTCATAGGATCGCATACAAAACCCCCAGGGCCATATAGCTTTCCTCCTGAAGCCTGGGTTCTTTCCTCGGTTGCCCTCCCTCTTCGAGAGCATTTCATATCGAATGAAATAGTAATTGCGTACTAATTATAATACCCCCAACTTCCTCCGTTTTTCCTCGGTTGCCCTCCCTCTTCGAGAGCGTTTCATATCGAATGAAATAGTAATTGCGTACTAATTATAATACCCCCAACTTCCTCCGTTTTTCCTCGGTTGCCCTCCCTCTTCGAGAGCATTTCATATCTAATGAAATAGTAATTGCGTACTAATTATAATACCCCCAACTTCCTCCGTTTTTCCTCGGTTGCCCTCCCTCTTCGAGAGCGTTTCATATCGAATGAAATAGTAAATGCGTACTAATTATAATACCCCCAACTTCCTCCGTTTTTCCTCGGTTGCCCTCCCTCTTCGAGAGCGTTTCATATCTAATGAAATAGTAATTGCGTACTAATTATAATACCCCCAACTTCCTCCGTTTTTCCTTGAAGTTTCTTTTCTTATGATCAGATCTAGATTTAAATGATGTCATCAAAGACTCAAAAACCCTTATGGGTGTACATAGCTATGTATCTTCCCTTGTTTAAGAATAGTTTTGGATTTATCCTTAAGACCCTCTGGTGTTGCTAATGGAGATATGGTCATTACCTGGACCGTAGGGCGTTCCTGCACCACCTGTACCTTTTTTCCATAAAGCTATCCAGGTGATGACTGGCTATCCTCATTTATAATCATAATGTAGATTTATTGACATCTACAAAATAAGTTTCAAAATCTTTTTATCATCGTAAAAGTTTGTGTTAGCATCTGCATCAACTTTCCATAGGAGGAGCAATAGTGGTTGAGCTCAGCTTCTCCCTGAAGTAGCTCTGATGTAGATCACCCCAAGAACAGAATTCCGTATGAGAGATCCATTCATCCCTTATGTGTTCCATCTTTGTTTTCATCTTTAGACAATAAGCTGTATATTCTGGAATCTAAAAAATCCCTCTTTTTTTTTTCTTTAAACAAATCAGCCATGTTCTTCCTGTTCTACCAAGCCATATTTATCTTCCAAAATAACAGCAGTCCAAAAATCTGTGTTCATGGAGATTTCACAGATAATACTGCCTGTGGTTTCTCTCACCCTGTTCTGCCTCATGCTCTCGATAAGGTTAATTATTTTTTATCAAATTTGATTGTTTTCCTAGCACCTTCTTTACTTGAAAACAGTTGCTCTGCAGACACTAAAATATTCTGGGGCTGAAATGTAGTCCATGCCCATCTACCGTGGGCTCTGTGCCACCTTTCTCTCACCCTGCCTGCCTTCTCCAGCCTCACTGCCCACACCTGTGCTCATGCCAGGCTGGCTTCTCTATCCACTGTTAACTCTAATAGCAAAGATAAAAACTCATCTGGCTCCTTTTGTCGTTAACTGCCAAGGTGATAGGTCCACCACTGATGGGCTTCCATCCCAACTTAGTAGCTCTGATCTGCTTCTAGACATTTAATGCTTAACAGGTTTGGCCCATCAGTAAATACCTGGTTTCATTCAGCTGTTACGCAGAAATAGGAACCGTCCTTAATAGCAAAATCTAGCTTGTACATTTTGTAATGCTGTCATCAATTTGCTAGTTTCCTGAGTAAATCAGGTGTGCCTTGCCCCCATGAAAACCTGGTATAAGAATATCTTAAACTAAAAAATAAGTAATTGTGTAGGTACTAACAGATTCTGCAGTTTTTAGGATTTTTACAGGAATCTTTTAGATAGTACATTGACCATGCACATTTAAAATATAATTCTGATTTACCTTCAGCTTCTCAGATACGTATCAGTATATATGAAAATAAAATATATGGTTGAGTTCTTAACATTCAATTTGAAAACAATGTTTATCAAACATTCCATTACCATGGAAGTAAGTCCCAGTCTAACACCAAGAAATTTAAAGATAAATGAGATAAGGTCCTTGTCCAATAGAAACTCTCAGATGAAAGGGGAGCAGCTGCGAAGCTGCTGGGACAGCCTGGGGTGTCGGAGGGTGTAATGAGGGACTGACCGAACCAGGGCAGCCCAGGCGAGACAAACAGTGACAGGTGCCAGAACATGGCAGAGATGGAGACCATGGAATCAGAGTGGACTAAGGACATGTGGAAGAGAAGCCAGAGCTGAGGGTGACTCCCAGGACAGAGGCTGAACCGTGCAGGGTAGTGGGGAGGCGATGATGCTGAAGCCCAGATCAGAGATCCAGTGAGAAGACTTATTTTGCAGGGGAGGTGTTGAGGCGCTCTGTCACACTCACGGTGCCTCGGGGATATCTGTGCAGCAAAATCAGGGCGGCAGTTGGAGCTGGAGGCCTAGTGTGGAGAAAAGAGGTCGGGGCTAGGACCTGGATGTGCAAGAGCTGAAATCCTGACATACATAAACTCCCTAAAGGAGCATGTCTAGGGGAAAACAGAAGAGTGTGCACCGGGAGCTGGTCGCAGAGCCAGGCAAATGTGAATTCCAGGAGGTAAGTCCTAGAAACATATTTTGAAAAAGTAGGTTAATAAGTCACAGAATACACAAACTAAGCTCTTGTATCTGAGAGCCATACGGCCAGACTAATGTGTAAAGAGCTACTATCAAAGAGTTTACATTGGCAGATGATTACTTCATCTCAATCCAGGAAAAACTGAGTTTCAGGGGGCAAGCAGAGACCCAGTTTCAAATCACTGTGTCCTGGAAGTCAGGTTGAAAAGCATTTTCGAATTCTTAAAGATGAATTCACAAAGTATGTGCTACATATTGTCATTTTATTAGTCGTCATTATTAATTATCCTTACCATATACTCTTGTGAAATTATTAGTTGTCAAAAGACATCTTCTGAAAGGATACTTTGGGCTCTTCAACTCCTGACATTTTTTTATTTAAACACTTATTTTGTTGTATACCTGAAGAGCTTCATGCAGAAAAAGTTGCTTGTTCCTTAGTACTGCCATCAGTGTGCTTCCTGATCCAGCGGTAGAAAGGAGGATTGTGTGGAAGGTACACAGTCAACTCATGTTGAATGAGTGATCGACTTCTGACTGCCTAAACGGTGTGTTTCGAGGGAGTGTGGCAGGTGCTGAGATCCAGCAAGCTCTACGGCTCCTCCTGGAACTGCCGTATCCCCAGTAGGCTAGAGAGCAGCCCCCAAGGAAGACACCAGGCTGTCATCTGCTTTTATCTGCCAGCCACCCCCCACGCTTCTCCCTCAGAGACCTGTCTGCAAAAACCCCTCTTAGTACTCGCTCCCCAGAGCCAGCTGAGTGTCACTTTGATAGTCTAAAATCTGTGCTGGGTTACTATTGCTGATGTAACGAATAATCACAAACTTAGTGGCTTAAAACTACCCAAATCCATTGCCTTACAGTTCTGGAGGTCAGAAGACCAGATGGAGTCCCACTGAGCTAAATCAAGGTGCTGGCAAAGCCACCTTTCTTGTGGAGGCTCCAGGGTTCTCAGACAGTAAGAATACTGAGTTAATCACTCGAACCAATGCTGGGCTAGTGTTTTCTATGGCGTGGATAGCATATTGTTAATCACTTTGAGGACAAAACCAAAATGGAAGACTCTGGTGCATCATCTGTTTAAAATTGCATAATGTACACACTCAGAAAACACCGCTGATACATTTGAGCAACTGGAAATGAGGACAGGTCATGCTTGGGCCTGAGGAAACATCAGACAGAGGGACAAGGACAGGCTTCCTAATAAAGGGGAGTTTGAGAGCAGGGCTTTGGAAAGATCTGTGCTTAAAAGAGAGAGCTGAGGGACGGGGTGTAGGAGCTGGGAAGGAGTTCACAGTTGGGGCAGGAGGTGCTGTGGGAATGAACCAGGGACGGGGTGTAGGAGCTGGGAAGGAGTTCACAACTGGGGCAGGAGGTGCTGTGGGGATGAACCAGGGACGGGGTGTAGGAACTGGAAAGGAGTTCACAACTGGGGCAGGAGGTGCTGTGGGGATGAACCAGGGACGGGGTGTAGGAGCTGGGAAGGAGTTCACAACTGGGGCAGGAGGTGCTGTGGGGATGAACCAGGGACGGGGTGTAGGAACTGGGAAGGAGTTCACAGTTGGGGCAGGAGGTGCTGTGGGAATGGACCAGGGACGGGGTATAGGAGCTGGGAAGGAGTTCACAACTGGGGCAGGAGGTGCTGTGGGAATGAACCAGGGACGGGGTATAGGAGCTGGGAAGGAGTTCACAGTTGGGGCAGGAGGTGCTGTGGGGATGGACCAGGGACGGGGTGTAGGAACTGGGAAGGAGTTCACAGTTGGGGCAGGAGGTGCTGTGGGGATGGACCAGCCGCATGAACAGAGACATAGGCAGGGACTCTGTGAGGTGGAGTGGGTGGGTGGCCCAGTCCAGGAACCCTGAGAAGCCAGGTTGGTGGAGCCGATATCACCACACCCTGCCCTGACCAGGCCTTCCCTCACGTAGCCTGCAGGCCACCCCTCTTCACGGCCTCACCTCCTCTTTTATTTGTACCTCCTATTTTCTTGCCTTTTTCTTTCTTACTGTCACGAGTCTTAAAACCAGTCATACGTCATCATTAAACTCCACGTAGCCACTATTCTGATACCACCAATCTGGCTTTTGATTCCTGCCATCTGACCCCTGATGGGTTCAAATTCTGGAAGAGTGTCTCCTCACCTGTTCCATTAAGTTAGTTAAACAAGTTTTGCGTTTCAGACAAATTCTTAAACAGTTCCCGGCTGTTTTAGTGATTAAAAAGCAGAGCCAGGAGTAGGGAGGGCCTTACTTTCATAAGAGAGATTTGTTTATAGCATAAACATGGATCTTTAGTCACTCAGGGAAAACCAATCTAAAGATGTTTTTATATCTTTTTTACATATTCTTTGACTTTGTAATGAAATGTTTCCCTATTTTACAGGGATTTTGTTGAGAATGAAATTAATTCTGTGTGAATGTTTTTCACAGTGATATTAGAAAGACACTGTACATTTTAAATTCAGGCTGTTTCTATTATTTTTTGAAAAGAGGTCAGTGGAGAAAAATGTGCCTAACATCATCATCTAAAACCTGTTTGAATTTTGGGGAATATGTCATTTTTTCTAAGGCAAGTTACTAAGGTGTTGAAGTTAAGATGTATTTGTTTCTGAATCAGTTTTTGTTTTGGAGGATTAGAAAGTGCTATAGTCCCTTACTGAAATTCTGAAATTTAAAAAGTATAGTGGTAGTTTGAATATGTCCTACTGGCTTGCATTATAAGTTTTAAAAGTATATATCTCAACACCTTTTATTCCCAGTTCTCAAAACTTTTGAAGTCTTCTAGAAGCTCCTAACCTCTCCTTCCTTCTGTTTTTCCTGCTACAGCGTAACAATGAATATTTTCCCACTGATCTCAATGGGCATGTTGAAAACTCTGGTGAAATATTAGTTACTAGACCCTGCACAAGTGTCAGCTCCTTGACGCAGCCCGCGCCCGTTGCCCCAGGCAGAGTCAGCACTTACGTCTCGTTCCATCACACTGTGATGGGCCATTTCCACCTGGGTCCTGGGGGAAGAACGACATCTGAGGGCCTTGAAGACTACCTGGCACGTTGTCAGGGGATAAAGAATGAATGAATGTGCACATTGCCAAAGAATCATTCTTACGCTTTACAGCCAAGTCTGATAGAACCAAAATTATTCAAACCAGTGTATTAAACTATTGGAGAGCAATAGTTTAAACTATTCTAAATAGCAAAGAAGATAAAAATAATCATGTTCCTCTTTCTTTCTATTTGAGATTCCATGGCAAGATGAGTGTTAAGTTCACTCACAACTTACACTTGTATATCCAACCTTTGAAGAGGTCATATTTTGTTTCTATTCTTTTATCTCTGTACATGTCTTGTCACTAGTTCTTCCATTTTCTGCCACTTTCCTATCTCCTTGTGTTTTTGCTGATGTTCTCCCCTTTTTTCTTCATCTGTTCTGAAACTCTTATTTTCATAGGTTCTGTTTGTTTCTCCACTTCCCTCTGCACCTTTCTCGTTGATCTATCCCACCTGTCTCACACAAGCTCAGCACTCCAGACGTGCTCCCTGGCTCCTCTCTGTAGGAAGACCTAGTGATGCCATATTACAGCCACTGCAGCCTGGCCCCACCCTTGTGGCCATTAGGGCTTGATGCCTCCGGCAGCCACTATGCACAGCGTGTGAAATCCTCGTGGTATCTTGAAGTCTTGGCAGACGACATCAACAATAGTGCATATGCAAAAGGCATTCTGGTTGCTTCTGTCTGAAGAGAGTACGCCTACCAACTGGAGGCTTTGCCAGCTCTGAGTCTCCAAAGGAATGCCCAGCTGTCAGCCACCATCTTTCCTTTACCCACTCTGAGGCTATGCTTGTGGAACAAAGTGTCACCTAGCATAAAAGACACCCAGGTCACTGGCTTTCCCCATCACACACGTTTCTCTGCTACTATAGAACTTTCTGAATTACGAAGTGAGAAATAAGTTCCACTCAGTGAATGGCCGTTGTGGCTGGTGTTGGTATTGTGGACCAAGGTCTTCCAGAAACCTGGTGGCATGATATTACTCTTTTTATTCACTTAGAATCTTCAATGTTTTTCTTTTTTTTTTTTTAACGTAAGCGCAAAGAACTTAAATATATGATTGTGTAAGATGATAGTCATTTAGAACAATGTTTTTAAAATTTCTGGAAAAGTGAGGCCTGGCACAGTGGCTCATGCCTGTAATCCCAGCACTTTGGGAGGCCGAGGTGAGCGGATCACGAGGTCAGGAGATTAAGACCATCCTGGCTAACACGGTGAAATCCCATCTCAACTAAAAATAAAAAAAAACTAGCCGGGCGAGGTGGCGGGCGCCTGTAGTCCCAGCTACTTGGGAGGCTGAGATGGTAGAATGGCATGAACCCAGGAGGCAGAGCTTGCAGTGAGCCGAGATTGCACCACTGCGCTCCAGCCAGGGCAACATAGCGAGACTCTGTCTCAAAAAAAAAAAAAAAGTCTGAAAAAGTGTCGGGCTTGTAGAGATTTTCCTAATAAGTGTACAGTGTCTTCCTCTTTGCACATCCATTTTGGTGGAAAATTCAGGCAAATGCACTAGAATAGTCTTTGGATATGTTTTCTAAAACAAGTATCTAACTACAGTTGTTTGGGTTTTTTTTTAATATTATGTTTCCCACATGAAGAGAAATGGCCTGATTGAGTATGCCTCTCTTACCAAAATGGCTAACTTACAGTGAGGATGTGAAAAAATAAGGACTCAAATGGGTCTATGGATCAGATGAATAAGAAAAAGAGAAGAGACTATGGATAAAAACAGTTGCTGATTTTCCTTTGAGATGTTTGTGCTTCATGCTGCCAAATTGAGATGAGAGAAAAGCCAATTTCATGCAGTTTGGCACATCTGTGAAATGCAGCACAAACACACGTGTGTGTGTGTGCGCGTGTGTGTGTGTATGTGTGTGCGTGTGAGTGTGTGCGTGTGTGTGTGCGTGTGTGTGCGTGCGTGTGTGTGTGTGCGTGAGTGTGTGTGTGCGTGTGTGTGCGCGTGTGTGTGTGTGTGCGTGTGTGAGTGTGTGTGCGTGTGTATGAGTGTGTGTGAGTGTGTGTGTGCGTGTGTGTGTGAGTGTGTGCGTGTGTGAGTGTGTGCGTGTGTGTGTGAGTGTGTGTGTGCGTGTGTGTATGAGTGCGTGTGTGCGTGTGTGTGAGTGTGTGCATGTGTGTGTGTGTGCGTGCGTGTGTGTGTGTGTGTGTTGTGTAGCCCATTGATCCAAAAAGCCTGTTTATCTATCAGCAAGACGAAGTATTATCTTCATGCATCAGCGCCTCCTCCTCAAGGTGGGATGGGGACGGCCGTCAGTGCCAATACATTGTCTCTTCTTTCAGCTGGCGGGGGTGGGCAGTGGGAGGGAGCCATGGGGCAGAGACTCAGAGCAAACAGTGCCAGCACTGGATCCCGGCGTGGGCGGGTGGTGGGTGCTGGGAGCAGCCAGGGCCTGTGCCTGGTCATCACGTGGTGCTGAGCAACCACCACCTCATCCCAGAAAGGAGGTGAAAAGATAACACGCGCTGGAGTCCAGTGGGGGCGAGGCCACTTCACCCCACAGGGAGCACAGTGGCCAAGGGAATGGTTTTTCATGGTGGTTTGACTTAGCATACTTATGAAAAGACTAGCACCCACCCCCTGGCGTGTGGGTTTATTTGGCAAAACATAAAACAGAGTCAGTTGCTTGTCCTTGAGAGTGGCCACTATGGATCCACCGCATTTCTTCTGACTTGTCAGTCTGACACCGTGGCTGGATTCTACAGTCTTGTGTTGACGGACTTGATGCTTTGGGAGAAACGCAGATACGATGGCGTGGCCTTCTTGCTTTCTGCAGCAGAAACGGCCTCGTGTCTGCCGCGTGTCCCCAGTCATCCACGCACGTTTGTCAGGCTTTCTGATTCATACCAGTTTCTCCTCAGCCCTCCAACTAAGCCATGTTTACATTGTTCTGCTAACAACCTCTATTGAAATCCAAACTTAATAACCTATTGCTTGCTAGAAATATTCTCCTCTTCCTTTCTCCCTTTTTCATGATCTTGATTTTTTTTAAAGAATTCAACCCTTTTTCTTTTTCCCTTTCTCCATCTTTATAACTTTGACAGACAATTGAACTTCTATCTGAACTTCTGAACTTTCCGATACCCTCATACTTTGCAGTCAGCATCAGAGACATCAAAGTAAAGGGGATATTTGTTTGAAACCCTGAGTTGATGATAAGTCGTTTTGTCTGCTGCATCTTCTCTCCATGTGAGTGACATTTTGCACCCCGGGTTTAGTTATAGGGAGTAAGTTAGGAATATGTGTTTTGCAGTTTCTGTTGTGTATGTAAACCATTGATATCAGTTTATTTATCTGAAGGAAATAAGAAAAAACACTTCAGTCAAAATAATTAGGAGCTAAGAACATAGCACTTGAAAGTTCATTTAGCTATTTACATCTTCTACTTCACACATCATCTCAGTTTCCCTATCTCCTAAGTGAAGGATGATTATGATAAACTTCACAAAAGTAGTGGGAGGTTAAATTAGTGTTTGTGAAGCATGTTGAGATCTTATGATCAAAGATACTATAGTATTGCAGAATGGTGTGATTACTATCAAAGAAAAGAATCCCTCAAACCAAGAGTCTGGATTAATCTGACTGAATTTTCCAGCATCTTCTGTATCTGCCAAGAAGCCCCAAACCTCCAATCTCGCAGTTTTCTCTTGATCTTAGAGTCTGTTTCCAAGTGTTGGAGAGGGTGAGAGAGTAGGCTGCAGTCATGAACTGGTAAACAGAGGAAATGGGTCGTGTGTTAACGAAGGCTCAGGTGAGGGGCTGGATGGGGCTGGATGGGGCTTGCGGGGCGTGTTCTGCTGGTGACTGTGCAGTGCTGCTCTCAGCAGCCACTGGTTGCTGGTGCTCGGGTGGGGCCTTCACTATGCCAGAAACACTGTCCCTCCACCCAGCTCATTCCTTAGAATCAACAGAGACTTTCATCCACGCTGCACAAAATCTGACTGAAAAGATTTCTTTCCACAAGTTTCCCAAGTCACTTAAGGGGCATGGAAGGGGTATGCAGGCAGCCAGGGTGTCAGAGGCAAGAACAGGCTGATAGCACGGAGGTAAGCAAGGTGGATGGAAAACCGTACCTAGACATAAGTGTGCGAAAATTGCAGAGGGATATCTCCAAAACCACAGGCCGCAAATGCACAGATTCAGTGCAGACAGTGGCAAAATGAGTTTCTACATCGATTTCCCACCCCATGTGTTTCATTTTGCCTGTAAGCATCAGAGCTGTTGTGGATGTGTGGGTTACCCAAGTGTTCTTAAAGAGGCAACCCGTTTCTTCTCAGGTTGCCTCTTTAAGAACACTTGGGTAATGCTACTACTTTAAGCAAAGTTGCAGGCATCCTTAATCAAGGGTGTCTCCCCTAGTCCATGGTACTTAAGCCTGGTACATGAGACTCATCCAGAAAGCTGTTAAAAATACAGTCCTCCAGGGTTCATCCTCAAACCAGTTGAGCAGCGGACCCTGGAAATGTAGGACTCTGCAGGGATCCTGAGGCAGCCAGCTCTGAGGCTGGCCGAGCCTCGGTAAGTGGGGGCAGCTGTGCCCTGGGCTGCAGTCCGGGAGTGATGCACACAGTTCACTTGTCCCTAACCTTATTGGTTTCATTCATCTCTTGAAGAATTCGATAAAAGCTGATTCCCCCCGGGGGAAAATGCTCAGAATACAACATCGTGTATGTAGTTGTAGGGAATTGTACCCGTCCAGCTGTCCGTGCGGAGAAAACAAAGCGGAACTGCCAAGTCCGGCTCCTTTCTTCTCCAGCCCCAAGTTTTTGCTTGACTTGGCACATCCTTTCATAGGGGCACATGTTTTCTAAATACTCATTTCAAGTGAGTAAAACTGCCATTGGTATAATTTCTGATGATGTGTAGTCAACCCCTTCACAAGTCTGTCATTAAACCCTCCACAAACTCACACGGGTGCTTTGAAAGAGCTTCACATGCCCCGTCCCCAAGAGAACATAAGAGCCATTCACACCCCCACCCCCCAAGGCAGGGTGTGCTTAGGGCCTGGACATTGAGCTTGGCAGTATCATGAGATCATTTACCCATTGAAGTTAAATTGATGATAGAAATGTAGACGTCAAGACTTTTGTGCCTAGATAGTCTCGGCTTCCCTGACCCCATCCTCGGAGAGCTCCAGGTCCAGGGTGACCATTCCCAAGGGGACCCTCAAAAGTGTATCTGCCATGTCAGGGCAGACGTGTGTTTTGGTGGGTTTTGGTGAAGCCCCAGAGGGCACTGCCCCTACATAGTTCTCTGGTAGGCGGAAGCTCTATGACATCTGACCACAACCTGGCTATACCACAGCAGGTACAGAGCAGGTGACTGCTCAGGGTTTAGTGACTAAATGAATGCTGCAGACATGTGGGAAAGAAAATCCTGGAAAAGAAAATGAGCCAGCTGTTTTAGGCATCTGATCAATCGGTGTGATTGGTTTCTTTACCACGTTGATGAATAGATCTGCTGTGCTCTCAGCAGGAATGTGGTTAAGCTTCTCGGGAATATACACATATACAAATGTTTTTCCCGGTCTGGTGGAGGCTGGTAATAAAAAGCAGAGCATTTAGAGACAACGTCAACTTGACAGGCAGAGTGGAGGTAAACAGCCTCCCTCTGCAGGAGCAGTGTTGACAAGCAGTGATTCTTGGGAAGCGTCCAGCTGTAGCACGGGCTTTGACTTCAGGGACTTCAGCAGAATAAAAACAATTTTTAAAGATCCAAAGTCATTTATATTAAGTATACTTGTATGGTTTGGGGTTTTATGTTACCGGTTTACATACATATGTAATTTTTATTGACCATTTCCAGAAATAATTCTGCAGTCAAGCCAAAAGCTGCTGCGTGAGGCAAAAACCCTTCCTCCATAGATAGCCTGCCCCAGTTGAGCCAGGCAGGTTTAGCCCAACCAAAGGACTGTATTCGTTGAGAGAAGAGACATTTGTTTTCTCCCCAAACTTCAAGCTCTGGTTTTGAAACATAACTGTCAGTCCCGTCTCTAAATCCTAGTTACAGCATTAATTCTCAATAAATTCCTCTTTTTGCATTTACTCTCACGCAAGCAGTAGTCTAAATAGCCACGTAAGGGTAGCCAGAGAAGTGGGTTCATGCCTTGGGGAACAGAGGAGCCAAGGCCCATCCACGTTACTTGTCCACTTCTCCTTCCATCTGTGACAATCAGCTCCAAGCATCGAGGGCTTCTCCTGGTCGTGGGGGCAACACGTCACCTCTGAGATGTTGGCCTTTGCCACAGTGGCTTCTCCAGCACAGAGCCTCATTGTCACTTCCTCCAGCTGCTCAGGGAACGTGATCTTCACTGTCGTCATGTCAGATGAGGAAATTGGGCCACCAGGAAGCTGAGTGACTTGCCCAAGGTCACGCTGTGTGTAGTGTCACCACCAGTTTCCAGGCCGTGCTACCCCATGAAGCCTCCCCCACTTTCCTCCCAGATCACGTGCACTGGATCACCCAAAAACTTTGCCCTTCTGCGCCTTGGCCTCCAAGGACAGCTGCTGTCAGCACTTTCTAGCCAGGCCCCTCAGCAGCAGCACTACAAGCGTGGCTGGCACTCTGGTTCTGTGGACACGTCTCCTGCCTTTTCTCAGGGCTGCAGTGGGTGTATTTGCACCGACTTAATGGCCTGAATCTATAAACCAGCAGTCAGAGACCTGCTGTGCATTCAGGGGACATACCTGTCATGCCTACCTCTGGAGTTGAGGCAGTGTACACGGTTCTCAGGCAATCAGGGGACATCAGACAGCTGCACCCTCTTAGCCAGTGACACAGGCACCGGGCATGAAGGCTTTGAGGGATTTTCTGGGGGTAGGAAGGGTCAGGGCCCAGCTGAACCTATCACCACAGTGCCTGACAGTGGCTTTTTGTCCTTTCAGTGTGTGACTGGCACACACTTACTCACCACGTAAAGGTGCTTCTGTTTTACATTTAAAACCCAAAGCTGTGGGATGCAGCACACAGGGTCGTGACCCCAGTCGGCCTTTTGCTGTTTCAGGTGGCAGTGCTCAAAGGAATGCCAACAAGGCCCAGAAGGCCCCCGGCAGTCACTGGCCTTTCTTTCCTGTGCCCTTGGAGTTCTTAGAATAGAGTGTGAGATTTTTATTTACAAGGAATATTCTACCAGTAGTTTATAATAGGCATGGTTTGAGGAAAACCCAAACCTGCTTTTCCCAAGATCTAAACCATTTAATCCACCAGTTATCTGAGGTAGTGGGGTTCTTGCCCTGATCCATTCTTTGGAGCTACACCATCCTCGATGGCGCAATGACTGACTTGTCCCTGCGCAGTTCAGACTTGGACCCACCGTGTGGCATGTTTGTCCCAGTTGCTGTTGCTGTACTGACAACACCTTCAGAGGTGGTTTCGAACGCAAGCCCCCTACCCGCCTTCCCTCCACTCCTCACCTGCCCTCCGGCTTCTCCAAACACGCTTCGCTGCCTGCTGGGAATGCTGCCTTGCAAAGGAGTGACGTCTCAAGTGTCGGAAAAGTTACAGCCTTCGGGTTGTTTCCTTCCCTACCTTTGAGATATACACAGATGCCGCATTTTGTTTCACGCTTTTCTGTGGATGGTGAGCAAATGGCTCATTTTTATGGCCCTCAGAGCCCCAGGAGGGTGTGGACAAGCACCTTTCCCACTTGATACTTCTGGATATTTCCTTTCTATGCCATTGAAACCGGATGAGTGCTGTATGTGTTTCTTTATTGGTATTTCATTTATTTATACATTACCTTACTTCAGAAAATGTTTAATAATACATGTGAGTAGTAAGGATGTAGCCTAGTTTGTGAAGTCTTCAGTGCAATAACAGATTTGGTACTTGAAAACCTGTTTCTCCCAGAAAGCATGTTTTAAATGTTATGAGGGCCCCAGCCCTGCCAACACAAGCCTGTTTTCCCCATAACATACCTAAAATACTAATAAAAATATTTAACTGCGTCTAGTTACCATATATAAAATTGCTTTCAGTGCAAGTGCACATTCCAAGTTCCAAACCTGGGTGCTGCTCACGTGTGTCTTTCAGAAGAGTGGGTGAGTGGGGAAGGCCAGGGGCTGGCAGAGCTCCTCCCAGGCCTGTGTGTGGTGGGCCGCGCCAGGCTGCCTGGGAGGAGGAAGGCGGGGAGCACGCCTCCGTCTGGTTCCTCACCTTGGACAACGCCGTGGATGAGAGGGCTCTGGAACAGGGCCTTTGAGAGTGTCCTGTGATTACTTCTCTCAACTGTGGGGCTGTTCAGTCTATCACTAAAGCCCTTCCTCCCCCTTCTGTGAGACCGAGAAGTATTTCTAAGCAATACATAGGTAGATGGATGAACAGATAGATATTTTTAAAAATCAGAATATTTTCAGCTCACATTTTGACCTCAAAACCTTATGACTTGGTTTTGCTTCCTTAAAGTCACATTAAAAAGTATGGTTAGCAGAGACGTGGTTCTGGTGGGCACAATGGAGATGTAATTTTAATTCCTTCTATTCACAACCAATACTAATATTAAAGTTTTGGGTAAGCAACATTTGAGAGGCACTGAAACTTGAGATTCACTTAAATGCTAAAATACTACTCTGTTATCCACAAACTACCAGTTATACATGTTTCCATGCCCAGTTCAGTTGACAGCAAGAGACTTCGGAAGGCTGTAAGCTAGGAACCAGTATGAGATGCCAAATGCTTCCTTGCCTTCCCGAAAATACTGCCATGAGAGTAGGCCTTTAAAGCAATTTCCTTCAGGTTTAGAGATCTGTTGGACAGCATAGTGTCCAACTGCAGGGGATAATTGAGTACAGTCCTTCCAAATGCCATCATGCAGCAAATCCATTAAAATCCGTGTCCATTCAGACTATGGAGTAGCTCAGGAAAGTGTCCGGGATAAAATGCTAGGTGAAAAAAGAAGCATAAAAAGTACACAGACAGTATGACCACAACCGTATAAGAAAAGCTACACACAGGCGAGCAAAAGCTGGGAATCAGCCACGTGCTGTGGACGCCTCGTGCTCCCAGCCTCGTTCCGGCAGAACTGTTAACAGCAGTGGTGTCTTCATGAGGGGCCTGCGAGGGGCTCTCCTCCGCTGGTTGGTGTTTTCCAAATGTTCATTAGTGAAGTGAACATGTGTGACTTTACAACCAAAAGAAAACAGCGGCAAAGCATGTTAGTCAGACCTCAGCCTCGTTCTCATCAGTTAGAATAAAGAAACGCGTGAGGGAGGAGACAAGTATTTTCCACAGGCCTCAGGTTAGAACACGTAGGCAGAACAGCATGGACGCTTCCCTTGACTCCCCTGTTTCCCTTGCTGCCCCCACCTCTGATCAGTCACCATGCCTGTGCCTCTGTCTCTGGAATGCCTGTCTTCATGGCTTACTTGTTGTATTCCTGCCTCAACGCCTGCCCACCACCTCCCCTCAGAATCATCAGCTGCGATGCTGCCAGAGCACCGCACACATCTGACTGTGTTCTTCAGGGCTTCATGCCCCCCAGATGCACCTGTTCTTGCAAGGGCCTTCCTGCCGCGCTGCCCCCCGTTCTCATTGCTGTGTGGGTCTAGCCCTGGATCACTGGGTGCCCAGCCGCCTCCCAGGACTGCAACCTGACGGTCATTCCCGCCCTCCCCAGTTCCCAAGCTCTCCTGAAGCTGCCGCTCCTCCTCCCTCGGGTCTCAGGTTTCCTGGAACTTCCTCTGGAAACTCCTGCAACTTCCCCGGAGTGAGCGAGGCGCTGCCTCTTCTGTTCCCACGGACACCCACACTCACGGCCCCACACCACGCACAGTCCATTATCCGGGATTCCAAACTCCAGAGAGCTCAGGGAGAATCAAAACTTCCCGTAAAACCCATTCGGCACAAAATCTGACCCGACCTGACACAAGACTAATTATCTAGTCTGTCTTTTTATTACGTGGTGTAACTGTTCCTACGTTTTGCTGAAGGAATATTCGCGTTTGATGATGGCGTGCTGGCCAGATGTTGCTGGGGCTGCTCAGAAAGATGGGATTAGGGTAACTACAAACTTACCACGTCTGTTGAGAGTACAAGGGGCAGGGGCAGAGGCAGCACCAAGACAAGCCTAACTCAGCCTGTCCTGGCAGTACAGGGCAAACGCCCACCTGTGTGCGCTGCGCCCGTCACCCCGTGTCTCCACAAGCCAAAACATCGCAACTCCAAGCTCTCCGGAGGCTTTGGACAGGCTCTGTGCACCTGTCTTCCGATGATTTATGTGTCTATTTCTACCACTGTCTTTCTGGCTCTTTAAGGATAGGGAAAGTGTTTTGTTCCATTTGTATCCCCAGTGCCTTGCCTGACATGTAGTAAGCTATCGATATTCTCTGGTCAAAGTGTTCAGCAGTCATCACTTGGTTGTGTAGCGGTATTTAATAATTATCTATAGAACCAGTGTCTCACCATCAAAAGTTACTGAGGTAGGAAATTCCACCTAGGTTTGTTCAGCATTTTAAACATGACTGTTACTATTAAATGCTTTAATAACACAACCATTCAATGATTCAGGTTCAAAGGTACTTTTGAGGAAGAACAAATACGTACTTGAACCCCCGCCCCCACCCCCTTCCCGCCAAAACAATAGAACAAAAGCTGTTATAGCCACGTGGCCTTAATATTAATCCACAAAGCAAGCTCCACGCAGGCAGGGACTGTGTTTGTTACTCCCAATTTACATATTTCTCTTCTCACACATGAAAATAGCCACAGCAACGGAAGTTCAGGAGTGAGCACTCACTGAGTACGTGTAACACACGGGACACTGTGCTCAGAAGTGAGCACTCACTGAGTACGTGTTACACACGGGACACTGTGCTCAGGAGTGAGCACTGAGTACGTATTACACACGGGACACTATGCTCAGGAGTGAGCACTGACTGAGTTCGTGTTACACACGGGACACTGTGCTCAGGAGTGAACACTGACTGAGTACGTATTACACACGGGACACTGCTCAGGAGTGAGCACTGACTGAGTTCGTATTACACACGGGACACTGTGCTCAGGAGTGAGCACTGACTGAGTTCGTATTACACACGGGACACTGTGCTCAGGAGTGAGCACTGAGTACGTATTACACACGGGACACTGTGCTCAGGAGTAAGCACTGAGTACGTATTACACAAGGGACACTATGCTCAGGAGTGAGCACTGACTGAGTTCGTATTACACACGGGATATTATGCTCAGGAGTGAGCACTGACTGAGTACGTATTACACACGGGACACTATGCTCAGGAGTGAGCACTCACTGAGTACGTATTACACACGGGACACTGTGCTCAGGAGTGAGCACTGACTGAGTTCGTATTACACACGGGACACTGTGCTCAGGAGTGAGCACTGACTGAGTTCGTGTTACACACGGGACACTATGCTCAGGAGTGAGCACTGACTGAGTACGTGTTACACACGGGACACTGTGCTCAGGAGTGAGCACTGACTGAGTACGTGTTACACACGGGACACTGTGCTCAGGAGTGAGCACTGACTGAGTACGTGTTACACACGGGACACTGTGCTCAGGAGTGAGCACTCACTGAGTACGTATTACACACGGGACACTATGCTCAGGAGTGAGCACTGACTGAGTTCGTATTACACACGGGACACTGTGCTCAGGAGTGAGCACTGACTGAGTTCGTGTTACACACGGGACACTATGCTCAGGAGTGAGCACTGACTGAGTACGTGTTACACACGGGACACTGTGCTCAGGAGTGAGCACTGACTGAGTACGTGTTACACACGGGACACTGTGCTCAGGAGTGAGCACTGACTGAGTTCGTGTTACACACGGGACACTATGCTCAGGAGTGAGCACTGACTGAGTACGTGTTACACACGGGACACTGTGCTCAGGAGTGAGCACTCACTGAGTACGTATTACACACGGGACACTATGCTCAGGAGTGAGCACTGACTGAGTTCGTATTACACACGGGACACTGTGCTCAGGAGTGAGCACTGACTGAGTTCGTGTTACACACGGGACACTGTGCTCAGGAGTGAGCACTGACTGAGTACGTGTTACACACGGGACACTGTGCTCAGGAGTGAGCACTGACTGAGTACGTGTTACACACGGGACACTGTGCTCAGGAGTGAGCACTGACTGAGTTCGTGTTACACACGGGACACTATGCTCAGGAGTGAGCACTCGCTGAGTACATATTACACGCGGGACACTGTGCTCAGGAGTGAGCACTGACTGAGTACGTGTTACACACGGGACACTGCTCAGGAGTGAGCACTGACTGAGTACGTGTTACACACGGGACACTGTGCTCAGGAGTGAGCACTGACTGAGTTCGTATTACACACGGGATATTATGCTCAGGAGTGAGCACTGACTGAGTACGTATTACACACGGGACACTATGCTCAGGAGTGAGCACTGAGTACGTATTACACACGGGACACTATGCTCAGGAGTGAGCACTGACTGAGTTCGTATTACACACGGGACACTGTGCTCAGGAGTGAGCACTGACTGAGTTCGTATTACACACGGGACACTGTGCTCAGGAGTGAACACTGACTGAGTTCGTATTACACACGGGACACTGTGCTCAGGAGTGAACACTGACTGAGTACGTATTACACACGGGACACTGTGCTCAGGAGTGAGCACTGACTGAGTTCGTGTTACACACAGGACACTGTGCTCAGGAGTGAGCACTCGCTGAGTACGTATTACACACGGGACACTGTGCTCAGGAGTGAGCACTGACTGAGTACGTATTACACACGGGACACTGTGCTCAGGAGTGAGCACTCGCTGAGTACGTATTACACACGGGACACTGTGCTCAGGAGTGAGCACTCGCTGAGTACATATTACACGCGGGACACTGTGCTCAGGAGTGAGCACTGACTGAGTACGTGTTACACACGGGACACTATGCTCAGGAGTGAGCACTCGCTGAGTACGTATTACACACGGGACACTGTGCTCAGGAGTGAGCACTGACTGAGTACGTATTACACACGGGACACTGCTCAGGAGTGAGCACTGACTGAGTACGTGTTACACACGGGACACTGCTCAGGAGTGAGCACTGACTGAGTACGTGTTACACACGGGACACTGTGCTCAGGAGTGAGCACTGACTGAGTTCGTGTTACACACGGGACACTGTGCTCAGGAGTGAGCACTGACTGAGTACGTATTACACACGGGACACTGTGCTCAGGAGTGAGCACTGACTGAGTTCGTATTACACACGGGACACTATGCTCAGGAGTGAGCACTGACTGAGTACGTGTTACACACGGGACACTGTGCTCAGGAGTGAGCACTGAGTATGTATTACACACGGGACACTGTGCTCAGGAGTGAGCACTGACTGAGTTCATATTACACACGGGACACTATGCTCAGGAGTGAGCACTGACTGAGTTCATATTACA
Organism: Macaca fascicularis; assembly: GCF_037993035.2. Taxonomy (NCBI): domain Eukaryota; kingdom Metazoa; phylum Chordata; class Mammalia; order Primates; family Cercopithecidae; genus Macaca; species Macaca fascicularis. Next base: position 171,338,680 of record NC_088378.1, read on the forward strand.
CACGGGACACTATGCTCAGGAGTGAGCACTGACTGAGTACGTGTTACACACGGGACACTGCTCAGGAGTGAGCACTGAGTACGTATTACACACGGGACACTGTGCTCAGGAGTGAGCACTGACTGAGTACATATTACACACGGGACACTGTGCTCAGGAGTGAGCACTGACTGAGTACGTATTACACACGGGACACTGCTCAGGAGTGAGCACTGACTGAGTACGTGTTACACACGGGACACTGTGCTCAGGAGTGAACACTGACTGAGTACGTATTACACACGGGACATTATGCTCAGGAGTGAGCACTGACTGAGTACGTATTACACACGGGACACTGCTCAGGAGTGAGCACTGACTGAGTACGTGTTACACACGGGACACTGTGCTCAGGAGTGAGCACTGAGTACGTATTACACACGGGACACTATGCTCAGGAGTGAGCACTGAGTACGTATTACACACGGGACATTATGCTCAGGAGTGAGCACTGAGTACGTATTACACACGGGACATTATGCTCAGGAGTGAGCACTGACTGAGTACGTATTACACACGGGACACTGTGCTCAGGAGTGAGCACTGAGTACGTATTACACACGGGACACTATGCTCAGGAGTGAGCACTGAGTACGTATTACACACGGGACATTATGCTCAGGAGTGAGCACTGACTGAGTACGTATTACACACGGGACACTGTGCTCAGGAGTGAGCACTGACTGAGTTCGTGTTACACACGGGACACTGTGCTCAGGAGTGAGCACTGAGTACGTATTACACACGGGACACTGTGCTCAGGAGTGAGCACTGACTGAGTTCGTATTACACACGGGACACTGTGCTCAGGAGTGAGCACTGAGTACGTATTACACACGGGACACTATGCTCAGGAGTGAGCACTGACTGAGTTCGTGTTACACACGGGACACTGTGCTCAGGAGTGAGCACTCACTGAATACATGTTACACACGGGACACTGTGCTCAGGAGTGAGCACTCACTGAGTACGTATTACACACGGGACACTATGCTCAGGAGTGAACACTCACTGAGTTCATATTACACACGGGACACTATGCTCAGGAGTGAACACTCACTGAGTTTGTATTACACACGAGACACTATGCTCAGGAGTGAACACTGACTGAGTACGTATTACACACGGGACACTGCTCAGGAGTGAGCACTGAGTACGTATTACACACGGGACACTATGCTCAGGAATGAGCACTGACTGAGTACGTATTACACACGGGACACTATGCTCAGGAGTGAGCACTCACTGAGTACGTATTACACACGGGACACTGTGCTCAGGAGTGAGCACTGACTGAGTACGTATTACACACGGGACACTGTGCTCAGGAGTGAGCACTGACTGAGTTCGTGTTACACACGGGACACTGTGCTCAGGAGTGAGCACTGAGTACGTATTACACACGGGACACTATGCTCAGGAGTGAGCACTGACTGAGTTCGTATTACACACGGGACACTGTGCTCAGGAGTGAGCACTGACTGAGTTCGTATTACACACGGGACACTGTGCTCAGGAGTGAGCACTGACTGAGTTCGTATTACACACGGGACACTGTGCTCAGGAGTGAGCACTGACTGAGTTCGTATTACACACGGGATATTATGCTCAGGAGTGAGCACTGACTGAGTACGTATTACACACGGGACACTGTGCTCAGGAGTGAGCACTGAGTACGTATTACACACGGGACACTGTGCTCAGGAGTGAGCACTGACTGAGTTCGTATTACACACGGGACACTGTGCTCAGGAGTGAGCACTGAGTACGTATTACACACGGGACACTGTGCTCAGGAGTGAGCACTGAGTACGTATTACACACGGGACACTGTGCTCAGGAGTGAGCACTGACTGAGTTCGTATTACACACGGGACACTGTGCTCAGGAGTGAGCACTGAGTACGTATTACACACGGGACACTGTGCTCAGGAGTGAGCACTGACTGAGTTCGTATTACACACGGGACACTGTGCTCAGGAGTGAGCACTGAGTACGTATTACACACGGGACACTATGCTCAGGAGTGAGCACTGACTGAGTTCGTGTTACACACGGGACACTGTGCTCAGGAGTGAGCACTGAGTACGTGTTACACACGGGACACTGTGCTCAGGAGTGAGCACTCACTGAATACATGTTACACACGGGACACTGTGCTCAGGAGTGAGCACTCACTGAGTACGTATTACACACGGGACACTATGCTCAGGAGTGAACACTCACTGAGTTCATATTACACACGGGACACTATGCTCAGGAGTGAACACTCACTGAGTTTGTATTACACACGAGACACTATGCTCAGGAGTGAACACTGACTGAGTACGTATTACACACGGGACACTGCTCAGGAGTGAGCACTGAGTACGTATTACACACGGGACACTATGCTCAGGAATGAGCACTGACTGAGTACGTATTACACACGGGACACTATGCTCAGGAGTGAGCACTCACTGAGTACGTATTACACACGGGACACTGTGCTCAGGAGTGAGCACTGACTGAGTTCGTATTACACACGGGACACTGTGCTCAGGAGTGAGCACTGACTGAGTTCGTATTACACACGGGACACTATGCTCAGGAGTGAGCACTCACTGAGTTCGTATTACACACGGGACACTATGCTCAGGAGTGAGCACTGACTGAGTACGTATTACACACGGGACACTGTGCTCAGGAGTGAGCACTGACTGAGTTCGTGTTACACACGGGACACTGTGCTCAGGAGTGAGCACTGACTGAGTACGTATTACACACGGGACACTATGCTCAGGAGTGAGCACTCACTGAGTACGTATTACACACGGGACACTGTGCTCAGGAGTGAACACTGACTGAGTACGTATTACACACGGGACACTATGCTCAGGAGTGAGCACTCACTGAGTACGTATTACACACGGGACACTGTGCTCAGGAGTGAACACTGACTGAGTACGTATTACACACGGGACACTATGCTCAGGAGTGAGCACTCACTGAGTTCGTATTACACACGGGACACTATGCTCAGCACTGCCGATGCACTTTCTCATTTACTCTTTTCAGTGACATCACAACACAGTATTTTCATGCTCTCCAGCCACCTGTCCTGGCCCTCGTCCTTTCTTGGGTGTTCCTTTAATTTTTTGAAGTCTCTTTCTAGTTGGTCTTGCTGATTTCCTCCTTTTTTTCCAACAGACCATCCTGAATGGTACTCCTGTACCGACCTTCCTTCCTCATCCCGTACCGACCTTCCTTCCTCACAGACACACTCTTGCTCACTTACCCTCAGTGGCCCTCTGTTGCCCACTCCATGGAGCCCACACCACTCTGCCAGCCTCAGAGTGTCCAGAACCTGATTTCCTGTGGATTCTTCAGGCAGGGCAGCCTTCACCCCCACACTCACCCTGCCTTGAATCTCAGTGCCTTTATTCAGGCTGCCCCCACCCCTGCGGTCCTCTGTCTCCTTCTGATGGCTCTATTATATTTACAGCCAGCATCCCCCAGTCAGCCTGGAGACAACCTTGTGTAGTTGACTCGTATCATCAGTGTTGATCTTGTCCCCTTAGCAAAAACGTTAACTTGTTGGAGTCAAGAACCAGGTCTTGTCTTGCTGTTGTGTCTGCCTCGTGCCTGTCACTGTGGCAGACAAATGATAGGTGATGAATAGGGTGATGAATGAGCCTTAGGAAGTCAGGGTGCACAGACTTTCAGAAACACATACTCTGGTTTGCAAGGACAATGTTCTTAAATCCATTTTTACAAGAAGCTAATGCCAAAGGTGAAAGAAAAAAAGAAAGAGAAATATGATTAAGTCTAAAACATAGATCTAAAAATCAAGTTGTGGGAAAAATACAACTTCACAGGGCTACACATGGAAAAAGCCTTGGCACTGCAGCCACTGGTGAGCTGAGTGTGGACCAAGCCTGTGTCATGGGGTCCTCAAGTGCAGCTCAGCCCCGGGCTGCTTTCACACCAGTGTGATGCTCAGGAGGTGAGTGGTGTCCCCACGGTGCACCTGGCGGCTGTGGGGCAGGATACATCGACAGATGCCAGCAGGCGCGTCCAGGCACAGTGGCCAGCATGCTGCCCCACAGCTTCACTGGGGAGTAGGGAAGAGGATTGCATTTCTTCATTTACACAGAGTAGCTTTGAATGGACTTCCACCCAGCACAGAAAAAGCAGTATGCAAAAGCAACTTAAAAAATTTGTTTGAATGAAAGTCTCTAACTAGCTGAGGCACAGACTCCTCTTTGGTATCACAAGGCATGTTTGGATATGTTGTGTCACCACTTTCGGGTGGAACTGGAGATAAGAAAGGTGAAGTCAGGTTGCAACTGTCTGCCTTAAGAATATTTACAAATTATCAGTTAAAACATCTGCTCTCCCTGAGGAAGAGCAAGAGCCAGAGGGGTGGAGGCAGGGACGGAGGAGGGAGAGAGAGAGAACAAAGTGAGCACACCCCGCTTACCCCAGCTCACTTTTCCCTGCCATGCCCTGTGCCCACGTAGCCAGCATGCAGGAGCTCCTCCGTCTCACTCAGGAGTTGCCAACACCAAGCAACCCACTGCATGTGTCTGTCCTCGTTGTGCGTAAGAAAGATCTCAGCTTCCTTCCCCCAAAAGGTGCTACTGCAGCTGGATCTCAGGGCATGGGTTTTGTTTCACACTTCAACTCATCTCTGCTTACGTGGACTCTGGTTCAGTGGCTTAGGATCTGGGACACAAAACCCAGCAATCGTAAGTCAACACCATGTATTGGCCCTCATCTTAGCGAGGGTTGGGCGGAGCTGTCACAGGGCCAAGTGTCTTTCATAGAGAAGTGATTTCCCCAGACTGAGGTTAGGGTCACCCGATGGGCAGTGAGGCGGACATTGTCTGCTGTCCAGTCCGGAGCCCCAAGACCCTGAGTGCTGATGGCTTAAATGCATCAGCCTGAAACCTTCCTGCTGAAGCTCTTAAGGCCTCCCCAGGGTTCCCCACAGGTGGCCACCGCCCTTCTCAACAATAGTATTGATGCCACCACAGCTGGAGGACCCACAGAGGGACAACACGCGTGGTGGCTTCTCTCCCAGACATCTCTGTCATCTTCCCTGTGGAACGAGCTTCAGTCGTAGCAAGTGTGGATCTTCTTAGTGCTGCTTTCTCTGCCCTCCTAACTACTCCTCCCACATACAGTGAAGTTATAAAACAGAGCCAGAATCAGTGCTATCAGGAAAGGGTCCTGCACATCAAGCTCTTGAATGGGCAAAGAGTATTTTTAATCAAGACTGTGGGTGAGAGAGCAGAATACAAGTTTTAACATCTCATGTTTTAGGCCAGGCTATGCTCTGACTAAAGTGTGTGCTGCTTTATCTCTGCCCTGACTCAAACCAGGGAGCCATATCAGGCATTCCTGCTGCTCTAAACGTCTGTAATTCTCTCCAAGGCTCTAGCAGTGCCTGAGTTAAGCTGCACCTTTACAAAGAGTCAGAGTCCAGCTACTGCCATCAGAACTCGAGCTCGCATCAGGCATTGCTGAGAAAACCGCCAGCTCTGACTGTGTGGCGTTGTGGCGTCTTCTACATTTTCCTTGTCTTAAAGGGGGCATTCCAGTTTCAAGCTCGATAATACCCAAGAGAGGCACGCGTCATTTGAGAAGAATCTCTCACACACCCCCATCTCAGAAATGTTGGCCATCTGACATTTCATAACATCATGTCTGCCTGTAAAAGGCAAACTCCTGTGTTGTGAATCAGCTTTCAGCTACTTTGGAAGAATTACTTCTCTTTGAATCAGAACATGTTTCCCTCCAAATAAAATTGTCATACCTGTCATCAGTAAACAAAAATAATTAGTTGTAAGGAACTTACTTTAAACTTACAGAAATAGGCACATTCATAGAGGTATGGAAAGGAAGAATTTATAAATAAATTTATTTATTACTTATAATAAATATATATTATTTGAAAATAAGACCTCTGCCCCAGTGACCTTAGATTTAATGGATTAACATTAGAAAATAAAATGTAATAAATTATTTTTAGTTTTGCCATCACAGACCATGATTTTACTCTCTCAAAAATTTGAATATGCATCTTTTCTTTTCTTTTTCTTTCAGTTGTACAGACTTGTCTTTAAGCTCAAACACTGCCCTAATTAAGGAATGAAGTTGCTCTGTTGATGAACGAGAAAGTGTCAGAGTAGATGCGGGTCACGTGTTCTGAAAACACGTAAGCAGGCGTGTTTAACGAGGGTGGAAGGACACTGCGGAGACATTGGGTTGAAGGACAGAACTTTGGTCATTATTTTATTCTCTGTGGGAAGAAAACGTGTATACATAATGAAACAGTGAACAATGACAGAAACATGGCCTGTATTTTTTAAATAGTAAGTGCCATTTATGTGTAGAATTGGGGTCAGTTGGTTATTTGTAAATGAAAGCTTAACACAAATATAGTTTATCCCTTTGGATGGATTGATGGACTCCACGCTAAGGGAAGGGAGGGAGAGGCAGGGAGACAGGAAGAAACGAAGGAGGGAAAAAGGGGTTTAGCAAAGGCATGCACTGTAAATATGGGAGGGGGGTATCTAGTCATTCTACAGTTAATTACCTAAAGATTCCCGAACCCAGACTTTTGAAGAGTCCCTGGTTTGTTACCCTGGCGGCATCTCCAGCCTGAGGTGGCTTCCTGGGATTTTGCACTTTGCTGTTATGATTTATGAATAGGATAAGTTATGACTGACCCGTCTCCTTGACTCCTGCCACTTGTCAATCATCTTTTAAAGCACAGTTAGGGTCTCGGATTTCCAGAACTGGGGCTGCGACGTCCTTTGAGGGTCATGTCAGGCATTCCTGTTCTTGGTGGAGGTGGACGGCTCAGCCTCAAGTCCCAGTGCCGGGCCCGAGGAGGGACAGCACGAGGTGTGCTGGCACCTGCAGTCTTCTTTCTTGTCACCACATAGGACATCACTAGACAAAAGACATCAAAATCATGCTGTTGTGCCGCGTTGCCATCTCTCTTCTCAAATCAGTGTCCCAGCAGCCAGGCAGACTCGGTTCATCCTGTTTTCGCTGCGCGCTAGAATTTAAATGTGGCCGTGCAGCTCCTGACCCCGTTGAGAGTGCCTCGGAACCAGAAGACTGTAGCTCTTCTCTTCTCCCAAGGGAGGAAACTAATGATTTGCAGAAGCTAGTAATTTAGAGTCTATGAAACTCACCCCGGGCTCTCCCTTCCCTCCTGCTTTCAGTGGTACTGAGGAGCTCTATTTAATCTGAACAGAAAATTCCATTTTCTTCTGATGATTTTGTGACTGTATGAAAATGGAATTAAGGGATTGTAGATTTCTTCCCCACAAGCATATTTTAAAATCCAGAGTAAAAATGAAAACTTTCGCAGTGTAATTGAGAATAAAGGTGAGAGGTTTTCTAATAATACTTTTAAAAATTCTCATACACAGATAAATTAGAAGCATGAAGACTTTTCCTTAAAGAAATGTCCCTTTCCCTGCAATTTGAATAGATGGACAAAATGAGTTAGCAGGGACAGATTCAACTTTTGTGGGAGCTCATACACCTCGGTGTTGGGGGGAGGTTCTTTTATAGAAAAAGAATGCAAAGATATCTCACTTTTGCAGAATGTTCACCTTCTGCACGTGTGAGCTGCTGCTCTCCTCACCTGGGCCTGCAGAGCGTGGGTGAGATGCTGAGCCCCAGGGCTTAGGCCAGCTGCCTCTGCATGGGGGGCTGTGTGTTGCCCTTAGCTGTGCCAGGGTGGAGCCACAGCAGATGGCGTGCTGCCATCCTAATCTCTGTGGCACACAGGAGAATGTCCCCACCCCCAAGGAAGTCCCCATGCTAATTCTAGAACACGTGGCTGTGTCACCTTATATGATAGTCCAGAGACTTTGCAAATGGGATTGAATGAAGGGTCTGGAGATGGTCCTGGATTTTCCAGGGCACCCTAATGGTAACCACAAGGTCCATATAGGAGAAAGGCAGGCAGGAGGGTCAGAGTCAGAAAAGGAGCAGTGAAGACGAAGCGGGGTAAGGGTGATTCGAGAAAGGGGCTGTGAGCCAAGGGGTGCAGGCGCCTCTAGAAGCTGGACAAGGCAAGGGAACGGGTTCTTTCTGGGAGCCTCTGGAGGGAGTAGCCCTGCCCACACCCAGAACTGTAAGAGGATCAACATGTTTTAAACCCCCACACCTGTGGTCATTTGTGAGGCTGGGCTGGCTCCAGCCTCTCCCCTCCAGCCACTCAGCAACCTCCACAGTTAGGCCTCTCCTGGCTGCCCCAGGCCCTGTCTCCTGTACGTCCCTCCTCTGCCCCTCATCCAGCTTGTTGTTCCTCCCTACCCCCATCTTCCTTAGTTGTCTTCTTTTCTTTGCATCCTCAAAACATAAACCCTCAGGCTCATCTCCCCAGCCTGATGTACAGTCTTCCTCTCTGTCTTGTGTCTCTCCTCTGACCAGGGCCTCCATGGGGGGCAGAAGGCTACACCGTGTGGCTGTGGCAGCCCCTCACTCCACAGTGTGGGCATGTGCTGTTCAATCACACATGGACACTAAGAGCTCTTGTCAAGTAGACAGAGACTAAGAGGGCCTATGTGTTCATGGCATTTTTAAAGGTCTGAGCTGCCCATTCAGCTTTGCATGAAAATGGAGATTGGGAGTTTTGACCACTCCATGACTGTGGCTTGTTGTGAATGTCTGCTGTGAAGTGGCACTGCCTATTCATATTGTTGGAATTTCATTTGGCCAGGTGACAAGAACGTGTTCATAAGCCGAAGGAGGAACTTACCTGCTCCTTCCTGAGGAAATATGTGCCCCCACAAAAAAAAAAAAAAAAAAGGGAAACCAGGCCCCAGTGTGCCACCGAGCAGCACCACCGCTGGAGGCCACCTCTGTCCAGGGTCGTGCACACGTGGGAGCTGGGGCCGGAAGCCCCCATGCCTGACTTCTCAGAGTGGGCCGTGCTGGGCTGATTGCTTTTCCACCTCAATACTGACATTGTAGACTTGACTTACAGCGGCGGTCCTGACTCAGCTCATCTCCCGGCCATCTCCTTTCCTTACTCGGGAGATCGGCGATTCTGTGTATTTTTCTTATAAGCAAAATCCCCAGAGATGAAAGAAGCCACCACAAAATACTCGACTCTTTCTGGAAGCAGAAGAAAGACTGCTGACCCTGTTTGTAGGGAGGGAGGGTGTTCTTCCTGGAACACCTGAGCATGTGTTTGGACCACACGGGTGGAGGACAGTTCAGGGAAACCAAGTTTGCATTTAAAAGATGTTGGTTCCAACGTCATAGGTGTTGTGCACCCATTCCAGGCCTTGTCTCCAGCGCTACCTCACATGTATACCAGCTATAAATACTGCAGTGTATGTATATGTACAGATACACACAAAGCTGAAGTATACATTCACCAGGATAAACGGTGCTTGCCAGGGCTTTAATCTCCCCAGGAGGCTGTTATTACTGGAGTCCGGCCCCAGAGCGCCAGCTGAGGAGAGGAAGTGAGACTCTGGTATTGGGAGGCTGGGCGGCGTTCCTCTTTGTCTACTCTTTGCTTTGTGGAACACATGCATAGCTAGCATTCACATGGGGCCACAGATGAAATGATATGCTTGACTTGCCCCTAAAGATGCCTTTCTTGTCGGTATGTTGCTTTTCGGAGACACTTTACCCTTGATCGTCTGCAGCCATGCTGGATGCCCGTGCTGCTTTTCGGAGACACTTTACCCTTGATCGTCTGCAGCCATGCTGGATGCCCGTGTTGCTTTTCGGAGACACTTTACCCTTGCTCGTCTGCAGCCATGCTGGATGCCCGTGGAGCGAGAGAGGAGGAAGTGCTTTCATCGTATTTTCCCTGTTCAGTTTGAGCAAATCCGAAATAGAGGTGATCACGACAAAAGAAGAAAGTTTCCTCTGTGAGCTTGCATTGTTTTAATTCTCCTTGTCATCTAGCCTGACTTCTACTTGTGGTCTGGACCAGTGGTTCTCAGAGGCGCACAAGCATCAGAAACACCCAGAAGGCTTGTTCAAACCCAGATTCCCAGGCCTCCTCCCCACAGTTTCTGACTTATGAGGCGTGCATGGTGCCCAAAATTTGTTTTTCTAGCAGGCTCTCATGGGACACGGATGCTGCTGGCCTGGTTTGGGGACCGTACTTTGAGAACCACTGGTTCAGAACATGAGGCTGCAGCACTCCAAGGTTTTTGCATTGTTTTGTATTAAGGAATAGCTTTTGATAAATAGGTTTCTAGCTTTTTAATTTTGTTACCAGCCTAGATTCTATGATTGAGAGGGTGACCAGCTGTCCCAGTGTGCCCTGGGGCACAGGACTATTCATGCTGAAACTGAGAGAGTCCTAGGCAAACTGGGATGAATTGGCCACCTACACTAGTGATCCAGCTTCCCAAATGCTTTGTCTACATTGCTGGTATCTGGCTCCGAGGAGGCCCTATTGGAAAGGCTGTAAGTGTGTTGCCCCAGGGTTCCACAGGACACTTAGAGTTTGGGGAACACCTGCCATCAAAGCACTGCAACAATATTTAGGGATGTTAATTGTTCCTCAGGAGGCATACGTAGGAATCACATCCACTTAAACATGCCCACTTGTGGCATTTGGGCTCACACAGCCAAACAGCTGCCACTGTCTGAAGTAACACGCGCACTGTGGGGTTTCTACAATGTGACAGACACACTTCTCTGCATCATCCATGTACCAGCCTGTTTTCTTCTCACTGCAGCCCAATCAGCTAATTATCATCATTTCCATCTTTCACACACATATGCATAAAGATGCCATTGTTTACCCAGCGTCACAGGTGGTAAAAGTGGCAGAACCACAGCCAAACACTCGTTGTTTTACCATGTGACTCTGAAGACCATTAAACCGGAGGCTCTGTCCATGGGTTTTTCCAGCTGCTCGCGTCTCTTCCTCTAGTGGAGATGAAGCCTCTCCGGACTGGAAGGCAGTGGACCTAGCTTGGATCGGGACGCCTGGACTTGGCTGCTGCTTCTTCCAGATCCGGGCTCTATGACTTGTATCAAGTCACCTTTTAACTCCTCTGAGCCTCACTTTCCCCATCGGTGACATGGACATAATAATGCCTGCCTTACCTTCTGCCTTAGCTTGTCTTGAGGAGAAATAGAAATGATGTTTATGAAGCTGTCGGTAACCTGTGAAAGCGCTGTCCCTATGAGCATACATGTGTTAAACCTTCTGTTATTCCAAAAGAAAGGTTTGGCACATCAACTTGAGGAATATTTACTTAAGTGGAGGAGAAACAAAGCAACTAAAGTAGCCAAAATTAGCAGTGAACAGAAGAAAATTCTCAGGAGGAAAATGGTTCTTCAGCTGGTTTTACAAGGATTAGCAACACGTGTGTCCCGTTCCAGAGCAGCAAATCACAGCGCAGGCCCTAGCCATTTTGCTCAGGGAGGACTGCGCTCTTTGGGAAACGTTCTGTTGCAAGTCACAGATGATAGGTGTGTGGTAGGCCAGGCCTGAGCTGTCAGTTCCTCAGTGTCAAAGGGTCTCATTACATTTCATTACAGTGATTTTCTTTTTGCTGCAACATTAGGAACCCTGGATCCCTGAGCCAAGATCATGGAACAGAATCACCCTCCTGCATGTTTTTGTTTCTGCTCCTGCCTTTCTGTTCTTTTCCATTTTCTCTGTGTGTGTGTTGACTTGGCTGCCTATAGCTTCATCGTCAAAGCTGGTTCATGTGGGTTCACCTGGTGCCCTCACTCCCTTCAGCATTGTTTTTGTCATCAAAGCTAAAACTTAAAAAAAAGAGGGAGGGAGGGAGGGAGGGAGGGAGGGAGGGAGGGAGGGAGGAAGGAAGGAAGGAAGGAAGGAAGGAAGGAAGGAAGGAAGGAAGGAAGGAAGGAAGGAAGGAAGGAAGGGGTTAGGAAGGTTGGTTGTGATTGCTTTCTGGCAGTTGCTCATGGAGCCACAGGCTTCATCTCAGCACTGTTCGTTCTCGGGGCCGAGTCACTGGAAACCAGGCTCTAAGTCTGAGCCTGGAGAAGAACCCGTGGGACTCTGAAGAGGTGGTGCCAGAACCTCCGAGTGACAGGGCAGTGTCCCTGCACACAGGGACCTTGCAGGGAAAAGCACACATCTTCTGCTTGCAACTTGAAGGATTCTGCCAAGAGCTGCTGCCAGACTTCATTTGTCATGGCCACATGCTGATGCTGATGCTGATGCTGATGTTGAGAAAGGACTGGCCTGTTAGACATTATCTACTGCTGCATGAGAGAGCCCTCTATGATTACCAATATAACATTCAGAAAATCTGTGCCCTGTATGTCACTGTCACCCCTTCCTCTTCGGAAATAGGACACACAGTTGAGCCTTTCATATGAAAAATAGTGCATTGCAAGGCCAGGATTATAGCAGTCTTTGCATTAAGATAACTATGATTTTGTAGAGGGTATTACTGATGCGAGGCCTCAAAGATCGTTGAATTTCATTCTACTGTTTCAATGCTATTCATTGGTTCAGTTTTTACAGAAGACTCCGAATGTAAGATTCACTCACAGTAGAGATTTTTCTAACTCATACCAGAAATAAGGATCTTAAATAGTAGCCAGACTCTTCAGGATTCTCCACATCACCGAATGAGCTTTCCCGGACACCGTCATGGGCTGCATTTGTCAATCCAAGTAAATGACCATCCTCACACTTTTATCCTCAGGGAAGTTTGTTGTTGTTGGTTTTTTTTTTGTTTTTTTTTTTTTTTGCTCATAGAAGTATGACTCTGTTCTCTGTTTTTTACACTACAGAGATACAGAATTAACAAGAAAACAGAAAGAAATTCTACTTGAAATGGCACCCCGCTCTATAGTATTGTGAGGAAGCATTCCTTATTCACAGAGCATTAGACAAAGACATTCCCAAAGCAGAGCTGGCTTTGGGTCTTAATGCACTCAAACTCGATAGGAATCTATAAAAGTAATAGATACTTTTCATTTCAACAGATGTATGTCCTAGTTTTAAATTTGGCTATTGCTGCAGTAAATACCATAAGCTTTTTCTAAGTTTATGTAACCTTCATGACATAATTGTTGATTCACTAGATTCTGGGCAGATGAGAAATTTCATTCTGCCAACACTCATTTATCCTATTTCCACCTCTTGCTATCCTACTAAAGCAAATATAACTCCCAGGGAGCACCTAGGAATATACATGTGTGCAGATGTGTGTATGTACACACATGGGCTTGACATCCATTAAAAGCATATGTTTGATTTTAATAGGACTGATTTTTTTACAAGCATATAAGAAATAGCAAAAGCCTGGCACTGCCGTTTACCACAGTGTGACCTTAGACGTGTCACCTACCCATGAGCCTGAGCCTCAGTTTCTACTTTCATAAATACACACCACAGTGGCTGCCTTTCAGGGTTGTTGAAAGAATCAAAAGCAACAACAGTACGTAATAGGTACCCAGTACATGATACTGTATCATTTAATTGATCTTAATATGCATATTGTTTCCTTTTTAACAACCCTAAAATTGAGATCCACTCTAAAATTAATGGCATCTAAAACACTATGCCATGGTTTAGTGGGCAGATTTTTTCCCTTCTTACAGACAGATAAAATAATAGTACCTCTTACAATCCGTAGCATAGGAGAATCAGTAAAGGAGTAATTGGCATCATTATGCTTTGTCAAGTCATCAGAGAATTGTGTATTTCAACAATGCTACCATTGTTCAGACACATTTTGGGGACCCAGGATCTTCTCTGTAGTGCATTCAGAAGTGCAGTGAATAAAAGCACAGTCTTTGGAATTGGAGAAACTTGGTTTCAACTCAGCCCTGTCACCTGCTAGTTGTATAACCTTGGGCAAGTTATTTGACTCTCTAAGTTTCAGTTTCCTCTTATATAAAATAAAAATCCTAGTATTTATTTTATAAGTTTGTTAGAAAGATTACAATAAGAAAATGTACATAAAGCACAGCCTACTTGGAGGGTACATAAGTGCTCAGTAAATGATAATAGAGAAAACAAACTAGTAGCTGTGCTTGCTAGTAACAGAACTTTATCTCTGCCATTTTATTTTCCTGAAATAAGAAAAAGTAATCCAAAGTCAACCCTCGCCAAGTTGATGGCCACACTGAGTGATACTAAACACTAGCATTAAGACAGCCAGTTCCAGCCAAGATGGAGTAACAGGGACGAACAGATTTGCCCTCCTGCCCAAAAGACAAAACAACAACAACAACAACAAAATATATAGAAATATGTTTTTTAGTACACACTTGATATCAGGCAACAGAGGACAGTAACCTCTGAGATACAGGAAACAAACGAGGTGAGCCCTTCGACTACCCCAGCCCACTGCTGGGAGAGTGAGCAGGATGCAGCATGGGGAAAAGAATCGGGCAGAGCCCAGCAAGTCCCCTAAGCTTAGAGGACAGAGGTCAGGGCAGCCGGACTGGTGAGAGAACACAGGGCAGAGGTGGGGAGAATCGCACAGAGAACTCCAGAGGTCTGCAGAGGCGCCCCTGGAGCGGCCAGGGGAGTGCTGATCAGCACAGGAGGAAACAAGCTACGGCTGCAGAAGAACCACCCAAAAAGATTAGAGGGAACACACAGGGCTGGGAAGGTTGCCTGTTTCCACCAGCCAGACTGGAGAAGATTAAAATCCACAGAGCATTGGTTAGAGTGTTCAGAAGGGTCTTGCCTCTGTATTAGGGATTTATTAGCCCTAAAAGGGGCACTGACTGCTCCACATCTACCTAACAAATCACGAGAGGAAGACCCAAAAGGACCACTGCCTCCAAGTAACATAACTGTGTCCCAGAAACAAAGTTCAAGAGTATGTACAGTCATATAAAAATATCTACTGCCCCACAAGATAAATTTCACAATTTACAGCATCCAATAAAAAAATTACCAAGCTTGCAAAGAACCAGGAAAATATGTCCCCTAAACAAGAGAAGAAGAACCAATCAAAATCAACCCAGAACTGATACAGATGTTAGAATTAGCAGTAGAGATGTTAAACTAATTCTTAGAAACTAATTTTGTATGTTAAGAAAGTTAAGTAGAAGGAAGATATAAAGAAGACACTCAGACTGAACTTAAAGATGAAGTCTATAATGTCTGTCATGAAAATTATATCAACAGAATTAATGATGTATTAGACATTGTAAAAGAAAAGATTAGTGAACTTGAAGACGTAGCAATAGGAACTATCTAATATGACACAGAAAAACAGGATTTTTAAAAAATGAACAGAGAATCAGTTCTGGAGGACAACTTCCAATGCCCTAATATATGTGTGTAATTGGAGTGCCCAAAAAAGAGGGGAGGACAGAAAAGATATTTGAAGAAATAATGTTAAACATTTTTTCCAAATTTCATGAAAACTATAAACACAAATATCCAAGAAGCTCAACAAACCCTGTATTAGTCAGCATTCGCTGGAGGGACAGAACTAATAGGATAGATGAATATATGAAGGGTAGTTTATTAGGAGAATTGACTCATGTGATCACAGGGTGAAGTCCCGCAATAGGCCATCTGCAAGCCGAGGAACTAGGAAGCCAGTCCGAGTCCCAAAACCTCAAAAGTAGGGAAGCCGATAGTGCAGCCTTCAGTCTGGCCGAAGGCCCAAGAGCCCCAGGCAAATCACTAGTATAAGTCCAAGAGTTCAAAAACTGAAGAACTTGGAATCTGATGTTCCAGGGTAGGAAGAATCTAGCACAGGAGGAAGCTGGAGACCAGAAGACTCAGCAAATCTGCCCTTTCCGTGTCTGCTTTTACACTGGCAGCTGATTAGATGCTGACCACCCAGATTGAGGGTGGGTCTGCCTCTCCCAGGCAACTGACTCAAATGTTGATCTCCTTTGGCAGCTCCCTCACAGACACACCCAGGAACAATACTTTGCATCCTTCAGTCCAATCAAGTTAACATTCAGTATTAACCATCACAAACCCCAACAAAAGAAACATGAAAAAGAACTGCACTGAGGTCCCTCATAATCATACAGCACAAAACTAGTGATAAACAAAAATGTTAAAGGTAGCCAGAGAAAAAGGACATGATATGTTTACATAGGAACACAGATAGGATGCCACCTCTTTATTGTATGTTAATTATATACCTTAATAAAGTTGTTAGGGCAAAACAAATTTTAGAATACTGTAACTATACCATATAAAACTGCTTTTCTAATGTGCCTTGTAGACCCACTGTTAAGGCAGTTCCTAAAGGGACACTTAAGATGTGTTTTGAACCAAGACTGGTATAGGTAATAGTAAACTTCTAAGATGATTTTATTTTTATTTTATTTTTAAATTCCGAGGTACATGTGCAGGATGTGCAGGTTTGTTACTTAGGTAAACGTATGCCATGGTGGTTTGCTGCACCTGTCAACCCATCACCTAAGTATTAAGCCCAGCATGCATTAGCTATTTTTCCTGATGCTCTCCTTCCCCGACACCACACCCCAACAGGCCCCAGTGTGTGTGCCCCTCCCTGTGTCCATATGTTCTCATTGTTCACCTCCCACTTACAAGTGAGAACATGTGGTGTTTGGTTTTCTGTTCCTGCATTAGTTTGCTGAGAGTAATGGCTTCCAGCTCCATCCATGTCCCTGCAAAGGACATCATCTCATTCCTTTTTATGTTTTCATAGTATTCCGTGGTATATATGTACCACATTTTCTTTATCCAGTCTATCATTGATTAGCATTTGGGTTGAATCCATGTATTTGCTATTGTGACTAGTACTGCAGTGAACATATTTGTGCATGTATCTTTATAATAGAACGGTTTCTATTCCTTTGGGTATATACCCAGTAATTGGATTGCTGGGTCAAATGGTATTTCTTCCTCTAGGTCTTTGAGAAATTGTCCCACTGTCTTCCACGATGGTTGAACTAATTTACATTCCCACCAATAGTGTAAAAGCGTCCCTACCTCTCCACAGCCTCACCAGCATCCGTTGTTTCTTGACTTTAATAATCACCATCTGACTGATGTGAGATGGTATCTCATTGTGGTTTTGATTTGCATTTCACTAATGATCAGTGATGTTGAGCTTCTTTTTATGTTTGTTGGCTGCATAAATGTCTTCTTTTGAGAAGTGTGTGTTTGTGTCCTTTGCCCACTTTTTAATGGAGTTTTTTTTTCTTGTAAATGTGTTTAAGTTCCGTGTAGACTCTGGATATTAGACCTTTGTTAGATGGATAAGTTGCAAACATTTTCTCTTATTCTGTAGGTTGTTTGTTCACTCTGATAGAGAACTTAGGAATAAGACCACACATCTACAACTATCTGATCTTCAACAGACCTGACAAAAACAAGCAATAGGGAAAGGATCTCCTGTTTAGTAAAGTATTGGGAGAACTGGCTAGCTGTATGCAAAAAACTGAAACTGGACCCCTTCCTTAGACGTTACACAGAAATTAACTCAAGATGGATTAAAGACTTAAATGTAAAATCTCGAACTATAAAACCCTAGAAGAAAATCTAGGCAATACCATACATAGGCATGGGCAAAGATTTCGTGACAAAAACGTCAAAAGCAATTGCAACAAAAGCAAAAATTGACAAATGGGATCTAATTAAACTAAAGAGCTTTTGCACAGCAAAAGATGTTTTCTTTAAAACAAATGATGCTCAAATTATTTGTATATGTAAATGGGTGCCCAGTTTTTGTGGGTTGGTTTGTTGTTGTTATTTTTGAGACAAGGTCTCACTCTGTCTCCCAGGCTGGAGAGCAGTGATGCGATCTCAGTTCACTACAGCCTCTGCCTCCCAAGTTCAAGAGATTCTCCTGCCTCAGCCTCCCTAGTAGCTGGGATTACCGATGGGTGCCCAGTTTTATTTTGATTAATAAAAGCAATCTTATTAATCAGTGGTCATACTTTACATGTTATATACATATTTCAACTTGTTTTCTATGCCATTGTAAGCCTGTGTGAATACTCATTTATGATTAATCCAGGTATGCTCCACTTGACCTAAGGAAATCATGTGTCTTTATTACAATTTTTCAGAAGACATTTATGAGGTGTTCATTTGCTAGACATTACAGCATATTAATCCTGTGCCAAGGTGACCCTCAAATTAGAATTGTAGACAATGTTGTTGGACAAAAATCCTGGGAAGATAAATAGTTACAGGACACAAAAGCAGTAAGAAGGAGATTTGTGTGTCAGTAAGGGATGGGCTCAACCCTGAATTTTCAAGTTTACTTAGGCAGGGTTGCCAGGAACGTATTTACTCCTAATATCCATTGTCTTTTTTTTTTTTTTTTTTTTTTTTTTTGAGACGGAGTCTCGCTCTGTCACCCAGGCTGGAGTGCAGTGGCCAGATCTCAGCTCACTGCAAGCTCCGCCTCCCGGGTTCCCGCCATTCTCCTGCCTCAGCCTCCCGAGTAGCTGGGACCACAGGCGCCGCCACCTCGCCCGGCTAATTTTTTGTGTTTTTAGTAGAGACGGGGTTTCGCCGTGTTAGCCAGGATGGTCTCGATCTCCTGCCCTTGTGATCCACCCGTCTCGGCCTCCCAAAGTGCTGGGATTACAGGCTTGAGCCACCGCGCCCGGCCAATATCCATTGTCTTATATCAGAAGATACAA
Organism: Macaca fascicularis; assembly: GCF_037993035.2. Classification (NCBI taxonomy): domain Eukaryota; kingdom Metazoa; phylum Chordata; class Mammalia; order Primates; family Cercopithecidae; genus Macaca; species Macaca fascicularis. The sequence continues at coordinate 171,357,304 of NC_088378.1, forward strand.
ATGTATCTGATTCAAAGAGGTAGTGTCATGTCTAATATTATAGCTCTATTTCAGTTCCACACTGCTGGTTATTCAGGGGGAGTGTCCTACCTTGCTACATTGCTAGATGACATTAATCATGAGGCAGACCATTCAAAGAATGAAAAGTTACTTTATAAAACTAGTGAAAGCTTTTAAGTATTCATTGTGAGGTAGGCCTACACTTGGGTAATTTTATGGGCTCTCTTGACTCATGTTTGCAGTATTGGGTGTGGAGCAGTCAGATGAAGAGGAAGAGAGAAGTGGTTGCAGAATCCTTCCCTGATTGTATTTTACCAAGTTTGAAATATGGAATCCCACACAGGCCATTCCTCCTGCATCTCTACCATGGTTAAAAACATGTATCTGACCCAACCAACACCTCAGCTTGATTTAATAAAAACAACTTTGCATCTGTCCATGTAAAAAGTTACCGGTGCTTATTATGGCCCAAAGGTTATCGTTTCAGAGCATCATTTTTCAATGCAACCCTCATAACAAGACCATGTTATAAGAAAGTAACCTTTACAGTAATGATCATCCACATCTGCATTCTCTAATGTCAATTTTAAGTGAGTTTTAGGGCAAATGGCAGTATGTTGAAGTGCTATCATTTATTTCCCTTCCAAAACTTCCAGGAATATGTGGAGAGCTGACTTAAAAAAAATGAACTCACATTCCTCAAATGGATGCTATAAATTGGAAAAGGCAGTACCCCAAAAATCTGCATATACCTCAGAAGTGTTAGCTGGCTATCTTTATAGAATTGCTACTTTATCCCATCTTGGTGCCTCCAATGAAGACCATTACAGAAGCATGTTTAACATAAGTTAAATTCTACGCAGAAGTATTAAGTCCCCAGGCAAATTCTTTCTTTTTGGCTGGTATTTAAGATCAAGGCCTCATGAGAGCTGCAGTGGATTTGTGGCTCAATAGCTAAATATATGCTTTGAAGAGCGTGGAGAGGTCTCAGAGGAGAATCACGGAGAGGAAGTAACGTAGAAACACACACAAACTTTAGAAGGTAGAGGGAACTGGAGTTGCTTGATTGCTGGAAGCAGATCCAAGTAGGAGAAAGAACAAGAGCTAGATCAGCCTGTATTCCACTCAGCATGTCCCACCTGCGTGACCATAGCAAGCTGCTGGGTTTCCACGAGCCGTCGTTCATCTGTGTAATGAGGGCAAATGCCCACACTTGAGAGTTTCTGGGACTGATAGAGAAAATATGCTTGACACTTAGGTGCTCAGCAAATGTTGGGGTTCTTTTTGCTGAACCCCCAAAGCATCAGAGTCAACATTGACTCCCCTCCCTCTCTCACACCCCACAACTTATCCATCAGCAAACTGTCCACTCACTCCTCTTTGAAAATCAACCCAGCATCCAGCCATGTCTCACCAGCCTCCCAGACCCCCTTAAACGAAGCTGTCATCCTCTCTGCTATGGGTTTAACAGCCTCACAGCCTCCGTTCTTGCCCTCCTACAGCCCGTCGTGAAGACAGCGGCACTTTTGACATCAGTGAGACCACATTACCTCTCATTCAGAACCCCTCTGTGACTTTACAGCTCAGTGGAATCCCAGGTCCTTCCCATTACAGTGTTCATGACCTGCCCCGCCCCGACCTCACCCTGCTTCCCTCCTGCCCTCTTACCCCCATGCTCTCTCTCCAACCACACTGACCCTTCAGCTTCACCTCAGGGCACTGACACCTGCTTCTCCCCCAGAAAGTTAGAGGGCAGGGTTCTTCCCCCCACTCTTTCAGTCTCTGCATCAGAGAAGCCTCCATGCCTTCTTTGAACCCCCCTCTCACATTCTTCACCTGCCTCTTTGTATCTCTCCTCCCATTAGAATGGAAGCTGCGTGGCTCAGGGCCCTGTCCATTGTGCTGGCGACTCTCTCCCTAGTGTCTAGGACAGTGCCTGGAACACAGGTGCTTGCCGACGGCTGCTGAGTGGAGGAGTTAGTATTGGCCCTGGAATCCAATGGGAAGCATTCTGGGCTGAAATTCAGAACACCTGGGGCCTGAATGCAGCGCCTGACCTTGATACCTACCACCTGTCTGATCTTAGGCAAGCCCTCGACCTAGAACATAGGCCTCATCCTCCTCCCGTGAAGGATGGAGGCCTGGGCCACTTCCAGGTTTGAAACCCAACCAGCCCGTGAAGTGCGGGAGAGTCTGGGTAGCAGGTGTCGCCCAGCTGTTCACATCCTTCCTGATGTTCAAGCCTCGGGGGTGTTGCCGGAGTTGAACAGGAGCTTTCGTTTCTGTTATGGGAGTTTTTTGTCAGTGAGAAGGTTCATTACAGATGTAGGTAAGGACATCTCTGGGGCCTGACAAATGGGGTGGCACCTCTTCTCCTGGAAAATATTATAGTTTGCCTAAAACTGAGGATGGAGTTCCAGTACTACTTGTGATTCTAAACATTTGCATCTTCCTTTAAGTAAATATTATTTGGGATGGAGGAAATGAAGTTTTGGAATATTTCAACAGATGGCGCTGCTGGTAGCTATTATCTGACTATAAAAATTAAATTTAATCCTTACTAATTTCAGTAATTTCATTTAAAAAAAAAATTGTATTGCCTCCAAGGATAACACATTAATTTGTTTAGTCCTTTATCTTACCAGTACTTCAGAGTGAATGGTTTTAACCCTTTTATAAAGCACTGCCAGCCCTGCCACCCAGGCAGCTCAATTTCAGAAGCTGTTGCATTAATATATGGTGCACTCTGACTCAGTGCTGTCATAGAAAATATGCCAAAATGCTTTACTCAGAGGAAAAGATCATTTGCATATAAGTACAGTCCATTGTGGCTTATGACATAAATACAAGCCAACCGGGAGGGGGGTCTATCTGGATCCTTTAAATAGATACAAATATTTTCTTAAATGGTTACACAGAGACAAATACTGGGACTAATCAGTGGACACAGAGAAAGATGTGTGCTTGCTAGAGTCTAAGGAGAAAATGTTTTTCAGAGAATGATGGCCAAAGTGTCAGAGATCCCAGTGACACTCACTCATCAGCTTCCCCCCACACCCCCTCCAACCATTTCCAGCTGGTCTTCCAGCAAGATCATTTTAATTATGCAGCCGTGCACTTGCTTCTGGGTGTGGTTTCCCTGATTGCATACTTAAGTGCAGATTACAAATATTTGGCAGGATTCCTTCCTCTGTGGGAACCAGACAAGTCATAACACCAACTGAACGCTCTAGTGTTGTGCGGGAAGGAGTCCATGTCATCTCGGGTTTCAGAGTGCAGAGCAGGAGAAACTGGCTTCAGTTCTGCTCCTCTCTCACAGCCACATGCCCCCAGCCAGGAAAGGGTCTGTAATGAGGGCTACAGATTTCTTGTCTTCTGCCACCTCTGTAACTAGACCCATGGCCAAAAAGAACCAGCCAGAAAGATCAATGTGGAGCAACTTCTTGTCTCAGAAAATGACTCCACAGCCTGTGTTTATGGTACGATCACTCAGAATGGGAAAGATGGGAAAGAGAATTAAGATTCGGGCACGCCCCTCTATGCCAAAAGACTTCACCAGGGGATATTCAAGAATTCACTGATAAGCTTAAGAAGATTTTTGCAGTTGTTAGCTCTTAAAATCATTGTTAATTAGTGAAGCCAAGAAATGCTGAGTGAAACAGCCATACTTTTCCCAGCTTGATTGGGAAAATCTCCATCCTGTGCCCCTCCATTCCTTCCCATCCTTCCTCTTCACTCCATTTTTCCTGGTGAATGTTATGCCCACATACTCAGCAACCACCGTCCCTGTGTTCTGTGCAGGACTGTGCAGCCAGCTTGGTACTATAGGTGGAGGAGGATGGACACCCATTTCCTGTCTCCCAATTTGGGAATCCATGGGCATAAATCTGCAAACGCTAGCATAGTCATCTGTCAGCACGAAGGAAGATGAGGAATATATTGTCAGCAGGCCTTTTAATTTCATTTTCAGATTAAACAGTTTTAATAAAAAGAAAAACCTTCTTACTAAAGTCACTTAGCAAACAAAGAGCTATACTATTTGCATCATTGAAAACAGAAGAGTAATAACAATGCCAGGTACTGCTCTATTACTTTGTTTGTGTGCTGTTTTTTGTTTTTGAGGTGGAGTCTTGCTCTGTCACCCAGGCTGGAGTGCAGTGGCGCTATCTTGGCTTACTGCAACCTCTGCCTCCCAGGTTCGAGCAATTCTCCTGCCTCAGCCTCCCGAGTAGCTTGGATTACAGGCGCCCACCACCACACCAGGCTAATTTTTTTTGGTGTTTTTAGTAGAGATGGGGGTCTCACTATGTTGACCAGGCTGATCTCGAACTCCTGATCTCAAGTGATTTGCCCACTGGCCTCCCAAGTGCTGGGATTCCAGGCATGAGCCGCCACACCCAGCCTCCTCTATGACTTTTTAATTCAGGTGTCTCAGGTGCTTTACAAGGTGTTAATTAAGTCTACCTTTTTTTCTTTTAGGTGGGTAAGTAGTTAAAAAAAGGGGGGGAGGGAGCAGTTTTGTGTCATAAGTATTTGAAGGAGAAAAGCAACACTTAAGCCTGACATCATTGTGGCTTCAGTGACAGGTGACATTAACCTAGGCACAGGTTTATAATTCTAAGTGACAGCAAGAAGAGGATGAACAATTTACTATGTATATGTATTTGGTGCCAGGTGCTGGACTCGGTTTAACCCCCAGCTTTAATGAGGTATAATTTATTTTTAAAAAATCACCCACTTAGAGTGTACAACTTGACGAGTTTTGGCCATATGCAGTTGTGTAACCATCACCACAGCCAAGACAGGACCATCTCCAACACCAGCAAAAAGCTCGCTCCTCCCACTTTGCAGTCCTGCCCCCAGCACCACCCCTTTTCCGGTCACTTAAGTTTAGAATGTTGTGTAAATGGAATCCTTCAGTGTGTGTCTTTTGTGCTTGCCTTCCTTTACCTGGCACAATGTCATTGAGATTTACCATGTTCCCCGGTGTGTCCGTTCGTTCCTTTTCATTGCTGAGTAGTCTTCCGTTCGTGTGGATGCAGTGCCGCATAGCCATGGCGGTTGGGTTGAAGCTCATTTGGGTTGTTTTCTTTGGCAATGATATGAACATTGCTGCTGTGAACATTTGCATTCACAGTTTGTGTAGACATATGTTTTTATTGCTCTGGATACATACGTTTGAGTGAGCCCACAGTTCATCTGGGAAGTATGTCTGTGGCCAGGCTCAGGCCGTTTCCCACAGCTGCTCTGCCCTGTTGCATTCCTACCAGCAACACGGGAGAGTTCCAGCCGCCCCACATCCTGGTGTTTACATACAGCTTCAGCGGATGCTCACACAGCACCGTGAAGTCACTACTACTGTTACTCCCACTTCACCAAGGAGGAAGCTGAAGCCTGAAAAGAGTGACTGGTATAAAGTACATAGCTGATAGAGGGCAGATCCAGGCCTACTGATGCCAAAACCCACCCTCTTTCTATTACAGTATAAAATGTGTTACGCTTCAAGTTAGAAAAATGTTTGTTGATAACCTAGAGGACATTAGGACAGGTGCGGTGTGATTACTTGAATGTCGAAGCCAAGAGCCTACTACTTCATCTCATGAATTATGAAAAGTTGAACGTGTCCAAGGGAACTTTCTAAATTAACTAAAAATCAAGTTTAGGAAAAACACGAGTGAGACAAAAGCACCTCTCATGTCTAAAGGTTTTTCCCCCAAATGAGTGCATCACGTCATTTCTATGTAATAACCGATCCTCATCCTTGAAAGCCATGAGGGCAGTAGCCACATCCTATTTGCTAAAGTTGGGAGTAGATGGTGCATCAGACCCAGGATTTCTGGCCCTCTCAAACCAGCCTCCCACCAGTTTCTTGGGTTAAAATAAATTTTCCGTTGTGATAGGGCTTGAGGCAGATATCCTAAGACCTTTAAAACTAGAGCCGTCCACGCTGGGCGCAGTGACTCACGCCTGTAATCCCAGCACTTTGGGAGGCCGAGGCGGGCGTATCATGAGGTCAGGAGATCGAGACCATCCTGGCTAACATGGTGAAACCCCGTCTCTACTAAAAATACAAAAAACTAGCTGGGTGTGGTGGCAGGTGCCTGTAGTCCCAGCTACTCAGGAGGCTGAGGCAGGAGAATGGCGTGAACCTGGGAGGAGGAGCTTGCAGTGAGCCGAGATGGCGCCACTGCACTCCAGCCTGGGCGACAGAGCGAGACTCTGACTCAAAACAACAAAACAAAACAAAACAAACAAACAAACAAAAAAAAACTAAAGCCGTCCCTGAAGTAAAATGTGTGCTGGAGGAGCCAGTCCCAAAGAGACAGGATGTCAACATCCACATAGTGAGGCTCTCATGCTCACCCACGTACGTGGTTTTACCCCCGCTCCATGGCCCAGCCACGGGTCTTATATTGGGGGCCTCTAGGACCAACTAGGCCAACAGAAGTGCCTTCTTTAACTGAATTAAAATCATCAGCATGCAGGGAGGTCAGCAAATTTCACCCAAAAATCCAGATTTCGCTTTCTAAAAAAATGAAAGACCATCAGCACTGGGGCACATTCCTCACTGACTGGCCTGCCCGCCTGCCTAGCCCAGTGGGCACAGCGTCCCTGGTCCTCCCAGTGGCAATGGCACCAGCATGGCCAAAGGGCACAAGCCTCAATCTCTTTCATGTGAGCTGACCAGAAACGCCAGCAGTGAGGCTGAGCTTGGTAGCGGTGGAGGCCTGAGGAGGCGGGAACTGGCAGGGGAGCTTGTCTGGGCCCAGACGCTGTCGCCTCTTTCTGTCTGAAGGTGTTATGAAGTATACCTCTCTTTTGGGACATAGATTCCTTTTACTCCTTTCTTTGTATTTGTCATAAAATAAATTATAGAATAAAATAAATTCTATATCGTAATTGCATCTACGTGGGAAGGTAAAACAGGTATTTAACAAACATCAAAGTTTTGGAAGGAAAAGGCATTTCATAAATCTAGAGATACGCAATACTGAAGGCCAGGAGACTTATAAGTGAAGGTGCCATACCATGGAGCCAGGTCTTCTAAATCTAAATCTCATAATCTTTCCATATTAAAAAATAAAAAGAAGTCAGGCACAGTGGTTCACGCCTGTAATCCCAACACTTTGGGAGGCCAAGGCAGATGAATCACTTGAGCCCAGGAATTGAGACCAGCCTGGGCAACATAGCAAGACCTTGTCTCTATAAGAAATACAAAAATTAGCCGGACACCATGGTGCATGCTTACAGTCCCATCTACTCAGGAGGCTGAGGTGGGAGGATCACCAGCATGCAGGGAGGTCAAAACTGCCGTGAGCTGTGGTCATGCCACTGCGCTCCAGCCTTAGTGTGTTTCTGCACAAACACACTGAGCGGTGTTTTGAAAATCAGATTCACAGCATTCTCTTTAGCCACTTTGCAGCACTTTATGGTGGGGGTTGCTGGTGAGATCCCATGGCCCCTTTGCCTGGGGGTGTCGGGGAGGGGAGTTGGCAGATGCTACTCTCTGCCGGAGGCCTTCTCTGGCAGTCATAGACTGTTCCCACCGTGCGCCGGGTCTGCTGCCTGGTCCTCCTCACCTGGAGCCACACCAATTTCCATCTTGTCCTGAATGGCAGAGCTTTCATAATTTCTTACAACCTCAGATTCTGACTTCTATAGAGTCACTTTCTTGAGCCATTTTGGGACTGTAGATGCTAGGACACAGCAGATTGAAAAATAAGTGACATATTCAACCATGTAACAGAATTTGCAGTAAGATGTCACACATGGCAGCCAAGCAGAAGCTTTTATCACAGCCCAACAAGTACCAGCGTGTCTTGGTGGCAGGGTAGCAGGACACTGCCAGGAGGCAGGTGTGTAGACACAATCCTCTTCTGCATTGGCACATGCCCTGTGCTCATCACCTATCGGTGGGGGAGGTGTGTGTGTGTATATAGGTGTGTGTATTTGTAAGTGTGTGTATTTGTAGGTGTATGCATGTGTATGATGTGTGTTGTGCATTTGTGTATGTGTTAGCATGTGTATGTATATACGATGTATGTGAGAGTATATTTATGTGTTACTTCTTTTTATCCTCCTTGCCAAGGAGTCAACAGTAAATGTGAACTGTGAGAGAGAACAGACTAGTTGTGACATTCTGTCTCACCCACTGATGTGACTTTAGGAAACATTATCCAGGGTAACCTGTCATGAAAAGCTGCCTTTTAGGGCACTTATACCCATTTCAGAAATGGCAAGGGCTCTGGGCATCCACCAGGCACCAGGCCCTATTATAAGAAGACCCCTTTGCAGTCCTCTTTTTACAATTTGTTCAATAGTGAGAGGTAGCAACGTGCTAGCAGCCCTCGCTCTCGGCGCCTCCTTGGCCTTGGCGTCCACTGTGGCGGCGCTTGAGCCCTTCAGCCCTCCACGGCACCGTGGAAGCCCCTCTCTGGGCTGGCTGAGGCCAGAGCCGCCTCCCTCTGCTTGCCGGGAGGTGTGGAGGGAGAGGCGCAGGTGGGAACCGGGGCTGCACGCAGCACTCGCGGGCCAGTGCGAGTTCCTGGCGGGCGCGGGCGCGGGCTCGGTGGGCCCTGCACACGGAACGGCCGGCCGGCGCTGCCGGCCCAGAGCAGTGAGGGGCTTAGCACCCTGGCCAGCAGCTGCGGAGGTTGCGCCGGGTCCCCCAGCAGTGCCAGCGGCACTGCACTCAAATTCTCGCCGGGGCTTAGTTGCCTCCCAGCGGGGCAGGGCTCGGGACCTGCAGCCCGCCACGTCTGAGCTCCCCGCCTGCCGCGGGCTCCCGCGCGGCCGGAGCCTCCCCAACAGGCGCCGCCCCCTGCTCCGTGGCGCCCGGTCCCATCGACAGCCCAGGGGCTGAGAAGTGCAGGCTGCGGACTGGCGGGCAGCTCCACCTGCAGCCCCAGTGCAGGATCCACTGGGTGAAGCCAGCTGGGCTCCTGAAGCAAACGGGGACTTGGAGAACTTTTATATCTAGCCAGAGGATCGTATGTGCACCAATCAGCACTCTGTCTAGCTCAGGGTTTGTAAATACACCAATCAGTACTCTGTGTCTAGCTCAGGGTTTGTTTGTTTGTTTTTTTTTTTTTTTTTTTTTGAGACGGAGTCTCGCTCTGTCACCCAGGCTGGAGTGCAGTGGCCGGATCTCAGCTCACTGCAAGCTCCGCCTCCCGGGTTCACGCCATTCTCCTGCCTCAGCCTCCTGAGTAGCTGGGACTACAGGCGCCTGCCACCTCGCCCGGCTAAGTTTTTGTATTTTTAGTAGAGACGGGGTTTCACTGTGTTACCCAGGATGGTCTCGATCTCCTGACCTCGTGATCCGCCCGTCTCGGCCTCCCAAAGTGCTGGGATTACAGGCTTGAGCCACCGCGCCCGGCCAAGCTCAGGGTTTGTAAATACAGCAATCAGTACTCTGTGTCTAGCTAACCTAGTGGGGACTTGGAGGACTAGCACTCTGTGACCCTGTGTCTAGCTCAAGGATTGTAAACGCACCAATCAGCACTCTGTCTAGCTCAGGGTTTGTAAATACACCATTCAGCACTCTGTGTCTAGCTCAGAATTTGTGAATACACCAATCAGTACTCTGTATCTAGCTAACCTAGTGGAGACTTGGAGGACTAGCACTCTGTGACTCTGTGTCTAGCTCAGAATTTGTGAATACACCAACTGGTACTCTGTATCTAGCTAACTCTGTATCTAGCTAACTAGCACTCTGTGACTCTGTCTAGCTCAAGGATTGTAAGCGCACCAATCAGCACTATGCCCAAATGGACCAATCAGCTCTCTGTAAAGTGGACCAATCAACGCTCTGTAAAATGGACCAATCAGCAGGATGTGGGTGGGGCCAGATAAGGGAATAAAAGCAGGTTGCCGGAGCAGCCGGCGGCAACTCGCTTGGGTCTCCTTCCGGGTCGTGGAAGGTTTGTTGTTTGCAATGAATCTTGCTGTTGCTTACTTTGTGAGTCCACGTTGTCTTTATGAGCTGTGGCACTCACCGAGAAGGTCTGCAGCTTCACTCTTGAAGCTAGCAAGACCACAAACCCCCCGGGAAAAGCGAACAACTTCAGACGCGCTGCTTTTAAGAGCTGTAACACTCATCAAGAAAGTCTGTAGCTTAGACCAGGAACCCACCAGGAGGAAGAAGCTCCAGACACATCTGAAAGTCGGAAGGAACAACCTGCGGGCACACCATCTTTAAGAACTGTAACACCGCAAGGGTCCGTGGCTTTATTCTTGAAGTCAGTGTGACCAAGAACCCACCAATTCCAGACAAATTAGTGCACATGCTGGGCAAAGGCACTTAACAACCAAACCATTATGTGGCTCTGGTGGCCCAAGTGGTGCACCTGGAACGTATGCCATTCATGACACTTTGCCTTTATAAGCGCCTTTAACTCGAGGATCTCAAAGGGACTTAGCAGTATGACCTTGCGTGTCCTGGCTGGGCACCCAAGGGAGGCAGGCCGGAAGGCCCATGCCACTTTCAGTGTGAGAAGTCAGCTGCCGTGCAGGATCAAAACTCGCACCTGGCCTGCGCCCTCATTGGTGCGGTACTTTGGGAGGCAGAGGTATAAGAGGAGAACTAGCAATGTTGGCAGATGCTGATAGTTGGGGTCAGGATCCCAAAACATTTAAATTCTGATAGGGGTCAGGCCCCTGTTTATTTACTGTTGCTCAGCTCCCTGCCTGTCCTGTTCATTAACCTGACTGCTTAGAGTCATGTATGGATGGTTTGGAAGGTGCCATGAGGAAGCAGGTGCATGAAGGGTGCACATCAAGAATTCATGGTAGCGCAGAGAAATGCCTAAGTGAAGTTCATCTCAGAGGCCTGGTCTTTGAGTATCTGGATGCCTCTTTTCTTAGGCAGTAGAATTTCCTCTTTGTGACCAACTGAAAATATAATCTACAAAGTGAACCTAGTTTCACTGTACAAGACTTAGCCTGATGTGTGAAATTATAGACTAGTTGAAATTAATGATCAATTTGGCAGGTATTTGTTCAATGTGGCTATGACTTATCCAGGCTATGACATCCAAGAACAATATATTTCATTGTCGATCTTTTGTTTTCTTTCCCTTTTTTTTTCCCTCGTCTCCAGGAGACCAATTAATTGTTCAAAGGTAATATATAGAGATCTCAAGAGCATTTACTTTGGCATAGTCTCTCCCCCTTTGTGGTCTGCCTAACAATAAAGCTAAAATTTGTTTTGTAATGACGGTTCCAGTTGGGCTGGAATTCCTTTGAAGTTCCTGAAGTTTGCTGTTGTGAGAGCTCAAAATATTATTTGACTGCAATAAAACACTCTGTGTATTCTCAAAATATGGTATACACTGAACTGTAACTTGCAAAACCAGAGTTCTCCTTCGAGGTGCCCTACCTGAGTGGAGTGCATCCACAGAGAGATGAGCTTCTCCCCACATCCATTTAGTGTTCAGTCATCATGGGCCACTCATGGATCTGAACCTTCTTACAAGGTCGATACCAACAAGTGTGAGGAGCAGAGAGCAAATTCAGCACAGAGCAGCATTAGCTGGGGCCCCCTGGCCTAGCCTGGTAATTAAGGTAGAGCACTGTGCCAGTTGTCTTTCAGCTTCTCAGTTCTTGCATCAGCTGACCTAAATTATTTAAGGATGTTGTCACCTCTAAATAAATATAGTCATTGTCCTGGTCTCTATTTATATTTTAAAACTCTTTCCCAACCCACCCCTGTAGCCTAAAACAATTCATATACTTCAGAAGAAGAGGGTGTCACAGGGCTATTTGCACAGGTTTGGATCCAGTGCCAACGTTAGCCTTCACACAAGTTACTGCTCCTCTGAGATGTAACTGTCTCCTGTATATCAGTGCCAAAGTATTTGATAACCACCATGTGTCTGCTCTCCACACAGGATTCACCAGCACAGTGATGTCTTCCACTGTTTTCATAATAAATGTGAGTGTGTGAGAGAGAGAGGACTCTCTATGTATGCACATGTTTGGAGTTGCATAAATCTGAGAAGCAGTTTTTGTCTAGGGTTGTTTCAGTAAATGGGACTCATTTAGTCAGTTTACTTTGCTATCAGAATCATATTCCGGGTATCAGAATGTGCTATGGCAGGTGCTTGTTTAAAACAAGTAGTCATATCCTTGTAATGTTTAGCAATACAGCGGACTGGTCTGTGTTCCATTACTTGTGTAAATGGAAATATGTAAAGCTTTTAAAAATAAGATTAAATGATCAAAAGAGATGCCTGTAAATATATTTTGGAATAGGAAATTACAGTAATTTATAATTGTGTCATGTGGAAAGATAATTACAAAATTTATTTTAATCTTTTATCACTGACTGAATCTTAAGTTAAAATGTTCTGCCTGGCATCCCGTCTAGTTTTTGCTACTGTCCCTGCTTTATGTGTTACCTTTCCATGTTGATCTGAGTTGCATTTAGTTGAGGAGAAAAAAAAAATCCATTGAACTCACTTCTGGTTCCAGCCCAACTTGTAAGGAGCAAGGAAGTTGTCACTCAGCCCCCACAAGAAGAAGAAAGCCAAACAAACTGAAAATCAGCAGCTCTTCCTGGTTCCTTTAGTGAATCAAGGTCACCAGGGAACCTCCGCCCCTAAAATCAGAAAGATCGATGAATACAAAGAATCAGAGCTTGCCAGGAGCAACAACTGCCACTGGAGCCAGCGTTGGGTGGGAACTTTGGGAGGGTCATTGACTAATTGCTGCAGAATCGGTGTGGATTAGCTTGAGGGAAGACCTTTGTTAAGGAGAACAGAATCCTCTGGGTTTATTTCAAAATGGTTACTTTTCTCCTCCTGCCAGAAGCACAGGGGATTTTTTCCTGATCTTCACCTTGAGAACCTACTAAGAGGTAAAACTCATGCAAGTTGTGGGGTCCCTCCCAAGGCTGGCCACCAAGAGATTTTTTCTCTCTCAAGCTAATAAAAACCAGAGCAGAAATTAATAGAAATGAAAACAGGAAATTACAAATATAGAAAATTAAAGAAGTTCCATCACTATTAATCCCATCGATATTAGAAGGCGAACAAAGGAATGTTTTTTACTCAAATGTTTTTATTTATTTATGTTTTTTATTATACTTTATAAGTTCTAGGATATACTATACTTTATAAGTTCTAGGATACATGCGCACAACGTGCAGGTTTGTTACATATGTATACGTGTGCCATGTTGGTGTGCTATCCCCATTAACTAGTCATTTACACTGGGTATATCTCCTAATGCTAAACCTCCCACCTCCTCCCACCCCACAACAGGCCCCGTTGTGTGATGTTCCCCGCCCTGTGTCCAAGTGTTCTCATTGTGCAGTTCCCACCTATGAGTGAGAACATGCTGTGTTTGGTTTTCTGTCCTTGCAATAGTTTGCTCAGAATGATGGTTTCCAGCTTCATCCATGTCCCTACAAAGGACATGAACTCATCTTTTTTATGGCCGCATAGTATTACATGGTGTATATGTGCCACATTTTCTTAATCCAGTCTATCATTGATGGACATTTGGGTTGGTTCCAACTCTTTGCTATTGTGAATAGTGCCGCAATAAACATACATGTGCGTGTGTCTTTATAGCAGCATGATTTATAATCCTTTGGGTATATGCCCAGTAATAGGAATCGCCACACCGTCTTCCACAATGGTTGAACTAGTTTACAGTCCCACCAACAGTGTAAATGCGTTCCTGTTTCTCCACATCCTTTCCAGCACTTGTTGTTTCCTGACTTTTTAATGACCACCATTCTAACTGGTGTGAGATGGTATCTCATTGTGGTTTTGATTTGCATTTCTCTGATGGCCAGTGATGATGAGCATTTTTTCATGTATCTGTTGGCTGCATAAATGTCTTCTTTTGAGAAGTGTCTGTACATATCCTTCACCCACTTTCTGATGGGGTTGTTTGATTTTTTCTTGTAAATTTGTTTAAGTTCATTGTAGATTCTGGATATTAGCCGTTTGTCAGATGGGTAGATTGCAAAAATTTTCTCCCATTCTGTAGGTTGCCTTTTCACTCTGATGGTAGTTTCTTTTGCTGTGCAGAAGCTCTTCAGTTTAATTAGATCCCATTTGTCACTTTTGGCTTTTGTTGCCATTGCTTTTGGTGTTTTAGACATGAAGTCCTTGCCCATGCCTATGTCCTGAATGGTATTGCCTAGGTTTTCTTCTAGAGTTTCTATGGTTTTAGGTCTAACATTTAAGTCTTTCATCCATCTTGAATTAATTTTTGTATAAGGTGTAAAGAAGGGATCCAGTTTCAGCTTTCTATATATGGCTAGCCAGTTTTCCCAGCACCATTTATTAAATAGGGAATCCTTTCCCCATTTCTTGTTTTTGTCAGATTTGTCAAAGATCAGATGGTTGTAGATGTGTGGTATTATTTCAGGGGGCTCAATTCTGTTCCATTGGTCTATATCTCTGTTTTGGTACCAGTACCATGCTGTTTTGGTTACTGTAGACTTGTAGTATAGTTTGAAGTCAAGTGGCATGATGCCTCCAGCTTTGTTCTTTTGGCTTAAGATTGTCTTGGCAATGTGGGCTCTTTTTTGGTTCCATATGAACTTTAAAGTACTTTTGTTCCAGTTCTGTGAAGAAAGTCATTGGTAGCTTGATGGGGTTGGCATTGAATCTATAAATTACCTTGGGCAGTATGGCCATTTTCACAATATTGATTCTTCCTGTCTATGAGCATGAAATGTTCTTCCATTTGTTTGTGTCCTCTTATTTTCTTGAGCAGTGGTTTGTAGTTCTCCTTGAAGAGTTCCTTCACATCCCTTATAAGTTGGATTCCTAGGTATTTTATTATATTTGTAGCAGTTGTGAATAGGAGTTCACTCATGATTTGGCTCTCTGTTTGTCTGTTTTTGGTGTATGGGAATGCTTGTGATTTTTGCACATTGATTTTGTATCCTGAGACTTTGCTGAAGTTGCTTATCAGCCTAAGGAGATTTTGGGCTGAGATGATGGGGTTTTCTAAATATACAGTCATGTCATCTGCAAACAGGGTCAGTTTGACTTCCTCTTTTCCTAATTGAATACCCTTTATTTCTTTCTCTTGCCTGATTGCCCTGGCTAGAACTTCCAACACTATGTTGAATAGGAGTGGTGAGAGAGGGCATCCCTGTCTTGTGCCAGTTTTCAAAGGGAATGCTTCCAGTTTTTGCCCATTCAGAATGATATTGGCTGTGGGTTTGTCATAAATAGCTCTTATTATTTTGAGATATGTCCCGTCAATACCTAGTTTATTGAGAGATTTCAGCATGAAGTGCTGTTGAATTTTGTCAAAGGCCTTTTCTGCATCTATTGAGATAATCATGTGGTTTTTGTCTTTGGTTCTGTTTATATGATGGATTACATTTATTGATTTGCCTATGTTGAACCAGCCTTGCATACCAAGGATGAAGCCAACTTGATCGTGGTGGATGAGCTTTTTGATGTGCTGCTGGATTCTGTTTGCCAATATTTTGTTGAGAATTTTTGCATCAATGTTCATCAGGGATATTGGTCTAAAATTCTCTTTTTTTGTTGTATCTCTGCCAGGCTTTGGTATCAGGATGATGCTGGCCTCATAAAATGAGTTAGGGAGGATTCCCTCTTTTTCTATTGATTGGAATAGTTTCAGAAGGATTGGTACCAGCTCCTCTTTGTACCTCTGGTAGAATTCAGCTGTGAATCCATCTGGTTCTGGACTTTTTTTTGGTTGGTAGGCTATTAATTATTGCCTCAGTTTCAGAACCTGTTCTTGGTCTATTCAGGGATTCAACTTCTTCCTGGTTTAGTCTTGGGAGGGTGTATATGTCCAGGAATTTATCCATTTCTTCTAGATTTTCTAGTTTATTTGAATAGAAGTGTTTATAGTATTCTTTGATGGTAGTTTATATTTCTGTGGGATCGGTGACAATATCTCCTTTATCACTTTTTATTGCATCTGTTTGATTCTTCTCTCTTTTCTTCTTTATTAGTCTTGCCAGCGGTTGATCAATTTTGTTGATCTTTTCAAAAACCAGCTCCTGGATTCATTGATTTTTTGAAGGGTTTTTTGTGTCTCTGTCCCTTTCAGTTCTGCTCTTAGTTATTTCTTGCCTTCTGCTAGCTTTTGAATTTGTTTGCTCTTGCTTCTCTAGTTCTTTTAATTGTGATGGTAGGATATCAATTTTAGATCTTTCCTGCTTTCTCTTGTGGGCATTTAGTGCTATAAATTTCCCTCAACACACTGCTTTAAATGTGTCCCAGAGATTCTGGTATGTTGTGTCTTTGTTCTCATTGGTGTCAAAGAACATCTTTATTTCTGTCGTCATTTTGTTATGTACCCAGTAGTTATTCAGGAGCAGGTTGTTCAGTTTCCATGGTATTGAGCGGTTTTTGAGTGAGTTTCTTAATCCTGAGTTCTAGTTTGATTGCACTGTGGTCTGAGAGACAGTTTGTTATAATTTCTGTTCTTTTGCATTTGCTGAGGAGTGCTTTACTTCCAACTATGTGGTCAATTTTGGAGTAAGTGCGATGTGGTGCTGAGAAGAATGTATATTCTGTTGATTTGGGGTGGAGAGTTCTGTAGATGTCCACTTGGTGCAAAGCTGAGTTCAATTCTTGGATATCCTTGTTAACTTTCTGTCTCATTGATCTGTCTAATGTTAACAGTGGGGTGTTAAAGTCTCCCATTATTATTGTGTGGGAGTCTAAGTCTCTTTGTAGGTCTCTAAGGACTTACTTTATAAATCTTGGTGCTCCTTTATTGGGTGCATATATATTTAGGATAGTTAGCTCTTCTCGTTGAATTGATCCCTTTACCATTATGTAATGGCCTTCTTTGTCTCTTTTGATCTTTGTTGGTTTAAAGTCTGATTTATCAGAGACTAGGATTGCAACCCCTGCTTTTTTTTTTGTTTGTTTTCCATTTGCTTGGTAGATCTTCCTCCATCCCTTTATTTTGAGCCTGTGTGTGTCTCTGCACGT
Organism: Macaca fascicularis; assembly: GCF_037993035.2. Lineage (NCBI taxonomy): Eukaryota > Metazoa > Chordata > Mammalia > Primates > Cercopithecidae > Macaca > Macaca fascicularis. The sequence continues at coordinate 171,374,256 of NC_088378.1, forward strand.
GAGATGGGTCTCCTGAATACAGCACAGTGATGGGTCTTGACTCTTTATCCAATTTGCCAGTCTGTGTCTTTTAATTGGAGCATTTAGCCCATTTACATTTAAGGGTAATATTGTTATGTGTGAATTTGATCCTGTCATTATGATGTTAGCTGGTTATTTTGCTCATTAGTTGATGCAGTTTCTTCCTAGCATTGATGGTCTTTACAATTTGACATGTTTTTGCAGTGGCTGGTACTGGTTGTTCCTTTCCATGTTTAGTGCTTCCTTCAGGAGCTCTTGTAAGCCAGGCCTGGTGGTGAAAGTATTTCTCCGCATTTGTTTGTCTGTAAACAATTTTATTTCTTCTTCACTTATGAAGCGTAGCTTGGCTGGATATGAAATTCTGGATTGAAAATTCTTTTCTTTAAGAATGTTGAATACTGGCCCCCACTCTCTTCTCGCTTGGAGAGTTTCTGCCGAGAGATCTGCTGTTAGTCTGATGGACTTCCCTTTGTGGGTAACCCAACCTTTCTCTCTGGCTGCCCTTAACATTTTTTCCTTCATTTCAACTTTGGTGAATGTGACAATTATGTGTCTTGCAGTTGCTCTTCTCGAGGAGTATCTTTGTGGCATTCTCCGTTATTTCCTGAATTTGAATGTTGGCCTGACTCCCTAGGTTGGGCAAGTTCTCCTGAATAATAACCTGAGGAGTGTTTTCCAACTTGGTTCCATTCTCCCTGTCACTTTCAGGTACACCAATCAGACGTAGATTTGGTCTTTTCACATAGTCCCGTATTTCTTGGAGGCTTTGTTTATGTCTTTTTACTCTTTTTTCTCTAAACTTCTCTTCTCGCTTCATTTCATTCGTTTGATCTTCAGTCACTGATACCCTTTCTTCCACTTGATCAAATCGGCTACTGAAGCTTGCCCTTGCATCATGAAGTTCTCATGCCATGGTTTTCAGCTCCATCAGGTCATTTAAGGACTTCTCTACACTGTTAATTCTTGTTAGCCATTCATCTAACCTTTTTTCAAGGTTTTTAGCTTCTTTGCAATGGGTTCGAACATCCTCCTTTAGCTCAGAGAAGTTTGTTATTACCGATCGTCAGAAGCCTTCTTCTCTCAACTTGTCAAAGTCATTCTCTGTCCAGCTTTGTTCCGTTGCTGGCAAGGAGCTGTGTTCCTTTGAAGGAGAAGAGGTGCTCTGATTTTTAGAATTTTCAGCTTTTCTGCACTGGTTTCTACCCATCTTTGTGGTTTTGTCTACCTTTTGTCTTTGATGATGGTGACAGACAGATGGGGTTTTGGTGTGGGTGTCCTTTCTGTTTGTTAGTTTTCTTCTAACAGTCGGGACCCTCAGCTGCAGGTCTGTTGGTGTTTGCTGGAGGTCCACTCCAGACCCTGTTTGCCTGGGTCACCAACGGAGGCTGCAGAACAGCAAATATTACAGAATGGCAAATGTGATCTTTCTTCTGGAAGCTTCCTCTCAGAGGGGCACCCGGCTGTATGAGGTGTCAGTTGACCCCTACTGGGTGGTATCTCCCAGTTAGGCTACTCGGGGGTCAGGGACCCACTTGAGGAGGCAGTCTGTCAGTTCTCAGATCTCAAACTCCATGCTGGGAGAAGCACTGCTCTCTTCAAAGCTGTGATAGGGAGGTTTAAGTCTGCAGAAGTTTCTCCTGCCTTTTGTTCAGCTGTGCCCTGCCCCCAGAGGTGGAGTCTGCAGAGGCAGGCAGGTCTCCTTGAGCTGTGGTGGGCTCCACCCAGTTGGAGCAGCTTTGTTTACCCACTCAAGCCTCAGCAATGGTGGACACCCCTCCCCCAGCCTCGCTGCCGCCTTGCAGTTTGATCTCAGACTGCTGTGCTAGCAGTGAGCGAGGCTCCGTGGGCATGGGACCCTCCGAGCCAGGCGCGGGATATAATCACCTGGTGTGCCATTTGCTAAGGTCGTTGAAAAAGTGCAGCACTAGGGTAGGAATGTCCCAATTTTCCAGGTACCGTCTGTCACGACTTCCCTTTGCTAGGAAAGGGAATTCCCCTACCCCTTGCACTTCCTGGGTGAGGCGATGCCCCACCCTGCTCCATTGGCTGCACCCACTGTCCAGCAAGCCCCAGTGAGATGAACCCGGTACCTCAGTTGGAAATGCAGAAATCACTCGTCTTTTGCATCGCTCACGCTGGAAGCTGCAGACTGGAGCTGTTCCTGTTTGGTCATCTTGGACTAACAAAGAAATATTATGAACAACTCTAAACCGACAAATTTGATAATTTAAGTAAAATGGATCAATTCGTTTAAAGACTTACCTATCAAAGTTAACACAAGAAGAGACAGATAATCTGAATAAGCCTATATCTTTTAAAGAAATTGAATCAATAATTAATAACCTTCCAAAACAGAAAGAACAGGCTAGTTTCACTGATGATGAATTCTACCAAACATTTAAGGAAGAAATTATACCAATTCTCTACCATGTCTTCCAGAAAATATAAGCAAGGAGAAACTTCCTAACTCATTCTATGAGGCCAGCATTACCCTAACACCAAAACCAGACAAAGAAAGGAAAATTAGTATCTCTTATGAACATAGATGCAGAAAATTCCAGCAGAATATTAGCAAATTAGATCAGGCTGGTTGTAGTGGCTCACGCCTGTAATCCCAACACTTTGGGAGGCCGAGGTAGGTATATCACCTGAGGTCAGGAGTTCAAGACCAGCCTGGCCAAGATAGTGAAACCCCATCTCTACTAAAAATACAAAAACTAGCTGGGCGTGGTAGCAGGCACCTGTGGTCCCAGCTACTCAGGAGGCTGAGGCACAAGAATCACTTGAACCAGAGAGGCAGAGGTTGCAATGAGCCGACATCATCCCACTACACTCCAGCCTGGGTCGTAGAGTGAGACCCTGTCTTAAAAAACAAAACAAAACAAAAGAATATTAGCAAATTAAATCTAACTGTGTATAAAAGGAATTGTATACAATAACCAAGTGGGACCTATTCCAGGTATGAAGGGCTGGTTCATCATTAGACAGTCAAGTAATACCCATCACATCAACAGGCAAAGAAGGCAAATCAGATGAGCATATCAATAGGTCTAGGAAAAAAATGACAAAATCAAACACCTGCATGATTAAACATTTAAAACCAACTCTCAACAAATTCGGAGTAGAGGGTACCTTCCTTAACTTGATACAGAACATCTATTTAAAAATCTACAGCTAACATTATGCTTTTTTTTTTGTTTTGAGACGGAGTCTCACTCTGTCACCCAGGCTGGAGTGCAGTGGTGCGATCTGGGCTCACTGCAAGCTCCGCCTCCCGGGTTCATGCCATTCTCCTGCCTCAGCCTCCCGAGTAGCTGGGACTACAGGTGCCCACCACCACGCCTGGCTAATTTTATGTATTTGTAGTAGAGACGGGGTTTCACCATGTTAGCCAGGATGGTCTTAATCTGCTGACCTTGTGATCCACCCGCCTCAGCCTCCCAAAGTGCTGGGATTACAGGTGTGAGCCACCACGCCCAGCCAGCTAACATTATACTTGATGGTGACAAACTAGATGCTTTCCCCCAAGATGAGGAACAAGGCAAGGATGTCCCTTCTTTCACCACCAAGATTCAGTGTTGTACTGGAAGTCCTTGCTAATACAATAATATAAGAAAAAGAATAAAAGACATGCAGATTGGGAAGGAAGAAATAACACTGTCTTTGTCTTTCACAAGCGACATGTTGGTCTATATAGAAAATCCTGAAGAAACAACCAAAAAAAAAAAATCCTGTAACTAATTTATAACAAGATTGCAGGATACAAACTTAATATACAACAGATAGTTGTTTTCTATATTCTAACAATGAACAAGTGCAATTTGAAATTTAAAACAATGTGTTAGCACTTTGGGAGGCTGAAGCAGGTGGATCACCTGAGGTCAGGAGTTCGAGATCAGCCTGACCAACATGGAGAAACCCCATCTCTACTAAAAATACAAAATTAGCCAGGCATGGTAGTGTGCACCTGTAATCCCAGCTACTTGGGAGGCTGAGGCAGGAGAATCGCTTGAACCTGGGAGGCAAAGGTTGCAGTGAGCCGAGATCGCGCCATTGCACTCCAGCCTGGGCAACAAGAGCAAAACTGTGTCTCAAAAAAGAAAAAAAGAAAGAAATTTAAAACAATGGAATTTACATTAACACTCCCCAAAAAAGAAATAGTTGTAAGTCTAAAAAATTATGTATAAGATCTATATGAAGGGCCAGCCACGTTGGCTCACACCTGGAATTCCAGCACTTTCAGAGGGCAAGACAGGTAGATTGCTTGAGCCCAGGAGTTCAAGACCAACCTGGGCAACATGGTAAAAATCCATCTCTATTAAAAAAAAAAAAAATTAGCTGGGCATCCCAGCTACATGGGAGGCTGAGGTGGGAGAATAGCTTGAGCCCGGGAGGTTGAGGCTACAGTGAGCTGTGTGAATGCATCACTGCACTCCAGCCTGGGCGACAGAGCAAGACTCTTTCTCAAAAAAAAAAAAGAGAGAGAGAGAGAGAGTTGATGAGTGGAACTTCAGAAAAAGTAAAAACTTCTGCTCCATGAAAGACACTGTTAAGACAGTGAAAAGACAAGTCAAGACTGGGAGAAGAAGCTTTGCGATACACATATCTGGTAAAGGACTGATTATCTAGAATATACAAGGAACTCTTAAAACTCAGCCACCAGAAAATGAACAACCTGATTTTAAAATGAGCTAATAGACACCTCACCAAAGAAGATATACAGATGGCAAGTAAGTTTATGAAAATATGCTCAGCATCATATGTCACTAGGGAATTTAAACTAAAACAACCATGAGATACCACTACAAACCTATTAGAATGGCAGAAGCTTAGAATACTAACACCAAATGCTGACTAGGGTGAGGAGCAACAGGAACTCCTATTGATTGCTAGTGGGAACGCAGAAGATACAGGCACTTTGCAGGAATATTTGCAATTTCACGAAAAGCAGAATGGTTTCACTACAACCAACGGTTTCACTGCACAGTCAGCAACCTTGCTGCTATGTATTTACCCAATTAAGTTGAAAATATGTCCTCAGAAAAACCTGCGCATAGGTGTTTCTAGCAGCATCATTCATAATCAACCTAAACTGGAAGCAAGCAAAACATCCTTGTAGTGGATCAATTGTGTATATTCATACGATGGAATGCTGCTCAGTGATGAAAGGAAAGGCGCTCTCAAGCCATGAAAAGCCATGGAGGAACCTTAAATGCATGTTGCTCAATGAAAGAAGCCAATCTGAAAAAGCTGAATACTGTATAATTCCAACTATATTACATTCTGGGAATGGCAAAACTATGGAGAGAGTTAAAAGATCAGTGTTTGCTCAGGGTCCGGGGGAGGGATAGAGGAAAAGTACAGGGGGCTTTTGCGGCAGCAAAACTACTCTATATGATATAGTAATGGTGGACACATGACGTTATACGTTTCTCAGAATCTGTAGACTCATGCCATAGAGGGAACCCTAATGTAAAATCTATGGACTTTAGGTAATAATAATCAATATCAGTTCATCAGTTATAACAAATATAACACTCTAAGGTACATTGTTAATAGGGGAAATTGTGCAGGAGTGGGATGGAGGAAAGCTCCCATGAGAACTCTCTGTACTTTCTGTGTAGTTTTTCTGTAAAGCTAAAACTGCTCTAAAACTACTGTCTATTAAAAAAAAAAAAAAAAAAGCCCTTTGGTAACCTAACTGAGGAGAAGTCACAGTCAAAGTTGGAAAAAACTGAGTCTCATCATGCCAAAAAAGTAGTGGGATGGAGGGGAAGGGATGTGGTCCCCTGATCACTTGGCCCTGCAATTTGCGGAACTAAGCAGCCACAGCGTTGTGCGGGCATCAGGCAGCTGAGGATGAGCAGGCTGGACGGCCTGAGATACTAGAAAACAGAGCTGGCATTGGTGATTGTCTGAAACTGGAGAGGCCTCTCTGAGATCTTAAACCTCATCTCTTCTCAACAAAGTTCAAGCCACTGGTGGCCCTGCTTGGTCCACTGCCAGCTGCTGTTGGCTGATCAATGTTTGTTTCATGCTGTTTGAAAATACAGTATAGACTTCGGAATTGGGTAGCGTTTCCAACCCCGCTGAAATGCCCAGCCGGGAGTGGTGGGAGTGCACAGCCAACAGTAAGATGTGTCTTTTGTCACATCCAGAAAGGACACCAGGGAGTGCCTTCCCTCCAGCCCTGTGACATCTCCAACATCTGACTAGCATCTCAGGGCAGTTTCTTAAGAAAGCGTCAGAAGATGCAGCATCAGACAGAGTACAGTTAACCCCAGAATTTGGCGTCACGCTGCTCCATTGCCGGGTGGGGTGCTTAGTTTCTCTGGCAGCCCTATGTGAATAGGAGGGTTTCCACTTTCGGGAAAGGTACCCAGTCTGGTGGTGATGAAATAGGTTTTCTCTCTGTACTCCCAGGTGAACCCTCTGCAGTCTGTCATTTCTTGGAATCCTCTTAACCCATCTTAGAATTATCTCCCAGCATCAGATTTTGCTTATTAAGGAAACCAGGCATTGTGAAATGCCCCTTTCTACACTAATCTGAAAGACATAAATAGTGGCAGAGAATGTTAGACATAGAGCTGGAAATTTCAGAGACTTTTGTTTCGAAGAATCATCACTCTCCTGCAGGAACTGCACAAAACACTTGGTCCCTGTCTGCACATGCCTGCACATACAGAGAGAGGCCCTAATCAGTGGCTCATGGACAGCCTTCTATCACAGCTACCCGCTTTTCTCTATTACCTTCCCTTCTCTTCCACTCCATGTTTCTCCTGACTCTCATTCATGCATCATGGCTTGGGCGCTTGGGCTGCCTTTTTCATTTGGGACAACATGGTGCAGCAACGGCCTCAAGTTTGTCAGAACTTCTCAAATGCCCCACAGTCGTCATCTTTGAAGCCAGACCCAAATGTGGTTGTCTTGGTGATTACTGGGCATTGTCTAATCCAGGAAAAAACACTCTTTTGTAATGGATCTGCAGTTTTGCCATTTTAAAATTTATTGGGTTGATGCAAAAATAATCGCAATTTTTGCCATTAAAAGTAATGGCAGAAAGTAATTAAAAATAGTCCAGGCACAGTAGCTCACGCCTGTAATCCCAGTAATTTGGGAAGCTGAGGCGGGCAGATCATGAGGTTGAGAGATTGAGGCCATCCTGGCCAACATGGTGAAACCCTGTCTCTATTAAAAATACAAAAATTAGCCAGATGTGATGGTGCACACCTGTAGTCCCGGCTACTCGGGAGACTGAGGCAGGAGAATCACCTGAACTGGGGGGGGCGGAGGTTGCAGTGAGCCGAGATCTCACCACTGCACTCCAGCCTGGCAACACAGTGAGATTCTGTCTCAAAACAAAACAAAAAAAGTAATTAAAAGTATGGCAAACACCGAGATTACTTTTGCACCAACCTTAATATCTTGTACATACTTAGGAATGGACACAGCGCTTTCCTCTCAAATTCTCGGAATGACGTCATTGATTCCGTGTTTCTACATATTTACTTGGTGGTTTACATTTATATACATTGTGACCGTAAACCCAGAAAATCATAATGCCTTTTAGTAGAGTAGCCTTTTGTGGTGGGGTGCGTGGGGGTGGGTGTTGTTTTGGCCTGATCCCAAAAGCAAGGCATTCACCTCCCGATGATTGTGAGGCTTCCCGGAGAGCACCCCAGCCGGGGAGCAGTCTTCAGTCGCTGCTTCCTGTAAACAGGGCACCGAGTGAGAAGCAGCCTCCTGAACACATGCACCAACATGAATGTGTCTGTAAACTCCTAATTGAGAGTGATAAGCCTGCCACCAGACTCTGAAGAGCTGGCATCTTTGTAGGTCACAGGTTGCGGAGAAAGGTAAGCTCAGTGCGCTGATTGACACTTGGAGCAGTTACATTGTTCTGCGGCCTTCGGGGGTTACTGTGGTTTGCAGGGGAGCTGCCATCAGATCTTTGCCTGAGACTGTAGGCTCAAGCCTTCTGAAGGCCCCCACAGTCACTGCAAGGGGAGCAACATGGAAATGAGCTTCATTGTCTAGAATTTTGAAAAGCCCTGCAGCTATGGGGTGACAGCAAAACTCTGAGCAAAAGTCCGGGCGAGCAGGGAACTATGAACAACTTGTAAGAGGTGTGGTTCATTGAATCCAGCCTCAGAGCAAGAGTTTTCATGTTTTCAGAATGAAGGTGCATTTTTTAAAAACGTACTAGGTACTTACCCCAGGCCATGGTTTGACCTGCAGATGACTTCAACTTTTGGAACGATGGAATGCAGAATGAAAACTGAAAGTATAGCTGAAAACAAAAGCACAAGAAGATGGTTATCTTTCTCTCTAGCACTACTGAACTATTACCTTAGGAAGAATATATTTAGAGCATGGAAGTCTATTAACTTCTCCTCATTTTAAATGTTATTTTTAATTACAGAGCCACTTAGAAAATATTCTAGCTTTTCATGTTAGTGTTTTCTTCTCTTTCTTATCCCAGTGTAGATAAGCCAATTTCTTTTACATATCTGAGCTGCTCATTAAGAAAGAAAAACTCAGCATTAGTAACCATTCATGATTCCTCAGAAACACGAAATTCCACATTCCAGCATGTGTTACATTAAGTGGAAAGATTTGTCTAATTACTAGAAAGTTTCCTAAAGCATGCTGTCCTCACAGTTCAGGTGAAAAAACAAAACAAAACAAAAAAACAAACTTGATTTTGAAGTAGGTCTTTCAAATCAGGGCAAGAAAAATATTACTTCTGAAAGTCGTATGCAACACCTGTAACCAGTGCATCCCTTCTTGTCTCTGGTCCTCATTACAGTCATTTCACACCCTCTCACCCGCTTATCCCGGAAGGCTGCTGGGCAGAAGCCCCTGAGCTGCTGGCACCATGGAGAGAGGAGTTGAGGGGCTGGGGCAGTGCCGTGCATGCGTGCAGCTCTCTTACTTGAGGCTTCCAGGAGACTTGATGGATTTCAAAACATTGTTCAAGATCTCCCTTCATTGGTGACACCAGGATGTTCATGTGGAACCCACCCAGCACCCCCCAACCACCTCCCTTCCCGAGGAAGCCATCATGGGACAGGCGGTGACAGCTTTTTTATTTTTTTGTTTATTTATTTTTTGAGACAGAGTCTCGCTCTGTTGTCCAGGCTGGAGTGCAGTGGCGCGATCTCGGCTCACTGCAAGCTCCACCTCCCGGGTTCACACCATTCTCCTGCCTCAGCCTCCCGAGTAGCTGGGACCACAAGTACCCGCCACCACGCCCGGCTAATTTTTTGTATTTTCGGTAGAAACGGAGTTTCACCGTGTTAGCCAGGATGCTCTCGATCTCCTGACCTCATGAGCCACCCGCCTCAGCCTCCCAGAGTGTTGGGATTACAGGCGTGAGCCACCGTGCCCGGCCAGCTTTATTTTTATTAGATGGAGTCTCATCTCGCTTTTTCACCTAGGCTGGAGTGCAGTGGCACCATCTCTGCTCGCTCCAACCTCCGCCTCCCAGGTTCAAGTGATTCTCCTGCCTCAGCCTCCCTAGTTGCTTTGATTACAGGCATGTGCCATCACACCTGGCTAATTTTTGTATTTTTAGTAGAGATGGAGTTTCACCATGTTGGCCAGGCTGGTCTTGAACTCCTGACCTCAAGTGATCTGCCTGCCCCAGCCTCCCCAAGTGCTGGGATTACAGGTGTGAGCCACTGTACCCAGCTGGTGACAGCTCTTGATGCCAAACCCCTGCTTGAACACAGAGGCATCTGATCTGCCGTGAAGTGCTGCAGCACGTGGCAATCTCATTTTCAGCACCCCCATTTTTAATATGTGTCTCTATTTACATGACGTAGGAAGGTGTCATCCACAAAGTGCGTTTTTCCCTCTAAACAAACATTTCATACATTTATTGAATCCTCAAAATGGGAAGAACCTCAGAGATGACTGATTGTGAAGCGTATCCCAGAGAGTGTGTGTGCCTCCAGAGTGTAGACTCAGAATAGTGGAGCCTGAACGAATCCCAGAGGCCATCTCCTCTGAAGTGCATGCTTGGCTGAGAAGGCTAAGCCCCAAAGAGGCCCCTGAAATTCCCAAAAAGCACACCAGATTATGATAGCCAACCCTCATCCCAGCCTGCCCAACCCTGCTTTGCACTTTTTTCCATTATCGTATGAAATTAATGTCTTCTGTCTCTTTCTTCCAGAGAAAAATTATAATAATTCTTTTAATCAGGGTAGCAAGACATTTGACAAAATTTTCTTAGACCTTGGCATTAGATTTTAATGTTGCAGAGAGTTTTTCACTAGTGAAAACAGTATTGACATAAGTTAGAAATAGATTCCATTCAGGTCTGTGAGTCTTCGCTAATTCCAGGGTCTGTCAAGTTCAGTGTAAAAGTCCCTTTGGCAGCTCACTGGCTCTGTTCTCCTGAGCTGATACCTTGGTACTTGTTTGATTTGGCCAGAATTACATGATGTGTTGCTTTGTATATACATCTTTACACATATTTCAAGAAAGTTTATTTCTAAAATCATAGCATTGTTTTCTTCCCCTTACTGGAGAATGTTCTGTTTTAATGTTTCGGCTCCTTTTTATTTCCTCTGTGTGTGTGTGTGTGTGTGTGTGTGTGTGTGTGTGTGTGTGTGTTTGTTTTAGACAGAGTCTCACTCTGTTGCCCAGTCTGGAGTGCAGTAGTGTGGTCTCAGCTCACTGTAAACTCCAACTCCCAGGCTCAAGTGATACTCCTGCCTCAGCCTCCCAAGTAGCTGGGATTACAGGCGTGCGCCACCGCACCTGGCTAATTTTTGTATTTTTAGTAGAGACGGGGTTTCACCATGTTGGCCAAGCTGGTCTCAAACTTCTGACCTCAGGTGATCTGCCCACCTTGGTCTCCCGAAGTGCTGGGATTACAGGCATGAGCCACTGTGCCCGGCCCGCAGTGTCTCTTAAAATATTTACATTTTCTACCTAATTTTTATAATTTGCAATTTATTATTCAAAGGCCTTTTTATCTTACTGATAAGATATATTACAAAGTCATTTCTGTAAGAGTTTATAAATCTTAAACATTTATTTGTTTCCCAGTGTCCTGTTTTAGCATTTTAACAGAAAGTAACAGTCTCCTACTTATTTGGAAACTCAGTCACAAAGTAACTGAATAAACTTTTTATACAAAGCAAAAAAAGAAAAAAGTAAACACTTCTAAGATCAGCCTTCTCTTTTGAAATACCTTTACACTGAGGTATATTTATTTACAAAAGACAAATATATGCTTACATTTTATAGAACATCTAAGTTTTATTGAAATATGAGCAAATCAGTAGCCATGTACAGTCGCCCCCTTCGTTCACCCTGGGACTTGTGCATCGGCCAGACTCCCGGAACGTCAGCTGCGTGCAGCGTGCGGAGAACTGCGATCTCATTGTCTGAATTATCTGAAATGTTTGAATGCGGAGAGGGTCCTACTCTTCGTTAGAAAGAAACTTAACCAGTACCGTAAATATGTCCAAGTCCTCTTGAAAAGTCCAATTTACTGATACGTGGGGCACATTTTTTTCATTTTTAAAAAGTTGGAATGGCCACCTTAAAGCAAACATTTGAGAAAGAAGAAAAATAATACAAATATATTACTTAGAAAACAATACAAAAGTGTCTCAGACCAAAAAAATAAAAAAAAAAAATACGAAAGTGCCCATTCCATGTTGCCATTAGACCAACCAGTCTTCAGACAGGACTGTCACCATCAATTTTTCATTTTTAAAGGATTTTAATTCTTTCAGCATGCTCATATGGTTTTCTAAAGCCCCAGATACCCAGCAAATCCCCTTGGTGTTGTAAGACAAGATTGCTGTTAAAAAATGTTTAGGCTTAGTCAGCTTCTTCTCACTGCTGACTTCACGAGGGGCTCTGGGAAATAGTGTTTATACTGAGCTTAAATTGATAGGGCAGGTTTAATGCAACTGGGTCAAAGGTACAACTGCTTAGCTGGGCTCATCAACCA